>NW_022589709.1:61868109-62019918 GCF_004348235.1 Phoca vitulina
AATCAGCCCATAATTCTCTCTCTTCAAAGCTGCTTTGGAACTAAATTTGTTGCAACCAGAAACACCTAGGCTGGTATGGAGGCACAACCTTCCCTAAGCTGGGATTCTCTTTCCTATGTCCTTTCAACCTGTGTTTGATCCTCATCTCACTTATTGATGGTGATGACATAGACCATCCATCTGTGGGAAAAGCTAGAGCAGCTTTTCTTCTTTTATACACTAGCCAAGATATTTTTTTATATAGAAAAAGAACTTCTGAATTCCAACCTCTGCAGTATTAGCCTGCGTCCTTCCTCCATTTGGTTCTAGTCTTTATGCCCCAGTGAGATTCTTACTTTTGGGCTAGGCCTTGTTTTCTTTCCCTTTGCTTTAGCCGCTCACAATAACTTCCAAATGCATCTATATCCTGTCCTTCCTACTTTCTTTCAAAATTGGTGCAAAACCCACCAGGATCTGCAAAAGCTTATTGCATTAATGTTCTTTCTGTGCTTGTCATCAGCCAAACTGAACTTGCTTACACATTTCAATTGCAATCTCTTTAAGGCCAGGATTTCATTTCATTTTCTGGCTTTTGTCCACTGTGTTTTAGCAGCTCAAAAGGGCCACGCATCCCTGGCACCCCATGAATAAATGAAATCTCACACTGTAATAATGACAACAGGGCATGCACTCCTCTACCTGCCTACCGAGCAAGCTGCTCTTTTGACTATTTTGCAAAATCATAACGACTCACAGGAGGTTTCTTCCCACCTACCTGATTCTGAGCCCAGTGAATTATAAACATATTTTATTTAACAAATTTGCTTTTATTACTACAGTCAGCTCCTATCACAATAGTTAAGGTTCTGTTTGCAGGTTCATAACTTGCCCATAAAATTTTGCTTCAGGCAGATACTTTGGTCTAATGACTCTTGGTACAAAATATCATTATTAGAATCTTTTTCTTTTTACACCAAAGAAAGTAAAAAAGAAAAAAAAACCATGACTTAAAAAAAAAAAAACCTTTCAAACTATTGTTCTGTATTAAAGAAATGCTCCTCTCCTCCTCCAACAAAAAAGAAATGACAAATCTCGGCCAATCCATGGCACTGGATTTCCTTCTCAATGTTTCTCAATACTTCTTAAATGCTTTTGGCATTTTGGATGGGACAATTTTCCTGGTGCACACCTGCCTGTGCAAAGCAGGGCATACATTTGGCATTCCTGGTACCCGTGCACCTGCTACCTGCCATACTCCCTCTCCCCACAAACCAGAGGGGGTGTGCTGACCAACAAAGATTCCACACTCTGTGCCTACTCTGTTTCACGCACATCCTGCAGGAGGACTGTGACCTCCTGGCTTGATACAACTTTAATTGACCCAGAGCGAAGTGTCAGAGTAGGCAGCATCTAAAGTTGGCCCAGTTATCTGGAGGGCCTTTGGTAAAATTACATAATTGGAGAGGGATAGTCTGTGGAATCCTCAATATTCCATTTCCCCCCTCTTTTTCTTTTCGTGCAGGCTTCCTCTACAGATCAGGAACTACTTCCTTTCCCTTTGCATGCCTGCATCACTCTTAGCAGCCCTCTTGCTGAGACCTGCTATTTTACTCTGCATCCATCAAAGCGTATCTTACTTCTCACCTCTGCTTCCAGGGCCCTATTTTCTGTCCAACATGGCAGTTACTGCATCAACCAAACCTTAATAATGACCCATTCGTCACACCTCTTAGCAGGGGAGAATATTTTAAAAATGTAACAAATGACTTGGCATAGGCACTCATGGATCAGAAGGGGACACAGGTGGAGGTTCTGCAGCCTGACAGCCCTCTCAGGCCAAACATGGCTCCTCTAGTTGCTAGCTCTTGGGGTGGTCAGGATGAATCCTGTGGAAGGGTTGGGGTGGCCAAGGTGGTGAAGAGAAGGCACTGGAGGGGTCTCAGGGAAGTTGCTATTTACAAGTGAGAATAGAAGTGCTTCAATATATTCACAGCTGAAACAGCCATGTGGTATGTGCTGGTCTCCATTTCATCCCTGACTCCTGAGGTTTTTATATTTTGACAGAATGCCTGGCTTCTCAATGCCTCACTCTACAACACAGAATGGAATTTTAGGCAGCATGTCACAGTAATGAGGAGTGACGTTGACCTCCAAAATTTCAAAATTGATATATAGTCAAAATTACCATTCTTCTTGATTTCATACTTTTTTTGGTATTCAAAATCTCTCCTTTGGGGCGCCTGGGTGGCTCAGTCAGTTGAGTGTCTGACTCTTGGTTTCGGCTCAGGTCATGATCTCGCAGTTGTGGGATCGAGCCCCACGTCGGACTCTGTGCTCAGTGTGGCATCTGCTTCAGATTCTCTCTCCCTCTCCCTCGTTCTCTTTCTCTCAAATAAATAAATAAAATATTTTCTTAAAAATCTCTCCTTTATCAGTTGAATGGTATCATAAGAGAGATTCTGGTGTATGAGAGAGATGAGGATAGAACTTGATTTTTGTTTTGAGTAGTCAACTCTTACAAAACCATTGGTTGAAAAATGTACTTAGATTGGCCTCAGTTTTAGGGTTGTCTACACAGTGCCATTTTCTGTACACTGTTTTTTGCATCCACCCTTCTGATTCTTGTGACTTCATTAACAGTTTGGTACTCACTTTCAAATTTTCACAGCTATTTTTATGAGTCAACTTTTGTGTAGCTTTATCAAGCTCCTTTCTCCCCTAAACCCTGCTGTAATGATTAATTTAAGTGTCAACTTGACTGGGCTCAGGGATACCCAGAGAACTGAGAAGACATGATTTCTGGGTGTGTCTGTTACAACGCTTCTGAAAGAGGCTGGTACAATTGGTAGACAGATAAAGAAGCTTACCCTCGCCAGTGTGGGTGGGCATCATCCAATCCACTGAGGGCCCAAGTAGAACCAAAAAGGGAAGGAAGGGCAAATTTGCTCCTTTTGCATAAGCTGGGACATCCATCTTGTCCTGCCCTTAGATATTGGTGTTTCTGGTTCTTGGGCCCTCAGTCTTGGACTGGACTTATACCATCAGCTCTCCTGGCTCTAAGGCCTTCAAATTCACTCTGAAATACACCTCAACTTTCTTGGTTTTCCAGCTTGCAGAAGGCCAATCATGGGACTTCTTGGCCTCCATAATCACGTAAGCCAACTCCTCTAATACATATCCTCATGTGTGTGTGTGTTTATCTGTATTTATCCTATTGATTCTCTCTGAAGGGTGGTAAAACACCAATCTCATTGAATTTTTTATTAGAATTTCATTAATTGTATATATTTGTTTTGTAATAACACTCGTGGGCAATTCTCCTCTATTCTCAATACTTTTGTCTTAAAAGGTCACCCCTGTGGGGTTCCCCCCCCAAGCAATTCTGTGACATCAGGTAGATATCCCACAATTTACCCCAATTCTAATGCTTGGTACCTGGAGATCATGTCAGATCTCTCAGCTTGAGGGTTCAGCTCAAAAGATTGTCCCTTTTTCCCAATTCAGATGCCAATCACTAGTCCAGATTGTCATCTGTGCTTCTGATCGGCTATATATCAGAGGTTCCCATGACTCCCTGCTCAGATTCCATTAATTTGCTAAAGCGGCTCACACAACTCAGGAAAAGAGTTTACTTACTAGATTACCACTTTATTATAAAAGGATACAATTCAGGGACAGGCAGATAGAAGAGATGCATAGGGCAAAATATGTGGGAGCAGGGGTAGAACTTCCATACCCTCCATGGATGTGCCATCCTCCTAACACCACATGTTCACCAACACAGAAGCTCTCTGCCTCCCATCCTTTGGGTTTTTATGGAGGCTTCATGATATAACCATGGTTGATTAAATCATTGACCATTGGTGACGGAGCCCCTTTCCTCTCCCTGGAGGCTGAGGGGCGGGGCTGAAAGTTTCAACCCTCCAATCACGTGGTTGGTTCCCTTGGCAACCAGCCTCCAACCTCAGTGGCTTTGCAAAAGTTTCCCCATTAGTATAAACTCAGGAGTGGCTGAAAGAAGCTTGTAATGAATAACAAAAGATACTTTTATTGTTCTTATCAGTTAGGAAATTCAAAGGGTTTTAGGAGCTCTGCACCAATAACTGGGGGAAGACCACGTTTTTATTTCTCATTATAAATCACAATGTTAAAGAGGAAAGAATTGGTATTTTTACTCTATTTAGTCTTCTCACTTAGAAATATATATTTAGCCTTATATAAAACCTTCATTTACATTTCTCAGTAAAACCTTATAGTTTTCTTAATGTAGGTCCTATATATTTCATTTTGGGTTCCTCATTAGTTTTTAGTTTTTGGTCACTTTTGTTAATGATGTAACTCTTCCCTTGATACCAATGAACTGGTTATGGTGGAGGTAGGTGTTGGCGTTCTTCAAACTTCTTTACCCACTCTAGCGCGCAGCTGCCTGCTGGTCCCTTCAGGATGCTCTCTGGACCACCTTCCCTCACACACGGATCCCAACAGGAGTTCTCAAAGCCTGAAATGGACTATGGGCTTACAAATGTATTTTGGTATTATTTTCAGCTTCCTTCTGGTGAAATAAAAATAATTGCCTATTTTGACTAAATATGACTTGTTCTTAAATACTCACAATGGGACCTATCTCCTGGAAAGACAGGAGCTCTTGTCTCTTAGGAGAAGTGCTTGTTAACACTTAGAAAAGGGCTCAGAAGGCATGCTCGGTAACGGTTTCTTTTAAATGCCAGTTACTTAGTAAAAGGGAGAATAGCTGTAGAAGATTAAAAGATTTATTTTCTTTTGAAATCTGTGGCTTCTTTAAAGTTCAGGGATAAAGGTGCAATTGCCTGTGCCTTACCTGCATCCTTCAAAACAACCAACAAACCTGCTCCGGAAGAAATTCAATCCTCTTCACCGCCAACCCCCCAACCCCCAAAGAGTATAAGTGAAGAGAGGCTTACTCAAATTTAAAGTTGGATTGCCTTGACAAGCTCTCCAACAGGGAATGAAGCCAGATGGGGATTGAAATAGTTTACGGGCCACCAATCCGTGCCCAGTTAATTGTGTTAGCTGTGCTCAGGATACAAGGAGGAAAGAAATTGTGGTTAAGGGAGAGGTACCTTCAAAAGACTCAGGATCCTATAGCATTGTAAGGATCTCACTGCCTGAATAATCCCACAACTAAAATAATAGGATTTAATATTCGGTATTCTCTTTTCAGCTGAATGAAGGGAAAATGGAGACGAGGTCCGTTACTTTTTTGGGGGCAATTAATACTGTATTTCTAAGCTTTGGGTTAAAAAACTATGGGAACTAGAAGAACACTGGATTATCGGCAAAAACATCAAAAGTTAAACACACCAGTGGCTGCAAGTGTTTACCGATGTGTGTTTCCTTCCATCACCCTGAACTAGGAGGCAGCCTAAGTGCCTGGGATGCTGGTTGGCAGGAGATAGCAAGTTGCCTGACACAAGGCATTAGATGAAGTCGCTCTAATGACTTCTGACCTAACTCAAGTACACTGTAAGGGCAGTGTAAGTGGCTGGAGACAAAGAATTGGAGACCTCTGTCCTTTCATTTGTTCCCTTTCTGCCCCTGACAAGAATCCAGCCCTCCATATAAAGCAGCCACATTTACTTTTTGCTAAGGCAAATGGTCCTTGACCAGTGGCATCAGCATCTCCACGGAACTTGTTAGAAATACAAATTAGCAGCCATGCCTTGGATCTGCTGGAACTGAAATTCTGTGTGTGGGGCAATCTGTGTTTGAATAAATTGTCCATACGATTCTGAAGCCTTAAAGATTAAGAATCTCTGGCTCAGGGAATTGTCTCAGTCATCACCTTTCCCTGGTGCTTTGATTTGCCTTTGATTCTTGTCTCTGGTGCCTTTCTGGGGTGACCTGTCACCTGTAGCTGTCCTTAGTGCCTAGCTCCTTTGGATAGATGACACCTTTAGATGGTCAACCTGCCTTTCTCTTCAGACTTCTTCAGAGGACTGATGAAGGACTTCTTTGTAGCACTGATCTTTGCAGATCCCTATGTGAAGATACATAGGGTTATCTCTTGCATGCCTGACTCATGTACCAGCCTGGACCCCAGAACCCAGGTCCTCCTGCATGTGAGCTAGACCACCATCCCCATCTCCAAGGCTGATAAAGTCAGCATCAGCAGCTATAAAAGCACCTTGATTTGTGATAGGAAAAAAAATAGCCTGAGATCAAACAGACCAGATTCAAGCCCTGGATTTACCATTTACTAAGTATGTGAATGTGTGAAGCAACTAACAGGTAATAATATTTATCTCCAAGGATTATTTTGAAGAATAAATGAAAGATTCTATCAGAGCCATGACCTACTTTTGTACCATAAAAGGGAGAAAGGCGGGATGAGATATTGTCCCCTTAACCATCAGGATCCCCACCTAGAACAGCTGGAGCTCTAAGCCAGGGGCCTCTGGGTCCAGACAGCCTCACCAACTTACATCAATGTGCTCTTAAAGTATTACTAATCTCTATGTAGGCCATGACGTGAAAACAATGAGAACCACAATTCTATAGAAGCACCTGTACAGCTCATGGCACCCAAAAGGACCTCAAAAAATGATAGTAGTTGTTCTATCTCTGACTATCGTTGAGGACCACCAAGAGGAACGGTGATAAGTAGTACGATGGCTTCATCATGAGAAATCTAAGTTCTAAGAAGAAAAGAGGGAAGAATGAAAAGAAGACAAGCTTGCATATTTGATAAAATGTAAGAGTTTATCCTCATGTCACTTACAAATCCGGTATTATAAACCATGTGTAGATGTCTCCATGATGGAGACAAAGGTAAAATGTGGAGGAGATCAAGCCAAAGCTTCCTGCATAAGGAATTATCATTTGTGAGTCTGTGTGCATGTGTGTGTGTCTGTGTGCATGTGTGTGTGTCTGTGTGTGTGTGCGTGCGTGTGCGCATGTGTGATTAACAGTGATATCCATCAGAACTCTGAAGAAAACCCAGCCTCTCCTGAAGCAATGTTCATCATTTATAGCAGAGCAAACATACGCTTTACAAAGACAAAGATAGGGCATGTAAGGGGCTTGTGGAATTTTTAAGGACTTGACTAGGGTTTTGCAATGTGCAGACCACCTGCTTGGAGCTCCAGGTGGCCCAAGTCTAAGGTCAAATCCAAGTCACTGGCAGCATCATGAGAGGCACCCACATGCCATCAGCTGGCAGGTGTTTGAGGTAAGGCGCATGAACGGGTGAGAGTGCGAGAGGGGGAAGAAGTTACAGGTAACCCCAATGGCAGCCCAACAAATCCAGGTGAAACTTTGTCTACAATGGATTTGATGAACAACAATTTCCTTAAAATGACATCTAATACTCTGGCACACATTTCCTGTTCTACAGATGCTATCAAAGTATAAGCATAACACAAGAATAATACTGAAGGAATTCAAAACATCACACAAATTGCTTGATGAAAAGTGGCAAAATAGCGTGCTATTATTGTCTGTGTCTTGGCAGAGTTTTTCTATTGTTGAACATTATAATAAAATGACATCAGTTGTCACTTAGCAAATGGTCCTCTGCTTTCTAAGCCATCCGGCAGATGGTTGAGGTGATAAAGTGCAGCACCAGCTTGATCTTGTTTTTGCTAGCAGCCTCTACTTGCCACTAAGGCAATCATTCAGGGCTCCTCTGCCAGCCAACGGCGCGACGTGTCACTGTGCGGTGTCTCACACCCCAGGTCCCATGCATCACAGTCAAGCCACATAGCTCGGAAGGTAAATTACCCACCTTCTTAATGTCAGCTCCTTCAGTGGCTTTTCCTCCCCGGTAGTTCCCTGCAACCTTGGCCCCTCAGTGTTCTAGCACTACATTAGAAGCTCCAGGTCCTGGGGTTTTTCTCTGCAGAGCAGACCTCCTATCTTTCTCTCTACTCTCAGATTAAAAGAACACAAAATCTGAGGAGCAGGGAGAGTTACGAAGCCCTTGGTTGGCCCAAACCTTAAAAGAAAAGGAATATGACCCCATGTGAACATCCAACTGGTTGGGTCTTATGCCCCTTCCCTCCCTGTGTGTATGGAAGAAAAGGGGTGGGGGGCGGTTTCAGCACATGGGAGTGTTTACAACTGGCTGGGTGACACTGGCCTTGCATCTTTGGTATATACTTTCAAGCAGTTTTCCTCTAAAATGTAGATATTTTTGTTAAATTATATCAAATTACATTTTGTTTTCATTCATCTACTAACTATAACTTTTCCCCCATGGTTCATCCACAGGCTAGTTAATGTTGAATAAGAACCAAGAGTTGACTACACTCTAGAGGCCAGGAAAAGTAGCAATCGCCCAAGGAAGGAGAAGAAGCCAGTGCCTCTGAAAGTGGCCACCACCCAGAGCTGTGGAGGTTCCAGTCCCCTCCACGTAGAGGGAAGCAGCACCCGTGCACTCATGCGCAGAAACCTAACCCCCGAACATGTGCCTCTCAGTGCTGATGCCTGTGAGTGACTTCTGAATAAGCCTGTGTAGTTTGCTGTTGTTAAATACACACTTAAATTCTACTGATCCATAAAAGATGCGATTCCATTGCAGTTTATTTCAGAATTATTACAAGGTCAAGAGTGGAGTGCTAATATAAATGTAACCAACACAGTACACTCATTAAAAGGACCTGTAAGCAGAACCTACTCACTTAGCTCCTTACATCACATCCTGAGGGCCAAATACACATGGATCAAGAAGAACAGAAAATCTAGGAAGAAGAGATCTTAACTTTGGTATATGTGTGAATCTTCTATCATTTCTAAAACTTTATGATATAGAATTTTTAAAATTTTTTAAAGATTTTATTTATTTGAGAGAGAGAGAGTGCGCAAGCACAAGTTGGAGGAGGGGCAGAGGGAGAAGCAGACTCCCTACCGAACAGAGCCCGATTTGGGGCTCGATCCCAGGCCCCTGAGATCACGACCTGAGCCAAAGGCAGACGCTTAACTGACTGAGCCACCCACGTGCCCCTAGAATTTTTTAATTTTTAATTTTACATTGGATGGGGAGTAAGCGAAGCAAGTTGTGATGATTTATTTTATGTGTCAATTTAACTGGGCTAAGGGATCCCTAGATAACTAGTACAACATGATTTCTGGGTGTGTCTGTGAGGGTGTTTCTGAAAGAGATTAGCATGTGAATCTGTAGACCAGACGGAGTAAAGATGACCCTCATCAGTGTAGGTGGGCATTATTAAATGCACTCAAGGCCTGAATAGAACAAAAAGGCAGGGGAAGGGTGAATCTGCCTTTTTTAAGACACTGGCACTCCTGGCCGTCAGGCCTTCAGACTTGGACTGAATGATACCCCAGCTTTCCTGGGTCTCCAGCTTGCAAACAGCAGACTGCCAGATTTTGGCCTCCATAACCACATGAGCCAATTCCTATGATAAATTATATTTATCTCCTATTGCTTCTGTTTCTCTGGAGGCTCCTACGACAGAAAAAGAGATTATTTAATATTTAGGATGTTTAAAATCCTAAAATTTCTCTAAAAATTCCTAAGTTTGTTCCTGATGATTGGTTATCAAGAAAAATCCAGACCATAAGGAATAAGGATCAAGACAGGGCCTGGTTTCCAGAGTGGGGGTAGGAGGAGAACCTTGGTCTCAGGAACAGGGCAGGAGCCAAGCCACAAACAGAGCCTAGACTTAAAGTCCAGGGATTAACAGCAAGATGGGCTTGTGTGTCACCAAGCTGTGTGTGTGTGTGTGTGTGTGTGGGTGGGTGGGTGCTGATCAGGAGTTCCCACATCTGCCCAGAGGAAGCAGCCTGAGAAGGGCAGGTGCTTCTTAGTGGAGCAGTCAGGGAGTCCAGGAGAGAGTAGGAGGTCTGAGCCAGGAGCCGGGCAGGGGTCCAGGACCAAGCAGCATCCTTTTCACTGCTGAAAGATGAGGAGCTCATGTCAAGGGTCAAGGAGGGAAGTGTGTTAAATACCTGGCAAGGGCCATTGTGGTTGTCAGTTATTAGAGCTTTTGGCCATTAATTTTAGATAGTCACTTTACTTTTATAGAGCAGAATCAGCCCAGAATTATTAATGGCAATGAAGAAATGTTTTCTTTGCTGAAAGGTCAACTTCTCTTCGCCTGCTGGCCCCTGACGTCCAATGTTATAACTAACGGAGAAATGGTCAGTGCAGTAGGAATGAGGAAGAAAGATGTGAGTAAAAGAGGAAGAAGGAAAAGGAATTTCTTCCAGAGTAAAAACATTCTAAGCACTTCTAAGCCAGAGGGCAAGGCACAGGGTCCCAGTGTCTAATGTGGCAGGGCGGTTACCCTCACCTTCGCACTGAGCGGAAGGAGTGGCTTCTGGCTGGTCAGCAGCATGGACACAGCCCCCAGAGTGGCCTGGGATGTCCAGTTATCTCTGATTTTTTCTTGTTTGGGTCTTTTAGGATGGCCAGAAATTGTATTCCCTAAAGATAGCTGCAAAATCCCTAAGGATGTGCAATATCTTTCCTCAGGTTTTCCTGTAGGCTGCACTTTTCCCTTTTCCTGTAGGCTGCACTCCAGTGTGCAGTGGGAATGTGAAGGGGTTGGGGGAGACAGCTGGCTCTGCAGTCTAAATTCTGCCACTCAGGAAAATGCAGACACAACTCAGGGACAGATGTCCACAGACACAAATGCACTCTATCATACCACGTACACGTGGCATCGCTCAGAATCATTGACTTAATTCCAAACTTCACAGTTGTGCCGTGGCCAATAAAATATTTACGTTGCTTTCCTGAATATGTACTATTTACTTTACAGTCTATAAAATATTTACATGGAAACCTTTTTCTGAAGATACTGTGTTTCAAATATTATGTCTATACCACTGCAGACCGGGAATCAGGAGGCCTGGGTCCTGGTTCTGGTTTTTGACAACAAGGCTGTGTGACCTTGGGCAAGTCAATTCACTTCTCTGATTATCTCATGTATAAAATGAGGGGAAAGGGACTGTGGACTATCTGAGATCTTTTTCAAATGTAACACTGGTTCATCTCCTCCGGGCAGGTAGGCACCAGACAAGCAGCCCTCAGCCTGCAGCCATCTTTGCTCACTCTGCCAGAGATACCCTTGTAATGGCTTCATCGCAGCACAGAAAGGAGCACCTGGCCAAATGGAAGAAGAGCATCCCAGTGGGGACTGGAGTAGAGTCTGATGTCTAAGTAGTAACAAGAAAAGTAAGTTAGGTAAACAAGGGAGGCAAATAAGAGTGAGAATACAGGCTTTAGAGAAGGGCCCGTCTGGGGGTTAGCCTGGCTTTGCTGCTCACTTTTTCGTGCTCTCCGGCAATGTGTTTAGACCTCTGAACCGGTTTCCTTACATGTAGTATAAGGACATTAATACTAAGTATTCCCTGGTGCTGTTCTGAAGATCCCTTCCGTTAGAAATGTAAAGTGCATTTTACATTTGATAAGGCAGGTAAGGGCTCAGTAAACACTAACTATTATTTTTATTATCGATTTATCAAAAAGTCATCTATCAGGAGACTGTGATTCTCCTTTGAGCATCTCCTCAGAGATGCCTATCAAATTCTCCCAAAAGAAACCCTCTGGATTCCCACCTATTTATAACTGTGTTCCCTTACATGCTAATCTGTTGTCATACAAGATAGGTCACAATTGGGGAGAAAACGGTAAAACTTTTTGTGGAGTAGGCTATTAGTACATATCATTGAAATATATTTTATGATTAACCAGTAGGTTAACTTAGTTAATTGCAAGCTCTGGGAATGATGTGAGCCACATAGTAAATGACGATTTTTTTTTAAGATTTTATTTATTTGAGAGAAAGAGAGGCAGAGTGGGGAGGGAGAGGGAGAAGCAGGTTCCCCACTGAGCAGGGAGCCCGACAACGTGGGACTTGATCCCAGGACCCCAAGATCATGACCAGAGCTGAAGGCAGACGCTTAATCAACTGAGCCACCCAGGCACCCCAACAATGCCTTTTAACATTAGGGCATCTTGTCCTGGTTTGCCTGGGATAGTCCTAATTTATGCTTCTTATCCTTGAGTTATTATTTCGAGTGTACCGTTTTGCTCTCAGAAGCACCCTGGTTTAGACAATAAATTATATAGTTGCCCTATTTAAGTTAATTGAGTGCTGGGTTGATGGTTGTCTCCATAAAAACCTATTTGGGGGCAGTATTTTCATTAAGAAGTCAAATTAGGCATACATGATTTCAACTTCAGACATTTTCTCTGGTGCCAAATTCTCATATGTATGAATGTGGCCAATGAGCGTCTTGAAGCTACCAAAGATTGCCATTGAGAGGTTGCCACAGGAATAGATGTCTCAAGTCCGTCCAAAGTCTCAAAATCAAACTGCAACTCTGAGGAAAAGGATTATAGAAACTCTTGCCAGTATTACTGAGATTCGAATTCTTCATTTATTCATTCCCATTGTGCTAAGCAGTGAGGATACAGTGGGAACAAGTTAGACAGGATCCATTCTTGCCTTCATGGGGCTCACGATTTACTGAAGGACACAGGGGAAACCAAAGTTTCATCAGAAACTTTTTCAACAGAAAAAAAAATTACCTATGAGGACAAATGTAATAAAGGCACAAGGAAATAAAGAGCTAAGGTAGAAAGTAACAGAAGCGTTGTGAGGAAAACTGTATTTCAAGAGGTTTGCTGGAGAAGCCCTCTAGAGGATATGGCATTTAAAGTGAAGTGACACGAGTCAAAGAGACCAGTGCTCAAGTGTGTGGGAAAACTGCATTCGGAGATCATGAATCAGGCAAGAGTTGGGTGTCTCTTAGGCACTGAGAGAAGGTCAGTATGGCCAGAAATCACTGAGCAAGGGGAGAGCCCAGGACAGCTGAGGTGGGATAGATGGACAGGGCCCCACAGTGTGTAGTGAAGAAACGAGATTTTTGTTCCAGGTGAAATAGAAAGCCACTCAGGAGTTTTGAGTAGGGAAATGGCATGATCCAATGTATGCTTCGTGTTGATCTGATTTACATTATAATTTACTTCCCTGCTGTGTGGAAGAGGAATTGAGTTGGTGGGGGAGGGGACAAAAGTGCAAGTAGAGAGACCAGTCTGGGGGGATGTTGAACTGGATCAGGTGAGAGATGAAGGTGGTCTGGCCCGGAATGGTGGTGGTGGAGATGGTCAGATTTGGGACACATTTTTCAAGTTCATTCTACAGAATTTGCTGGTAGGTTGGGCAGTGAGAGTTTAGGGAAGTGGAAAATCAAGACTGACTCCATGGTTTTGTCTCCAGAGGCTGGGTGAGTATGTGGGGAGGCAGAAAGTCACTGGGGGACCAGAAATGAAGATTTCTGTTTTGAAAATGTTAAAAATGTGACGTTTGAGATGTTTCTGATCCATTTGGGTGAAGAACATCAAATACGCAATTGGATGTGTAAATACGGTCTCTGAGAGGTAGGAGATGCAGTTGTAAATTTAGTTCTCATTATTATATCCATGGAATTCAAGTCTGGAAATGATGAAAGCCGCTAGGGCGAGAGTACACACAGAAAAAGCAAGCAAGATAAGGAAAGAAAGGAGGGAGGGTGGTGGGTAGGACTGAGCTCTGAGGAATATATCAACATGTGACACAGAGAGGAAGTGGACACAACAGAAGAAGGAAAAGAGCCAGCGAGGTAAACCAGGAAGGAGGCAGGAGTCTGGCAAAAGCCGAGAGAAGGAAGTGTTCCAGCAAAGAGGAAGTAGTCAAATTAGTTGAACGGTCAAAACAGACCGAGAACTGAGAAGTGTCCACTGGAGTTGGTCACAGGGAAGGAGATGGTCCAAGACCTGACAGGAGAAGCTGCGTCATTGGCTTCGTACGTGAATATGGTATTTGGGGAATTGGGCAGGACCACATAGTCCTTGTGGCCAAGCCAGGAGTCCTGTCCCACCTTGCACCCTCCCGGCTCCTCCCCTTTGGCCGAGTCCCAGGTGATGGTCTGCCTACCCCTCCACGGGAAAGAAATCCGTGATATCAGCTCCCAGAGCAATGGCCCCAGGGAAGGTCATTTTCTTTGTGTTCTTCCCTTCTCAGTTCTTTCTCCCTTTCCTTGGGTAAACTTTCCTTTGCTCCATTTCCTGTTTTGGCTGTTCCTGGCACAGTGGCTGGAGAACCAGTGAGGTATCGGGTCCCCTCCCCCATCCCTTTCTGGTGCCTCTTACTTCTGTGAATGGTTCATTGTCAAAGGGCAAAAGGAACGTGGCAAAGGTAAATGGATGGCTTATTCAGTTGGAGACAGGGAGGCAGGGACGGCACACAGGGCAGGCCATTATGTAGGAGACTGTGAGGGCTGTACACGTATGATTTAATTTTCAACAAGAGTCTTAATATCATGTTCATGTATGGGGCTGATAACCTTTCTCTTAAATCTTTGGAATGATTAAGGTCAGGTGGTCATCCATACACAGTGTAGTCATTATTCCCAAACCGGAGCCTGAACAGCACTGACACAGTTCACACGGGTGTGCAGACCTCACTAATGGGCCAGCGAGCCCTGAGCCCAGCCTGGCGGGCTGGGGTCCCCAGCGATGTAACAGCAGCGCCCGGGGACTTGTGGTGTGCACATGACCGGACCAGTAGCATTTCAGAGGCTAAGAGGACAGAAATCCTGAGAGGATTTCTAGTCGTCATTCCAGATGGGTCATTTAAAAATATCCCTCCCAGAGCAGGACATTCTGAACCTGCCTTTTTCACTCCCCTGCTTCCTAGCTGCTCAGTGACCAGTCAGAAAGGGATGGCTTTACAAAAATTCCTCACAAAAACAAAATCCTTCTATATTCTGTAGCATTTAAAAGCTTCATTGTGACAAATACTTGCAGAAATGAAGCATTCCTTTGTGTTCCTTTACAACATGGGGCAAGCTCCAGAGCAGTGTGGGATGCTCACGAGAGAGGGCCCCTTGAATGCACTATGCAAATTTATGAAAACAACATGCAAATCAGTATAGTTCTAGTGACTCAATACAAACAAACAAACAAACGATGGGAAAGACTTTGATTACTGTGGGATTCAAGGAGAATCCCTGACTTTATTTGTAGGGTTGCCCAGGTGTGTGTTTGTGTGTGTATGTGTGTGTACGTCTCAGTGCATTCATGTGTGTGCACATGCGTGCGCACGTTTGTGCGTGTGCGTGTGCACATACTTGTAGGGTGACAGAGGACAAGCAATGAAATGTGAATGCTCCAAGGAAATGAGCACTTCAGCTTTTTGTTGTTGTTATTTCCTAAGACCCAAGAACTTCTTCCTTGCCAGGAATTCATTATTATCGTGTCACGACAGGGCTATATGTCCATTAAATTGTGCAGACGGAAGCATGGTGGCATGGAAATAACATGCAGGACTGGGAGTCAGGCTGGAGGAACTCCCACCAAGTGCTGGCGGGCCTGCCCTGCCAGGCTGTGCTTCCGGGGACCCAGCTCTGGCACTCCTCCGGGCTCTGACTCTGCCATGGGAGAGCAGTCCTCAGGGCCAAGGGCACATGCCCTTCCAGAGTGCGCATCTCCCCTCCGGGTCCCATTCTGGGTACTCGGAAAAATCCCACAGTTGCAGCATGGAGCCTGACCTGCGGGGCTGTTAGGAAGGCGTGTCTGACAGACTTGTTTGCTGGCTTGACTCGTGACATTTCCATGTTCAGCCCCAGAGTACGTGAGGCTCCCCTAGGCCTCGAGGCCCGAGTACCACCCCTGTGAAGAGGGGGCCTGGCCGGGGGCATCTGAGTCCCGGCTCAGCTGCCAGTGGTTCTGTTATCTTGGACAAAACCATTTCCTCTCTGGGTCTTACATCCCTCATTGCTCAATCTGGGTCAGGGTGAGATTGGAGCAGGTGAGCACTAAGTGCTTTGAAAGATAAACATCTCTAAGAAAGGTGGGACATTTAAAAATAGTCTCCTGTACCGGGTGACCCACAGGGGCTGTCATGTCAGAAGGAGAGGCATATTACCAGTTCCATGTAGTTTGCATATTCATGGTTTCTGATTTTAAATGACATTTAATGGTTTACAACTCTGTTATATTGGTCAAATGCATTAATCTTCGAATATCAGATTTGCACACCATTGTAGGGTGTTGCAACTAATTAACTTAATCTAATTTAATTGTGCATAGAGTTACAGCCTTCTGATGTTAGTACCTAAGCTTATGCAAATAACATGCAAATAAGAATCCAAGTGCTTTCAGTAACCCAGCCCTGACTATAGCACCATAGCCCAGAGTTCACAACTATCAACATTCATCCAACAATTAAACACTGTACCAAGAGATATAGTTTATGAATGAATTCTTGCAAGTCCTCTTCAAGACAAAATCAGGACAAATAGGTGCCTTGCAAGCCCAGTATATGGTGAATTCTGAGGCAAATGATTGCAGAAGTTACATCTAGCGGGTACTTCCTTTTCCCACTCCAAGGTCAGCCCCCCTCAGGTCTGCTCCCACCCTCTTTCCTCCCTCAGGAATAATTAGCTGGCAGGTCCGGCAGTAAGACAGGTGCCTACCAAAATGCTGAAGAAGAATCCCATGGTTTGCTTCCTCTTCCTTTTGCAGATAAGCAGCCTAAATATCGAACCACTAAGTGTCTGGTGCGCACACCCTGGGTCGTCATCCCAGGGTGCTGAGGGTTGCCTGCCCCCTCGGCTCACCACCATCCTTCCCAACATGGAGAAGTAGCCTCAGTTTATTCTCCCTTCTGTTTCACAGGCAGGAGAGTTATAGCAGCAGGACGCGGCCCAGGGGGCCTGGTGGCACCTCCTCTCTCTGCTGTGCCAACAGATTCAACAGTCCAGAGCAGCAACATCCAATAAAAATGTACTTCAACTCCCTCACAGGGAAATGGGCAATACATCACAATTCCGAGGAAGAGGATTTCCATTTCACGTAACCTAAAAATGACCTTGTTTAATACTGATGTTTGCTAAAACGCGAGTACTTTGTATTTTTAGGAGGAATTGTACATTTTCTTACTGGTTTGGTTTGGTACTGGCAACCAGAACTATTTTGTGGGGGTGTTTCTCAAACTCCAAGTCAGTTTTCTGGGATCCCCTAAGCAAACCTATCCTGTGCCCACTGGTTCATGTTAGGGTCTGATCACTTTAGAAGAGTGTATCCTTCTCCACAGGAAGGGGTGCCCAGGATCCCTGGGAGCTCCGCCCCAGCCTGACATGAACCAAGGTGGCATCAGGGGCCCTCTGCCCAGGGTAGGTGCCGCTGGCCCCTGGGGCACCTGGTGAAGGACCCCAAGCCGGCTGCCTGCATGACACTGCCGGGGATGCTGACCCTACATGACCAGGGTGGTCTGGCTCTCAGCTGGGATTGTCACCAGGAGGCAGCTATTCCAGCGCTCAGCATGTCCTGAGTGCATTGCCATCCCTCCTTGGGCAGGGCGCACTCGGGTGGGGAAGCAAAGGTGTGGTCTTTCCACAAAGCCCTGTGAGTGCTCACCTGCTCCCGTGCCCAACCAGCGGCCCTTCTCTGAGCCCAACCCTTCTCTCTGCCTGCGAGTGAGCTTTCTCTGGGTGTGGCTGAGGCCGTGAGTTTTATAAAATGTTATTAAATAAAATGACCTAGATTAAAAAAAAAGAACGTACTTTAAGCTCCAAGCATGAGCCACAAATATCATTTTTAATTTTCTAGTGGCCATGTTAAACAAGGAAAAAGAAACAGGTAAAATAAATCTTAATAATATATTTTGCTGAACTCAAGTTATCTAAAATATCATTATTTCCATTTTTAATCGATATAAAAATTATTAAGGAGATACTCTACATTGTCTCGGTCCCTTCCCCCGCCCCCTCTCCCCAAACTAAGTCTTCCAAATCTGCTGTCTGTTTGTTTTACACTTACAGCACATCTCATCTGGGACTAGCAACATTTGAAGTGCTCCTCAGCCACATGGGGCTAGTGGCTGTCAGGGTGGACAGTGGAGGCACAGAGTCTCCACCTTCCATGAGCATGGCTAACCACTGCAGGAGGCTGGAGAAGAGAGGCAGGGAGAAGCCTGGTTCTCAAATGAATGCACTGCCTGCTTATCTTTGCGGTGATATGAATAACCATCCCATCCGGTATGCCTGCTTATGTAATTAATTAGCATTTATATAGTAATTTATGTTTGCAAGTGTTTTCTTGATATAGTTGCCAGTATATTTATCTACGTGCATGTTACACTTTGTGTGCCTACCTGTGCTAATTACTGCTATAATTATTGAAGATATTTAAGAACACAACTCACAGTTACCTTCAAGAACCCCAGCAACCATTTTAATAGCAACTATAAATTCTATCTTCTCCTTCCAAGTTCTGTCTATTTCACTGAGAAGCTTTATACCTCCACCCCAAACTCTCCAAGTTCGTGGTCGGCCTCAGAGTGAAAAATGCATTTAAAAGCAATCTAGTCTTTTCCCCTTTGTCAGCTTAAATTTCACATGAACGAGATAGAAATTTAATGACATATCTTGCAGCCGCAACAGCGCCATCCATACACAGCATTTCAACATAAAAGGCTAATCACAAATAATGACCACTACCATCAAACAGTGCCATCTCTAATACCTAAAGGCCTTTCCTATTCCCCATCCAAAACTTCTTTCTGACCAACAGGCAAGCTCAGGAGCAGGAAGGGGCAGGAGCATAGGCCGGCAGAGCCTGGGGCCCTGCATCCTGGCACCCCCTGAGTCTCAGAAGACCCCGGCTTTCGGCGGGGAGAAGCAGCCTGGGCCAGCTAAGGAGACTGGTGGAAGGCAGGCAAATGGAGTAGAAAGAACTGGAATAGGCAGTTCCGAGGTACAAGAAACATAAGCTCGTGCTGCGGTTGGGTTGGGAGATTCAAAAGACCATTCCACCTTACCCATTCCCCTCCCCACCCCCTCGCTCCCTCCCCCCAGATCAATGAGGGGGAAAACTACAGTGCTCCAATTCATTCTGTGGTTCTGCTGCTCTCGGTGTTGGAAATGCCAGCGAGGGGAATGATATACATCATGTGATGAAAGGAGAGTACAAAAATATTCACCAACAGCTATGAAATGCAGCTGCCTCCACAGCAGAACCAGGCGGCTCTTGAATAGAACACAGCAACACCACCCAAGAGACTGAAGACCAACTCTGCTCCAAAGCAATTTTGTGAGCCCAATATTGGGGATTAGAGACAAACAGGGAGAGATCTTACGCCACAAATCACTGCATACCCAATGCTGTTGCTCCCTCCTCTGGCTCTCCCCTGGGGAAAATCATTAAGCCTCTTTCTGTCTCTCCTTAAAATGGGAGCTAAATTAGCAACTTACCACAAAGGAGTGTTTTCTTAATTACTTGCGTACAAATTGCTTGATATTACTGAACGAAAGGTATCAAGGAGAAGGCAAGCTATTACCATGATTATTTTTGTTCTAATATAAAGCAGTAGGCCAAAGCCTTTTCTATCTTTTGGATTATGTTTCGGTTCAGTGATACTTCAGGGAATGGCCTCCTAAGGCTCTGATCGCCATTAGTACAAGCCGAATTTCCAAGACTCATCCAGAAAGCCCTGCGTCCCCAGGACAGGCTTGATTGATATGGGAGAGCAGAGGAAGCAAAGAGCAGATTTGGGAGAGGGAGCCTGGGCATGAGTGGTGGCCTCATCCTGGGCAGCCTCAACAGGAAAATATTCATCTCTGTAACCCACGGCCTCCTCTCCCCATGCAGGTCTGACTCCCAGACTTGGTGGAGGGCTGGCCTGGTGGGGGTGGGGCCCAGACTGCTGACGGGCAGAAGCAGACTCTACCACCCACTCGCTCTGAGGCATCAGACCTGATCACAGGCTTCATAAATAAACATGGGTTGACACAGCATTTCCTTGCTGGAAAAGAGGAGAGACATTTTTTCCATGTATTCTCTCTGAGGGCACGAAGAAGGAGAGATGTGGGAGGGAACTTTCCAGACAAATGCAAGAACTGCAGTTTCCTCAAAATCTTACCAGAGCCAGGGGCTTGTCCCTTTACCTTTGGTCTTGCCCCAGGGCCACTACCAGAGTGAGCACCACTGATTCAAAAGGTGACTGTCCAGGACGGGTCTGCGAGTCAAACCCGCCTGCCTAGGGATTTTGTAGAGATAGTGATTGCCCTGATTTACTATTGCATCTTTGAATCATGCTGTGATTGTGTCTTCAGGAGGAATGTGGGTAAACAGAAAGTGACACATATAGTAATGATGCTAAGAAATTAGGTGGCATTAGAGTAAGGGCTTGGAATGGCTTGTATGAAATTCTTTTCATGAAAACATTTGCTCTTTTGGAGAGCATACCATAGGTTGCTTCTGAATAATGAGACAAGTTCTATAGCCCAACCAGGTGGGAGAAGTCTATCACTTGCTAGATCTGTTATAGAGTTGTGTATCCATTTGCCTAAAAAACTTTTTAGGAATTTCAGTGTATTATTTTTGCTATTACTGTCTTAACGATAGTGACAGAACGTTTAAACCCCATTTAGCTCCTGACTCTCTATGTGGAAAAACTATTTCTCCCCCCATATGTAACTTTGTCCATTCATTAATTGTCCTGCTGCTTGCCTAAGTTTATTTACTGCCTTCTAAATATGTATTGTAATTTATCCTCCTAGTCCCACGGGGAGCTGATAAAATGTAAAACTTTATATAATAGGAGCAGCCACAAATATTTTAATACCCAGGGCTGCTTCTGAATCCTAATTTTGCAGATGGCGTGAAGCTCATTTTATAGCAGCTATTGAAAACTAATAAATGCCAGCCACATCACTCAGCGTTGTCAATAATCCACCAGATTGTGTGCCCAGGGAGGCAGGGGAGCCAGGAGCAGCTCCCAGCCCTTCCCTAACCAGCCTCCAGCAGCAGACCCCATTGCTACCTTGCCTTATCAGAGGCCACAATTCTATTCAGGTCAGCAATGAGCGGCGTCTTTTGGAACTTCTAATCTGCCAGCGGAGAGATGCTCTCAAGAAGGCTGTCGCTGCACGGAGCACGCAGGCACCCCTCCCCGGGGATTTGTGCTCCTCCAACACAAGAGATGAGCAAAGGCGGAGCAGCGGCGAGGCTACCGCCAAACTGGGCAGAGGCTGAGAAGTTGTTAAGAACAGAGTACCTCTGTCTCCCCCAGATTCATATATTGAAGTCCTAACGGCCGATGTGATGGTATTTGCAGATGGGGCCTTTAGGAGGTGATTTGGTGGAACAGTCATGAGGGTGGGGGCCCCGGTGATGGGATTAGCGCACCTTCTAAGAAGAGATTCAAGCTCTCCCTCTTTCTCTAAAGGCACGAGCAAAGGGCCTGGGAGCACACAGCAAGGTGGCCCTCTTTAAGTCAGGAAGAGGGGCCTCACCACCACCCAACCGAGCCGGCACCCTGATCTTAGACTGCCAGGCCCCAGAACTGTGAGAAAACTACTGTCTGTGCCGAAGCCACCCAGCCTAGGGTACTTTGTTACGGGAGCCTGAACTGACGAGACACACGTCACACGCCCTTTGTTTTAGGATTCTTTTTTCCTTTTCAGTTAATTATCCCTTTAAGGAAAAAAAAAAAAAAAGCACAGAGGATGAGAGAACAGCAAGGAGGTCAGAAACTGAGTGCATGTCTCACTTACACCTCCGTTCTTTGTTTTACCAAATAGTGATCAAGTCCTTACTGTGTTACAGGCATGAGGCAAGATACACATATATATGCATTATATTATTATGTAGATACATTTTTTAAAATTACATATATCTATATTAACTGATATTTAGTTAGAAGTTACCCAGGGATTCCCAAGTAATCCCTGCTTTCCAGGAACAGTCCAGAGGGGATGTTCTAACAGCTGCGAGTCTACCAGCAGGCAGCGCGCTGAGAGAATGGAAGCAGGGAGAAAGAGAAAGGATTTCCAGCCTCCGCAAGTCTGGGGAAGGAGGGAGACATCCAGAGAGACCCCGGGGGAGCTGCCAGGGCAACTGGCTGCTGTGTGCAGCAGGTGGCCGGCTGGCCTCTTGGTCCTGAGGAGTCCCTTCATGTCAGCCAAAGCAGTGGCCAATTCCCTCCTCTTCTCCTCGTCTGTGCCTCATGGAGCTGGTTGCCCTCTGGTAAAATGTCTTTGCTTTCCCCTTTTAAGGCTGCCCTGCTGTTTGCTTGAACTGGATTTCATCTGGATGCAAATTCAAAAAGAGCATGAGGGTAATCTGCTTTTAGGCAGTCCCGGGAGATGGTCTGCTAACGGCTGGGCAGAGCAGCATATCAAGTCAGTTTGATGAAATGTGTTAGTTCAGAGAAGTCAGAAAACATCTGGTCCCAGAGCACCTTGGATGCAGAGAGCAAGTAAATGGTCCTATTGAGTTTTGTCTTCAGACTCACCCACGTTACCCGGGTGTGTGAGCTAAGAAGAGGAAGCCCAGACGCAAGAGCTTTCTGGGTGGGGCGCCTGGCCTTAAATAGTCTTGAGTTTTTTTTACAGAAGAAATGTTTGACACATCTATCATAATCTTTCCATTGTGAAGCTCGCTTATACCCAGAAGCAAACTCAAACTGACCTTCTATAACATTTAATCTTTTTGTGGTCTGCCTTCCTCCCTCCCTCTTTCTTGCTTTTGGATTTATGCAAAGAGATGTGAAATAAATGAGTCAAAATATACTAAGACACATGCTGCTGCGCCTTGACAGGAAAGAGGTCATTTTCTTCAGTGACACGCATCACATCTTTCATGCCAGACAGGGTCCCCACAGTGCGGAAGACCCCTGATGTCACCAGGAGCACAGCAGGTAACGACCTCAGGATGTGGTGTGGAAGAACCACCGAGGCTGGCTGGAAGTCTTCCCATCAAGTCATACACTAAAGCTCTCTAGAAAGCTTTGGGCCTGACTCAGGGCAATGATGGGAACTGGATGCCTAGTGGAAAAGATCTTTTTTTGTAGAAAGAACTACAAGGTGTTAGCCCTGGAAGGGACAAGAAAGATCATCTGGTTCAGCCACCTTGTACACAGGAATGGAAATGAGTCCCAGAAGGGTTAGGGGATTTGCTCAAACTCATGGCAACTAGTTGTAGGTACAGCTAGGATGAGAATCCAGAACAGAATGGAAGATGAGAGTCATTAATATTCTGGATATCCCAGTAAAGCAGTCAAATGTGCCTCTTTATAGTTAGCTGCAAAACGCTGACAATTTCCCTCTGTTCAGAGATACTTAAAAAAGTGGTGTCTCAACTAAGTGATATAAATATGTATCTCTCACCACTTTACTCAGTGGATCAAATGAGATGATGCTCTTGCTAGCATATGGTCATCTGGTGCCTCGGGGATCACACATCCATCATGCTATGGATTTGGTAGGAAAATGTCTGAGCAAGAACCTGGGAACATTCACCTGGTGGACCAGGCTAAGTGGGATGGGATCTTGACATAGCTGAATAGACAGTCCAAAAAGGCTGTCTAGAAATTCGGGAGTTGTTTAGCAATAGTTTGCCCTAGGGCTATGGTTTTTAATACAACCAAATATGTGTTTATAAATATATAATACAAAGAGTACATAAAAATACATAGACTAAATAGAGTATATAAGAATTATATGGATACTGTCTTACCTATTTTAGTTTTTGAGAGAGCATGCATACTTGAATTAGCCTAAATTAAATGCACAGGTGATACCACTTGACTGCAATATTACTTATGTTTAAGGTAAGTGAAGATTAAAACCAATACATGTGGGACCCAGTGTCACCACCAGAACAAATCCTAGCATAGGGCCTCGTACGTACATTCAGCAAACATCAACTATTGTCCTGCTTATGGCAATTGAAGTTCAGTACCCCAAAGAATGGGCCACGGGTCTCTGGGCATCTGTGTTTGAATGGGAGGACTCCAGCCCTGGAAGACTGCCAGGAAGACCACAGCATCCTGGTTTTCTAACAAGGGAAGGTTTCAGTGTGGTCCTATCTTACAAGGGGCCAGGGACTAAATAGAAAAACTGTCAAAACTAAGGAGAAAGCCCAAAGCTAGAGGCCTGTCCCTAGGGTTGGGCCACTAAGGTTAAGTTGAACTATAAGATGGGTAACCAGAAGTCCAGAGAAAGTCAGATACCCCAAGATCCTTGACAATAACCCATCACCTTGTGTCGTTCTATAAGAAAAGGCCACAACAGAGGCCAGTAGCCATGGGGAAACTTGGGTCCCAAGCCTGGGAAGAGGGGGCCTTAACTCCCCGGCCACCTGATCTGGAATGCATGTAATCCGATGATCTGGGAAACATGATCTTCAAGCATGTAATCTCTATAGTTCTATGAAGAGGCTTTCTTGCTAGCATCATTATTCATGGAGAAAGATGGAGCAATGGGCTTTCTAGTACATGTAAAACTCAGGAGACACGAGGTTCTAAAGCATTCCAGAGCTACAACAATGAGCAAGGTGGTTCATTGGTGGCAACACACTAGAAACAAATGATAGCTATACTTTGGAATAAGAAAGGGCTGGTGAAAAACATTTATTTCTGTCTGAACACTGAGCTGTATACTCAAGCTCAATTTGTGACCTTATTCAAGCCAAATGAATTCAGTGGAGGAATTTTTTTTTTTTTTTTTAGGTAGCAAATTTTACTGTATTTAAAATAATCATCTTAGGTAAGTGAAGAGTTGATAAATGATCTCAATCTGCATACCGCCTTGTAAGAGCAGAGCTGTGTATAATTACAAGATTGCCCTGGGGGGCTGTTGCTTTACTCTGCTGAGTGAGAAAGGCAAGGCTTTGTGAAATGGGAGGCCAGGGCTCTTGGTGGTGAAGCAGGAGGAATTTCTTCTCCCCCACTCCTCCATTCTTTGTCACTGGGGCTGCCTGAGAAACTCCCCCCAAAAGGAACGGTATTCTCAACTCTGAATGAATCTAGAGGACATGCCGGAAGATTTTTTTTTTTATATGTGCACACACACAAAGTTGCCACAAAAGGGGTACCAGCATAGAACTATTTAAAAGATGCAAGGTCAGATTATTCAAAATCCACTGAAAAGACAACAATTGCAATGAGAGGGAGAGTGAATTTAAGTGGAACTGAGAGAAACAAAAAAATGCTGCAGAAAGGTGAAAGCAGCCCGGGGAAAAAATTTTGTCACCCACCATCATGAGCTGTGCACTTCCCCTCCTTGTGCTCAGTTCTTCCATGAAATAGATTCTTTCCTCGGCTTCCACCTCTCTTGGCCCTTCAGCATTCATTAGGCTTTCTCTTTTGGCCTACTGGATTTCTCTTTCAACACTGCCCTACCAACGGAAGAATATTGAAGGTCCTGTGATGTACCTTTGTTTCCCAGTGACAGCCAAGAGCTAGAGCTTCAAACTCCAATGTTTTCAGGGAATAGGAGATTAGAGGTACAAAAAAAAATTAGAGAACTAAAGCTCTTGATTTTGTTCTGAAATGGATGTGGGCACAACGTCCACTTCTTCACATGGCCCTGCCGCTCCCATTGTAATGCGAGCCTGTTCAGTCTATATTAAAATCAGATCACGCACTTCACTTAAATGTTTATGGAATGTTTGGGATATAATTCTGTAAATTCCAAACTGCTATACAATTGTGTATACTAAAATTCTTTGGAAACTGAGTGGTTCAGGAAAGCAATCGCCTGGTGACTTTCTGGGAGTCATATAGAAGACCCCAGATCAACCCCAGAAAATATTACTCTTAAAATTCTATCACACCAGATGAGACTCACCATGGGGCCATTTTTGCTTGGCATTCTCTCTGGATACTATGGAGCAGACTCTTACTTTTTTTCCTCAAATTTATTCATTTCTTCTTCTGATAGACTCCCCCTGAATTTTAGCATGGCACATGGTTGTCCATACAAAAAAAAAAAAGGTACATTTTATGGGTTACCTAACTGCTGTATGTGGCCAAGTGGCTAAATTTTAACCTATGGACAGTAAGCAGATCTATCTTGCTTTTATGGCTGAGAAGCAAATGAGAAGGCAGGAGCTGGAGCGGCCATTTTGGATCAAAGGAACTATTAGAGGAGATTTGCTCAATGTTAAAGGAAAGAAAACGCAATACTGTGTTGAAGTATTGGGTGAGGAGTCAGAACCCCTGGAAGGAGTTCTAATCACTTTGCTTACTAATAAGGCATAGGACTTTGAGAAAGTCATTTAATTTCTTAAGCATTTCAGGATCTTCATATATTCAATCACGGCAATAAGAAGGGCTCTAACTATCTCACAGGGTTACTGTGGAGACTCAATGAGGTCATTCACGTAGGAGCTATTTGTAAAGATCTTTTTAAACAGCAGTCCGTTATGGCTGATAAAATTATAAGCAAAATAAGTTCTATCCTTTTGAGTAAAAGCAGGTATTTGGAAGCACATATTTTATAGGAAAAGTTTCTCAATTCAGTCCTCTGGAAACTTGCCTGTTCAAGAATAAAAATACCAGCAGGACAAATAATTTGTTTCCAATGTCCTAAACTTGCCCAAATTATTAGTGGTCTTCTGGTGACACTATATTTTTCCGTGCAAAGGCAGGTTCTGCTGTCACCAGCAACAGATGATTTCCCATTCTGACAAATCTGATGAAGAAAATGATTCTGCCAGGAATCAGACAGATGTCTAACGGCTGTATCAATGTGACAAGTTGATTGTCATGGTGGATGTCTGTGCGACTGTATTTGTGAATTTGAAATAGAAGATCCCTAATATTGAAGAGCTTGATGGCAGCTGTCTGTGATTCTACTTCCTAAATGTGGTCTACTTTCATTTCAGAATGGCCTAGTTCAGCCTTCATATAGCCAACAAGATGTGCATCCTACTGATGCTTACAGAGGCTTGTCCTGAGTATAGCATCTAAAGGCTGACACATTACCGGACCTTCTGCTTAGTTCTCAATGCAAAATTGATGCTTACTCAATTTTAACCCAAAAAACATTTCCCATGGAATAAGAGGAAGGAGAAACCAAAGTGATATCTTGATTGTCATATACCATTGACATAACCTCAAAACTAGGCACAGACTCCTAAAATCTCAGACTACAATATAGATGATATTTTCCTCTAATTGGCCACATGCTGAAGATGGCTCAAATCCTTCTTATTCTAGCTGGACAGACGCTAGGAGTGTCATTCTACTAAAAGCAGAGGACCTACCTGGTCAATGGCTCCCTTGTCTTGTACATAATTTCATAGTTTAGAAGTTAGAGGCAGCAACAAGGAAAATTTTTACTTAACTCCCAATTTTGACCAACAAAGACTGGGCTAGTGACATGAAAATGATAGAAATTTTGGCAGAAATTGATCCTATCATCTTGAAATTGGTCATACCAAAGGAATATTTAATCAGGGACAGATTCTAAAGTTTAGCAAAGCAAATTTGTATAAATACAGAGAAATAAAGTAAGTTATCTACTCATAGATGTATTTTGGGGCTCCCCCCTCAACAACGGTTCATTTTTCTAAGAACTTTGTCTGTTAATGATCCCATTAATAACTGCATCCATTAATGACTTTGGACCAAGAGATCACCCTGGGCTACCACATTTGTACCCCATAACCTGAATCAAGGATGACCGCCAACCCAAAGCCAACTAATCCATGAAATGGCTAATTGTAAGGTTTTAGTTGGTACACTCTACAAACTGAAAGGTCATAAACAATCAGAAGCACATTCTGTAACACAGCAAGCCAAAGTCCATTCCTGCTGACGTTAGAGGGGAGTTGAGATTAAGAGTAAACCAGGGAAGTTCATTTGTTTAGAACTGAACAGATGGCAGATGGCAGTAAGGTGTAGAGAGGTGGGAGAAAGAGACAAGCTAGAACACCAGATTCTACAGGACTGGAACTCTTCTGTTTGATTCACGGATAGATTTCCATAAATATGTACTGACTGGGAAAGATAGGGAGACAGATCTCAGGACCTCAGTTCCTGACTCTTGGATCCCAAGCTTCAGACCCCATGAAGACCAGCTGGGCTTCGCTTTATGCCCATGGGTGTCTGTGATTGCCAGATGACAGCTATCAACCATGAATGGTCTTTCTGGTTTCTGTTTTTGTTTAGTTTGAGCTGGTTAGAGTGGTATTTGTCATTTGTAATCAAGGGATCTTTATGTGTCTAGGTATGTCCAAAGACTGTAAAGCAGAAAACAAAGTCTCGATTGTCACTTTAAGGGCCCTCTCCTTAAATTCTGCTAACCAGAATCATTCTCTCTTATGGCTGATGCTTCAGGAAACCTTCTTCCAATATGGAATCATTTGCAACCTGCCACCCAATGTATTCTTGGCAGCCAGTAGCCTAATTACGGTTCCTTTAAAACGTTTTCCCATGTCTCTTCCCAACTGAGGTTCTGCGCCTCAGAAAACATTCATATATTATCATTCTCCCAAGTCTTTGATCAGAAACTGTACTCAACTTTTTAAAAAAAGGCTTTCTCCAGCTCAGATGCAACAATCCAGAAAACCACAATTTTCCCACTACAAGGATTCGAAGTCCAAATGAGTCAGTCTAACTATGTCACCATGGGCACCAGAGACACCAGAGCTAGGCAACCTGGAATCTCACATTTCCACAACACAAATGGGAAAGTCCTTTCATTTATCACTGAAGATTCCATACCCACCCCTGGAATGTAGCAAGAGGGGAAACCCATGTAATTACACTATTCTTACTTTTTTCACCAAACTCAGATTATATTATTTGGTGATACCAAGTTTTGGGATATTTCTTTATTGTCAAAAATGTCAAAGTAACTGACCCTTTTTCTATTAGGTCTTCTTACTCTAGGCCAAAAACTTGTACTCATTTAGATGATGCCAACTGGGAAATGGGCCTCAATTTTAAATTGGGGCTATCAGCCTTGTTGATGATTTCTAAGAATCCTTCATTTCTGACTATTTTATACAATGCATTAAAACCTAGGAAGATTAAATAGCAAGTGAAAAATCGAGGGCATAGCCTCCAGTGGCTATGGCTTACCTAGGTCTACTGTGATTGGAACCATATGGATTACATTTATTTGGGAAGGAAACTGCCTGCTCATTAGAGCAGCTCACGTTTTCTTCACGGGATCTTTTCAAAAGCTAAAGAAGGGACAAACTGAAACATCTAAATCTGGCCTGACCGGTTTAGAGATTTTAAAGCTGAACCAGATTACCAGTCTCTGTCAATTGTGGGCAGATGCCAGGAAAGCCAATGGGAAGAGAATCAACCTATTTGTACTGATCAACAATTCCCACCAGATTCTTGTTTCTTCAGTGAGAGCTCTATCTCTTTATGGTAACATACAGCTGCTATTGTCACCATGTGATCTACTGCCCTTCAAAATCCCTGTTTGCTTTCCAGTTTCTGGAAACTGATGTTAGAAGAGGTAGTTATCAGTGTGACACTTGAGCTGTCTGAACAGAAGATAATCAAGTGTGTCTCCTCTCTCCCTTTGCTCTTCCTCCCTTCTTCACTTGCTACCTTCCTTCCCCTTCATCTACTTTTCATCAGCTTCTATGGTCCAGAACTCCTTGTATTCTTTTTAAAGAGAAATTCAACTTTTAAAAAAAAGGCATTTTAAAAGAAAAATTAGGCAGATAATTAAAAGCTTAACTTAAGACTGTTTGCCAAGTCTAACTATACTGGAGTAGGTTGCCATACTCTAGCTGGCCCAGTCCTCTTAAGGTTAGCAAGGCTACGGACTAAACACAAAGATCTGGGGTTGTTAAGTAGGTTTCTCTTGATGTTGATTCAATGGAAGAAGGTACATCGGCATTTGCTGCTTGGAAAATCCTATAGGCAACTCCCAATCAGGACACCATAGACATGCTAACCAAACCTGACAGCAACTCTCCTCCAACCCAGCTCATTTTAAATGCATCCATTGCCCCTTACCAAGCCCCAAAGTCTCTGGGTATCAAAGGAACCAATGCCAAGGCAAGGGTGGTCAGCTTGGATAGAAACCCTAGGAGACAATTGGAACCCTGCACACTTGTGACCGACATAATGAGCCACTGGATGGCACTGTGGATCCATGCAAATGTGTATGGAAGGACATTTATCTTTCTTTTAAAAAGGCTGTTTAGCCTTGACAGGTAATTTGGCACATTTTGAGTTGATATGTGCCAAATGATTTGGCAAATATTTCACTTACCTCTGAAAATAGGCACACCTGCTGTTCTGGCCTTCAGGGAATAGGAGGAGGGTAGCTTTCTCTCCTTCTTCCTGTTATTGCTAATTTCAGAACCTAAAACAAGATTTTGGTCAAGGATACAACAACCCCATTTTAAGCGTAGTGCCATGTTTCAAATGAATAAGACAAGTTCAGTGTTACTTATACAACTAATCTCTTCAGTCTAAAGAAAGCATCTCTTCATCTTACCAGTGTGGTCCAATCTGCCAGTAGCTGGCTCATCTGGCTCATGGCCAGATGCATGGGATTTTGTTGAAAAGCTATGCCCCTTATTGGTCCTCCAACCAAGAGCTTCTAGGAAAATTTGTTTCCAAACTTTCCTGTTGTATGAGAATTCTTTGCCAATGTTTAATGTGCTTACTATTAGGAAAACCTAAGCAGTGTGAGAATGTCTCTTAAGAAACATCTAAGCTGCCTCTTGTCCATCAATAAACCACTGCTTTGTGGAACATTATGATGACAATGACAAGTGCACATTCCATTTCCACTGGGGAAGATAAATGGCAGGCCAGGCATCACTGTAACATGCTACATGTTAGGCAAACTTCCTGGTACACTAGCTTTAACTCCACCTCCCATTTATTTGCTAGCTACTCATGAGACCTATCAGGATGCAATTGAATGAAAGTGGTTATTAATGGTATAACCTTGAGTAAATCTAATTTTTAAAAATGGTAAAACATTTGCAAACCCAATTACTGTAGTTAACCTATCTAAAAAATGACTTGGGACCACTTCCCAAATAGCCAAAACATACACTGGTTTGGGAATAGGTGAGTTAGAGAGGAGAGATTCTCATTTCTCCTTTTGATTATTATCTTGTTATCAATTACTGACTTATAAAAGGCATATCTCATTGTCAAATCTACTCCTGTTTTGAAATATATCAAAGGATCATGGTATTACTGAGACTCTGAAACTTCGCTTCTAGTCCCAGATCTACCAAGACCAGCTGTGTAACGGCAGGTGAATCATTAACCCTCTAACCTGTTTCCCTACCTGAGTATGAGGAAAGAAGGCAATTTAGATGAGTCCCATGGCTACAAAATGTTGGAATCTTATTTAGCTTAGGCAGCCTCGATAAATTTAATCTAACTTCAGTAAATGTTAGAATAATATGTAGCAATAGTGAAATTGGAGGGGGCATTTGTTTAAATAAAATCTAAGCCACCCATTTTCTTTAACATAGTAAGTGTAGTAAGGCAAAGAAACTTTCGTGGTATTAAGAGTTTACGGAAAATAATGTATATCTGTTTAAAGGATGTGTGTGTTTAATGATGTGTATTTGTCTTTTGCACTTAGCTTAAGAGTTTCAGTAAAAATGGTTCACAAATTGTTGTTTTGATAGGCAGATTCTGGTTTTTCTTACCTGTTCTTCTGTCTCATGGTGCTACAGCTTGTTTTCAGGGCTGGCCAGATGAAGAACATCAAGGAGGTTGTGGGTGATCTTGACAACAGAGATTTCTGTGGATGGATGGGGTCAAAGTCCAATGAGAGTAGGCTGAGGAATAAATGCGAGACAAGTGTGGAAGCAAGTTGAGAACACTCATATGAGGAGTTTCCTGTTAGAAGGGGCAAAGAAAGACAAGGCTTATAGCTGACATATGGAATCTAGAGAGGGGTTCTTTTCTTGAGATAGCAAGGCAGACATTCTAAGATTTACCAGATACATGAGGAATTCATGGATATACTTACTCAAATACATCTGGAGTTCTAACCACAAGATTGAGAGCTGGTTGTAGATCTTGAACTCCCACTTAATGAGATGAGAGCTGTCTGCTGCTCTCCCACATCTTGGAATTGTCAGGGTTTTCAATAAGCTGATGGGAAAGGTCTCAGGAGCATTCCTTTTTCCTGCTAAGTTAGCAGGGCTTTATTTATCAGATCATTTCAGACCTGGGAGATAGTATCATCCAATCTCCTCATTAAACTGAAAAATCTGATGTTCCGATAAAGTAGGTCTTCAGATGTGCTCCAAGAACAGTGTTAGGTAAAGATTAAGAAAATGGTCTTGGAACTAGAAATCTTAGGATTGAGTCCCCATTATGCCACCACTTACTGGCTAACATGTGACACTGAGCAAGTCATCCTAAGTTTTCTTATCAGTTAAATGAGGGGATTGTATGTGTCACAAATAAGCATCCTAAGAGGACATTCTCTTATAGTATCATTGTGAAAATAAATTGAGATAAGGCAAGTAAAATGCTTAGTCCAATACCAGGTATGTAGGCACAGTAAGCATGGATACCATTCTTGCCATTATCTGAGCATTTGCATGTAAATGCGTCCAGATTCCAATTCTAATTTGTGAGGGGGAGGGGCTTCTCCACCACCACCACCACCACCACCACCACCACCACCACCACCACCACCACCAAGCAAGGCTCCAGAATTAGCTGGGTGTGCTACAATTCAACTCCATCCTGATACTATCTACCAAGAGATAGGTCAGAGCCCACCCACACCAACCACAAGCCCAGGTTGTAACCTGTGGTTCTGACCAAACTGCTACAAAGTTGGAGGTTCCAAAACCCCTTCTTACTCAGGATATACCAGTCACAATTCCAGGTCATTGCTTGGTACTTCTGACGGACCAACTATAGCTCAGAGCTTCCCATGACCTCCTCCTAGGATTTGATTAATTTGCTAGAGTAGCTCAAACAACTAAGAAAACGTTTTACTCACTAGGCCATGGGTTTATTGTTGAAGACATAACTCAGCCAGATGGAAGAGACGCACAGAGCAAGCTGGGGGGAAAGGGCTCTCCGTACTTGCCCTTCTCCTGGAAGCGCCACAAACTCTCTAACCGGGAAGCTCTCCAAACCTGCTCCTTTTGCGTTTTTTTTTTTTTTTTAAAGATTTTATTTATTTATTTATTTGAGAGAGAGAGAGAGAAACAGCATGAGAGGGGATAGGGTCAGAGGGAGAAGCAGGCTCCCCGCCGAGCCGGGAGCCCGATGTGGGACTCGATCCCAGGACTCTGGGATCATGACCTGAGCCGAAGGCAGTCGCTTAACCAACTGAGCCACCCAGGTGCCCTCCTTTTGCGTTTTTACAGAGGCTTCATTACATAGCCAGATTCATGAAATCATTGGCCAATGATGCTTGAACTCCAGCTCTGAAGGTCAGAGTGTGGGACTGAAATCCCATAATTGGCTCCACTAGCAACCAGCCCCATCCTCAGGTGCTTTCCAAAAGTCACCTCATTAACATAGCAAGAGACACCTTTATGGCTCTCAAGACTTAGGAAATTTCAAGGGTTTGGGGAACTGTGAGCCAGGAACTGTGAATGAAAACCAAATATCCATGAGAAATCTATCTTGGTCATCTGAATCATCAAATATTTATATTTCTTATAAATCATAACACCAGAGCAGGTATGGAAAAGATCATAAACTTGCATGCTTATAAAATAATTTTTTAACGTAATGGGGATTTCTATAAAAGAAATGTAATAAACACTATAGAAGGCACACAGGCCACACTGTTTAAGCCTTGCTAAAATACCTGCCCAGGTGTACTTGTTCCATTCAAAGATTATTACTCATGATTCACTCAAGTCTAGGTCCCCTTTACAGTACCTGTTCGACTTGCTACTGGGGAGTCAGCATCTCCCCTTGTAAAAACTTCCAAATTGCCTACCTGTCTGCATGCTGTTTAACACCTTTTTCCCCCTTTTGCTTTCCCCGCCTCTCTGCGGCTTTCCCTTTTGAAGCCAGCCATGGGTTTAAGTAAAGCTGATTGTGGTTAAGGACCATCAGGTGTCTGAAGGGAGCAAACGACAATCCTCTGTCAACAGCTTTGGAGTTGACTCCATGGGATAGAAATGAGAAAAAAATGTGAACACAGGGCAGAAGAAAGGGAGGGGGTGGCAGTAAAGAAAACCAGCCCTCCCAAGTCCCTCTCTGGTCCCTGAATATGTGCTATAAAAATCTGTTTGCATCTAGCAGGCCTGACAAGCGGGATCCCTGATTCTGTCAAACCCATTGGGTGGGTGTCTACCTTTATCATTACCCCTGAGCCCAGACACTGTGAGGTTACCAGAGATTCTGCTTCTAAGAGTCAAAGAAGCTTAGCATGTTTTAACTTTCTCATGGAGACCTTTCTGTTTGTTTGCTTGTTTGGTTGGTTGGTTGTGTGTGTGTGTGTTTTGTTTTTTTTTTAACAAATTCCCAGCCACCACTTTCTTTAGCCTCACTTCCTCTGTTGGTTTTCTTCTCGCTGGAGATGAGCAACACAGGGTTGAATGAAAACCAATATAACAACGCAAGTTAATTGGAGTCTGAACGGATCAGGACGCTTGAAACCCAGCTTGATAAACCCCCACAAGGTTTGGAAATGAGTCTGATGGGACCCAAAAAAAAAATCTGGTTTCCATGGCCCCAGGGACCCATTTACCAACTTTCTATAGTAATCCCCGGACTATAAGTAAATGCTTAGTTTTAAATAAACAATATATGTTTATGCCTTATTTTACATAATACTATAGTAAGGGTGTTACATAAAGAAATGCAAAAAAAAAATGTTAGTCTTTCTTGCTACTGATGTAAGCTATAATATAGTGGGAAAAAGTAAGGCTGTTTTGTTTTTTTATTGTTGGAGCTGACATATACTTTTTTTTCTTTTCCTCATTTAAATATGTCAAAAATGTTATCTTTTAGCCTCACTCTGGTGGACCCTCCCTAACTGGTTTAACCCTTTCTAAAACTTATTTTCCTGGGGGGAGAAAAAATGCTGTTTCCCACTAAAGAGAAAGTCTTCTAAGCTTGAGCAGTAAGAAATTTGACACAGAACGTATTTGAGACTACCACAACATGAATAGGAACAAGCCTGGGCTGCTGGGTAATGGGAAATAGAACTGTTAACCTTTAGTCTATCTGCTGAATTTTGGCTCTGGATATAATGACACAAAGTCATTACCCCCTAAAGGTCCATGGTCTTTGGGGAAATGAGTGTGTAGTGGTTTCAGCTCCATCCCTAACAGTCCAGAGTCTCCATCAGACCGGCTGCCATTACAATTAGAGTTAATTGTCACCAGTGCCACAGAGAACAGAGATTGAATGAGATGGGAGAGTGAACTACTTCACCTGCATTGCTAACGGTGGTCCCTGAGCAGCGAAGGACTGTTCTTCTCCTAGGCAGTGGAAAATCTGTTTTTGGAAATTTAGGGAAAATGAACGGAAGATGTCTGTTCCTATGCTCAGTCACAAAGTCTTGCATTCACACGGAATAACATTTTAATAGCTGGTGTCATTTAAAATTATATTTGATTAAATATAATTTGATCAGTCCACAGAAGAAGGAATGGTGAATCAGCTACTCCACTTCCAATGAGAATCAAGTATCTTCTTTGGAGGGTACCGTGTGATGTAGTTTTGGAATACAGGTGACGTTTGGTGGGGTGAGGTCCGGAGCCAACGGCCAAGAAAGAATTCTTGAGACGTCTTTGGTGCAAAACAGTGGTTTTATTAAAGCACGAGGGCAGGACCGGCGGGCAGAAAGGGCTGCTGCAGCTTGCTGCCCCGGGATTATGAGGGGCACCTGATTAGATACTTTGGGGTTGGGGGAAGAAAGGTAAGGGGAGTTCCCAAAGGACTTTAATATGTTAAAGGAGACTCACCGGATACAGGAGGCCTTGCTAGCCTCAAACTAAGGTTGTTTTTCCCTCTAGCAAGGCATTAACATTAAGACATTTGGGAGCTTCCCAGAGGAACTCTATACTCTGCCTGCCTCAAGTATTTGTCCATTGGTTGCAGGTTGTAAGGACATTTATTCATCTACATTTCCTTCTGCCTTTGTTTCCCACATCACCATTGAGTCTGAGTTCTTTCAGATGGTAGGCTTATTTTAAAAATTGCTTATCCAGACAACAAAAAGTCCATGCTCCCTCTTTGGAAGAACCTCATTGGAGGGTTTTTAAAATCGACTTCAGTTGGACATTTTAGAGGCAGGGTTTGTTCATTTCCTTGTTTATTGTAGGTTGCATTTAAGCCTCAAATAGCAACAATGGTGTAGTTTTAGAATACAAGAGGCAATTAAATATAAACAGTGGATAGAAATAACCCTAGCCTCTTTTCTTCACATATTTATAAAAGATGTTTCCTTCTCTTTAACCTTATCCTAAATACCATGAGGGAGCTTGGATAACTTCTCTTCCAATTGATGTTTCTAAATTGGTGACATACAATTACCTTCTCCATATTCACGCTGCTGAATAAGCTGAATTTTTAAATTATACACTTGTAGCTGGTTGAAATCTTCCCTGAGTATAAAATGGATGTTAAGTGTCTCGAGAGTTGATTTTTAAGATGTTTTATTCTTTGGTTTCCTGACAGGAAAACTAGTCTTACTTCAAAACTCTTAAAAAAGATTACTGCCATGCTAACTATTTTCTGATCTTTGGAATGATTCTCTGATTCTCTCTCCTGCTCCTGTCCCAGTGTCACCAGGTAAACTCTGACCCGAAAATTCTAGCTAAGTTCACATTCTGAGAACAAGAGACTTAGAGTTTCCAAGTTACCAGGTTTTAAAGGGGGGTGGAATGGGTAGGCATCGATACGAAAGTGATAACATGCTTGGTGAGTTCATTAATTTTTTAGCTTATTTGTAAGACAGCCTGATTTAATTGGGGGAATTCTAATACGTTCTCATCCAAGGGCTTGACAAATAGCAGAAATTGAGTCATTCAGGTTGTTTTTGTCTTCTGTTTCTTATCTGCCCGGTTGTGAAAAATGATACCATCACTCGGAGAGCTGTTTACAAGTGACATGAGCTCCCATATCTTACCTCCACACGTCAGCCGGGGCAGACCCAGCTGGGACTTAAGAAGGGGTGGTGATGTCAATGAGAGTAGCTGAGCTGATCCCGAGATACACAAACATGGACACAGAAGGCAGTGAGTCAGGGGCTCAGCAGACAGGCTGTAACAAAGCCTTGGATTTGGAAGTTATAAAGATACAAGAAATAGAGAAGCCATAGATTTGGGCGAGTTCATTCACAAAGCATACAGAAAGAAAGAGAACCAGATGGCTGACAACGGAACCCTGGGGCACAGCAGCATTTTAGGGGAGAGCAAAAGGACCAACAAAGGAAACTGAGAAGAACAGCCAGACAGACGAAGGCAGAGAATTAAGAGAGGATACTGTCCCTGAAGCAAAAGAAACACTTCAAGCAGAAGGAAGCAGTACGCAGTGTCATGGCTGGGGAGAAATAAGATAATGATGGAAGCTTGGAGCACGTCCATTAGATGTTGTCAACACTGAGGCCATTTGTGACTCTAGCGTCAGGAAAGCAGTTTCTGTGGTATAGTGGGGCAGAAACCACACTGTAGACAGAAGGTCAGAAATCAGTGGGAGGAGAGGAAGTTAGGCTGTAAAGGGTAATAAGAAAGAGGTAATCTGAATGATATTTGGGATTGAAACCATTTAGACATTGGTTTGGTATTATGTTTTAAGGAACTGAGAAGCCTGAGATCTTGGGTATACTCAGGGGTCCGGCTTGCATAGCAGAAGGGAGGTGGAATGTTCAGGAACGAGAGTCAGGGACTTGATGAAGTGAGCCTTGGAGGTGGTGCAGTAGTTGAGACTGACCACACGGACTGAGGAGCCCCAGATGCAAGAAGGTGCCCCAACCCCTTGCCTGGACTGGTGCACAGGGAGCGGGGCAGAGAAGAAAGGAATGGATTCAGACCCATTTGTGGGACGCTGTAGCACAGAGGAATCCTGTGATGACTTTTTTTTTCTTTCTGCAAAGAGAAGTTATGGTTTTCTGAAGGGAACAGGGAGACACTGGAAAGAAAGGTTTTAAAGAGGGTTAAGATCTGCAGTAGCCGCTGAGGGGCATGGGAGAGGGGAATTAACTAGCTGGGTGGAGGGAAGGGCCTTCACCGGAGTTATGTATCTGTGGCTAAATCAGCTAATTTGATTGCAGGAGCTGGAGTCAGTTCGCTTTTTTGTCTCCCAGACATAGAATGCACCCCCAACTAATGTCACAAATGTGTGTGGTTGAGCATTAGAGAGAAGCAAGTGGGAGACTATGGAAGGGACTAGAGCACTTGGGAGGAAGGGCTAGCAGGTAAAGGACGAGAAATAGCTTACGATGGTAGTTTTCGTCCTAATGCAGTCAGCATACATATCTTCCCCTGGCCAATCATCAGTCTCCCCTCGTATTTGAAGAGCAGGCTGTGGTCCTCACTACACTCGGACTTTTCAGTCAGAACAAGGACTGGTCCTTTAATTTAACAAAGCAAAAATGTCATACTACCTCAAACTGGATGGTTTTCTATTATTCTGAGGACCTCCTTCCAATCCCACATTAAAAAAAAAAAATCACTTTTACCAGTTTGATTTTGGTGACCAAGTGAGCTTGATTATTATATGATCTTTCAAATGGCTTAGCCACTTTGGTGATTATAGTGCTCAGAGGGTATTTTTACATTTTGGTCTAATTTTGAATCTTTCTTAGAATTTTTGTGTACTTTCTTGTGTGTGTATGTGTGTACTTTAAACTGTTAGGGCTTTTTAAAAAAAATTTTAATGTAATTGTGATGGAGGGATTTTTATTTGCTTTACTTAGGAAAAAGAGTGACTCATGATGAGAAGTTCTCTTTCTTTCTAAAGGCCTTGTCACCCGACTAATATGACCTCAGTTATTTTTAAAATTAGTTTTTGCAAGTTGTTTTTAAAATTTCTGGGAGGTCAACACATCTTTAAAAACAAAAGCAAAAGCAAAGACCAATAAAACGATTTCCCTACTTTCTCTTCTTTATACAATCTTTGTGCTAGAAACACATTCCCACCGACACCGGATGAAGTTTCCTGACTGTTTAAGTTCTTAATCTCAAGATAAAGTAGGGAGAGTGGCATTGAACTAATCCATTCTTGAAAACATCTTAACATTATAAGCAGAACAAAGTGGTACAAAATGTATTCAGCCTCACGGATTTCTCTAGATTGTAACCAGAATAGAAAATGGCAGAATGTATTAATTCCTAAGATAAAATTATAATGAGAACAGAAAATGGTGCGAGATGAATTAATGTAGCGGCAGGCTTCTGTCTGCAGAGCTCGGCGTTCTCTAAATACCACACTGCAGCGCTTTGTAGTCAGCCTCTGTCTTGTAATCTATATTTTAAAGATGCTCTCAAGATAAAGCCAGACCATATTCTTGTCTCAGGAAGAACCGCTGCAGCACTCTGGACACTCAAGGGCCCCAGGGAAGCGGCGGGCAGACTTACCTTGAGGGGACAAAGCAGATTTAAGTTAGATAGCGGGAAGATTTTTATTACTGCAAACATACAGTGACGTGCTTCCTTCAACCACAGATCATCTTAAATCTGGAACTCCAAGGAAAACTTAGCTTGAAGTGGTTGCGGTTATAAAAGAAACACTGGCTCTTTGTAAGAAAAAAAAAAAAAAAAAAGGTTCCATTTCACAGTGTTTAAATACTTGGTGCTTTCTGTCATTGCTGTTTGGGGGTGCAGGGATGACCACCTTCTGTGTGATATGATTTTCAAACAGATACTGCCCCAAGTGTGTGTCTGAAGCTAGACTGTTTTTTACAGTAGCTTTCATCCTTATTAGAAATATACTTATTAATAGGCCCAGTGTGAATTTGGGGACAGAGTTGGTAAATGCAGATGAATATTATAGTAATGCACCTGCAGTATCATTCAGATGCGTATTTTTACAAGCTTTGTACTGTTCAGTGAAGTCAAATGTGCCCCCACAATAAGCAACTGAGATGCACAGCTTCAAACATTTCAATGATGACTGTGGTTCCAGAAGCCACAGTGGAAAACCTCCAGTGGCGATGCTAGAACTTTGAAATGTTTAATAATGCTTGTTCCACATAACTTTGCATCCTCTAAGACCTGATCTGATTGCAAATTTTTAATCTGGAAATCTGGTCTTTGAATCAGAACAGGTTTGCCGATCTGACTGGCAGCAATATTGCTCTTGTTCTGAATGTTCACGATGCAGGAAATTTGAATCCAGATTTTTCCCTCTCTGCGTTAATACTGTGACGCGGGGCACGGCCAGGTTACCCAAACTATGAATTAGTTTTTAATAACGTCAGAGCAAGGCATCAGCAGTACTATCTTATCATGACTGGTTGTGATTTCAGAAGAAATCTGCTAACTCGATGATAATAAGCAAGAGTGAATTGTGACTTACCAGAATGTGCTAACTCCAGATGATATTGTGACCCAGACTTACGCACTTTTAATGGTCTCTGTTCACATATCACCGGCCAAGACAGTTCTGAGACATCACCTCCTTAAGCAAACTTGGGGACTTGTGACTGTACCTTTCCTAGGACAAGTTCTTGTCTCCCTGCCCCCCTCCATCTGCCCCTTTGGTCCTGCCCTTACACAGTCAGGCATTATCCCCTTGGAAATAAAGCTGTTTATTTCTTCTCAGCCCTCTGACCTGCCTCTAAAGATGCAACCAATGACCCCTCTCTTGTTTCATTAAAAGAGAGAGATGAAAACCCAAAATCGCCTTATGCTTTAAGTTTTAAGAAATCAAAACCTTTAAGAAAACAGTACTTTTGAGCTTATATTTTGGAAACTGGAGTTAATGAAGCAGCCTTTTTTTCTGGAGAAACTTAACCTAACATATATTCTCCCCACTGTTTGTACACCCAGGACATGTAACATTTGCATTTTCTTTTAAAACCATAATAAGGAGAATTAAAACCCTATGATTAAGCATTTAACATAAAATTAAAGGGCCATGGCTATTCATTAGGAAAGTACTACATACCTAGAATTCAATCAGGTCTCAAATAGATTTTTCTTTCTATATAAATTACATTTCATAGATTTGATATTTCTGCCCTTTTTTCAGGCATGGCTCATAATATTTTTTTTTCATATCTATTGCATTTTTGGAGTGGGATGACACATTTTCCTGAGTTTACCATGGCTGGACTTTTAAATCCCTGTAGAAATTCCAATTCTCCTGTTTCCCTGAACTTCATTAGGCTGAATAGAGAGGGGCACAGAGTAGGCATGAGGTGAGTACAATAAATTTGCCTGCCTGCATGAACCTTACAGTTTAGAAGGGAAGGCATAATTCTGAAATACACTTTTGTACATAGAAGAACTTTATATATGCTAAAAAAACGATAGTAATGTGACAGGAAAGGCTGAATATTTGGAAACAGAATTCAATGTAGCTCCTAATCTTCTGCTGTATTCCATGATAAATCCCAGATATATTAAAATAAAAATTATGAAGAGGAAACAAAAGTTCAATATTTACCTGTTCTCTGTATGTGGAGGGATTGTCTGCATTTGAAAACAAGAGAAAAGTACTACATGGAAAGAAAATGGATTTGCATCAGTTTTAAGAACCCAATTAAAAAAATAAAATTAAGAGACAAACAAGAAACAAGGAAAAGCATTTGCCATAATAGTGAAAAAGATCCAAACTACTTATCATATCTAGAGCTCATACAAATCGATATGCACATAAGACTGCAAGAGTAAATGGACAAAGTGGTAACAAATGACAAAAGAGGGAACTCAAGGGTCCAAAGGGAAGAAGACATTAAACTTCACACATGTGCACATAAATACAAAGGAAAGCCACTGTAAGTTACCATTCAGTAGCAAAGACTGTGGCAGAGGCTGTATTTGGTGATGGTGCTGGTAGAATGAGCTGGTCACTTCTGCCCACGGATAAGAGTGGCACTGAGGGAACCTTTCTGGACATCAGTTTTACATACGTCAACAGCCTTAAAAATATTATGTTCTTTGTGTCCACAGTATATTGTTAGGTGAGAAAAGCAAATTACGAAACTTTTTAAGAATATAATTCCATTGCTTTCCCATGGAAAGAGGGGAGGGAGGGAGGGAAGGAGGGAGGGAAAGAAAGAAGGAAGGAAGGAAGGAAGGAAGGAAGGAAGGAAGGAAGGAAGGTAGGTAGGTATTGGTGCGGAGATAGTGGTAATTTTGTTTTTTTCTTTAAGTGTCATGGTTTTTGTTTGTTTCTTTGTTTTTGCAATGAGTCTCAGTTGCGATCAGAAAAGAGAAAAAGTTCTCTTTAAAAAGAGCAAGAAACTTGCAAAAAATGCTTACATCCTTTGCCCCAGTAGCTCCCCATTTAGAAAATCATCCAAAGGAAATGGCACAAGTGTAGACAAAGATTTATGTATAAATATGTGGTTTAAAATGAAGACAACATCAGGAGACTGTTTAAATAAATTCTGGAACATCCAGAAGACAGACTATTATGCAGTTGTTATAAATTATATGTCAGGATTTTCAATGACATGGTAAAATACACTTCACAAATTTTAAGCAAACAGAATAAAACAAAACAGGGTATAAACTGTATAAAAAGAATGATCCCAACCTCAAAAAATGCAAAAAAGACTAGGAAAAAAACCCACCCCAAAATGTTAATAGTGGCTATCCCTGGGTAGATTAATTATTAAGAACTTTTTTCTTGTCTTTTGCCACCCTTTAAAAAATTATTATGTACTTCTGTATTATATACTGTTATATTATGTACTTTTTTGTACATTTTCTTTTTGTATTATGTACTTTTATAAGCAGGAAAAAAAAAACCTAGATCTTCTGACTCTCCAAATTAAGTTCTTTCCATTATAACAGGGTATAACAGTTTTCTTCAATAAAGAGCTTTGCCTCAGACCAGAAATGATAAAGTATTCGAAAGGGGCCATAAACTCTGCACACCATTGGGAAAATAAAATTTCTCCCAGTAAGCAGCAGGCATCACTGTCCTCTACCTACTTTGCCCAATGACACACCGGCTAGCTAATGTCCATTATTTAGAATGACATACTATGCTGCTAAACACAAGCAGCCAATAATCCATACTCTGGGGGACATCATTTCTAGTAACACAACCTCCAGAAGGTCTGCTTTCCATTAATGATGTGCTAACTCTCAGAAGCAAGGATCAGTGGCATGGCTACATGCAGTACCTTGGATGGTTGCATCGCTGGGTGCATTGAATAATCACTAGATAAACATCTGAGCGCCAACTGCAAAAAGATACTCCTGTGGGTAGTAAAAAATGTTCTCTGTTTGCAAGTCGAGGCTTACCCCTGTGTTTTGGAGATACCTGAATTGGTTTGGCTCTTTTCCAACTACAATCTGTTCGTAATCACCCAGGGTCTGTAACATCAAGCAGTGTTATGAGGGAATTAATTCTTTCTATGTGACAGTTGTTAGTGTAATTCATGTCCTTGTTTTTAATTGCTGGATCAAATTACTTTGTAGATTATTTCATATTTCATCCCAAGAGAAAGGAATAGAAAAAATGTACAGTGCCTGTGGTGACTTATTTGTTTAGTCTACCCAGAAAAAAAAAAAAAAAAAGAATTAAAAAGATTGACTTTCTAAACAAAATGGCTCTTCTCTAACCTTAGAGTATATTTTGGATGATTTTAGATGGAAAGTTAGCCTGAGTATATTCTTTCTGTTTAAACACTCTAGGAACTAAGTTTATTTTCATAACGGTTCTGCCAAAATAATGTCCATAAAGGTCACAAAGTAATATCTCCTAATAAATACTTTGAAAAGGATTTACAATTCAATGCTCTTTCGTTAAAAGAAGCACCTTGCAGATAAGAAATTAATGAGATTTAGAATAATTTATTAAGGAACACCTAATAGACTCTCGTGAGATTCAAATGTCAAGATGTTAAAAAAAAACACAAAAGAAACTTAGCAAATGCAAATTATATTTGGGGAAAAAGACAAAGAGTATTTGAAAAATCTTGTTTGTTTTTGCAGTGCTGAAATTTAATTCTTGTATTTGAATACATACTCAGTAGACATTTCTTCCATTTTTGAGTCAAACCCATCAAATGTTTTCACCCAAATGTTTCGAATCTCAGAAAGAAATCACCTATTTCTTAGGTGTCTTATGAGTTGAGAGTTTACTTGTAGGCTGACAGGGAGGTGAAAGCCCAGATGAGACAAGCTCACATAACTGAAAAGCTATAGAGAAAAATTCATTGTTCTATTTATTTCCACTTTGTGATGAGTCAAGTGGAGAGCAAAATGTTATTTATAGCAATGGGACACTTGAAATGAACTGTTGCTGTAATTGTCCAAGGCCAGCCAACATTCATATTGCCTTGTAAATAATCATCTTATAAAGCAGACCTGAGTGATAAACTAAAGAGGAATTATAGATCAGCGATCACTTAAAAGCAAGCAGCAGGAAAATTGATAAATACCGCCTGGCTGCCTGGCAAATAAAAAACCCAGTCATCATTAGAGAGGGAGCGGCAACTTGCTGATTGCTGGGAAATTACGCCAATAGACAAATGAACAGACCAACTCACTTAGGGCAAAGGTATCTTGTAGTTCAGGTAACAAAGTACCGTCAGCGCGGAAAGTCCTTAAAATAGGAGCTGACCCTGCTACCCTGAAAACAGAAGACATATATACAGATGCAGTGTTGAAATGTTGGCAGCCCTGAATCCGTTTTCTCGGCCAGAGTGCTGCATGTATTATCGTCACTGTCATCTTTGAAAAGGGAAAAGAGCTATCTGTAAAAATAGTTGTCTTTTCCACCCCTGGCACTATCAAATGATTACAAAGAATTCCTGCGGGCACTTAGTCTCTCCAGTCCATTCTAGTCTATTAGAGGAAACCAACGTGGTTATATTGGTTTAAACACTGGTTGTAGAGTTCTCTATTTTAAATGTTGTTTGTTTGCGTATGTGTTGATCAAAAGAAGCAAGTTACCTGTTACAGGCTAAGTTGATTGATGGCATAGGTTTTCTCGCTACACTTGAGCCACTACAAAGCAAGTCTCTGATGTCGAACAGGCTCAAATCCATCTAAATAAGTCTCCTTAGGAAGACAAGGAGAAGGCATGGGGCTACCAGGACTCCACTGGGGACAATGCCACATTGACCCTGTGCTTAATACCGATTTCATTTTGACTGGGAACAGCAAACCATCTGAGGACTTTAGGGCTCCTCATTTGTTATCATAATTTACCTGTGTGCAGGGCATTAACATTTACAAGGCTAACTGACATACTCGGAACAGCTCTGTGAAGTGACTGAGGCCCAGAGAGATCTGGTACTCATCCATGGAACGAGAGACAGAGTCTCATTTCCACCACCTACACACTCAGATGCTCTGATTCTAGCTTCCAAAGCCCTGTCCTCAATTTAGCTGTAGTTCAAACATGATTTCCCCCTAGTCTGATTCAAATAAAGACCTGTACAAGAAAGTCAAGCGCAGACATGGTATTCTTTCTATGGCTGTTTTTATCACACATATTCATGGTCCAAATAAATAAGAGAATTAAATTAAGAATGATCAAATTGCAACAACAGAAAGAGAAAACTTGCCTACTTGACGAAGCAACTGTGAAGCCAGAACCAGAAGAGTTGCAAGTATCTAAGAGGATGGTAAGTTAATAGCTCCTAGAGCATCATCACATTATAAAAATTTTTCATTATATAAAATATTTCATCAGGAAATGTAACAGGTGGCTAACACATACCGATTTCAGTTTATTTTTGTATACTTGCTCCAAAAGAAGACTTTGTATTTTAAAGTACAATTAATATGATGAGTACTTCAAGGTATTTACTGTAAGATTTCACATTAAGATTGTTGTATTGATTATCTTTTGCTGTGTGACCAACCATCTAAAACTTGTTAGTTTGTAACAACATTTATTTATTTTTAAAGATTTTATTTATTTATTTATTTGAGAGAGAGAGAGAGAGAGAAACAGCATGAGAGGGGAGAGGGTCAGAGGGAGAAGCAGGCTCCCCGCTGAGCCGGGAGCCCGATGTGGGACTCGATCCCAGGACTCCGGGGTCATGACCTGAGCCGAAGGCAGTTGCTTAACCAACTGAGCCACCCAGGAGCCCAACATTTATTTAATTTAGCTCACAATTTTATGGGTTGGCTAGGATAACTGGAATATCTGAAGTGGCTTTTTTGCTGAGGGTCAGCTTGGCTGGAGCTGGATGGTCTAGGATGACCTTATGTGTCTCATTTTTGGCAGATTGGTCTATGAGGGTCTCAGTTGGATAGCTTGTCTTGGCTCCAGGTGGTCTCTGATCCTTTGTTTGATCAGCATAGATTTCTTCTCATGTTGGTTACAAAGTTCCAAAATGTAAGGAAGAGAGATGACAAACCCTAATAGGGATGTGCCTTCTAAGACTCCATTTGTCTTGTGCTTGCTAGGGGACAGGGAGATGGGTTTGGTAATGGACATCATACCAAAACCTGAAAGATGAGTAGGAGTTAGACAGACTAAAGAAGAGTTTGGGTCCAGGGTGGATGAAGGGGTGCTAGGTATGAAGCCCAGAGGAAGGAGAGCATCTTCAAAGAGAGTCTGGTCTGTTTTAGGAACTGAAAGACTTTGGCTCTGGCTGAAGCCCAAGGGAAGTGATAAGTTGCAAGAGGTCAACCTGGAAAGGAAGACAAGGGAAAGATGACAGAACTGAGGCTATTTTTAGGTACAATGAGAAATCATTAAGGGGATTTGAATAGGGATAAAATAAAACCAGGCTAGTATTCTGGAAGAACCACTTTGTAGCTGAAGATTTGATTAGAGGGAGCACAGCTGTAGTAAAAGAAACTTGTTAGAAGGCTGTTGTGACTTCTTGCCTTAAAATCCATTTTTGTCAGATGCTAGTTTAGCTATTCTAGCCCTTTTTTCCCCTTTTGGTTATTGTATTCATGGTCTATCTTTTTTGCATCCTTTTCCTTCCAACCTATCTATCTGTATCTTTATATTTATGATGTATCTCAGATATATAGCATATAATTGAGTTTTGTTTTTTTATCAAGTGTGATAATATTTATTTTCTAATTAGAATATTCAATCCATTTACATTTAACTTAATGATATGTTGGGTTTAAATTTACCATCTTAGTATTTTTTTCCCTATCTGTTCTTTGGTTCTAATATTCTTCTTTCTTGCCATATTTTGGATTAATCAAATAATTTTCATTCTATTGCCCAAATATCTTGTTAACTATATATATTATATTTTATTATTCTTTTAATGGTTACCTCTACAGTATGCATCCTTGACTTATTAAAGTCACTTTTAAATAGGTATTTTTCCAACAAACCAGAAAATTCCAACAAACCAGATTTTACAAAACTGTAGTTGTACACGTATTTTTATATCACACTAGATTTTAAAATTAGTGTTCATTTCGTGTTCATCTAGATTTACCTCTATTTTTACCTGTTCTGTTGCTCTTTATTCCTTCCTGTATTTCTATGATTCCATCTGGGATCATGAAGAATCTCTTGAGTATTTGTTTTAGTATGGATTTGGTGATGAGTAATTCTGTCCGTTTTGGTGTTCCTGAATATGCCTTTTTTTTGGCCTTCATTTTTCAAGAAGACTTTTGTTGGGTATAGAATTTTAGGTTGCTTTTTATTTTCTTTTAACAATCTAAAGATGCACTTTCTGCTAGAGATGCCATCCAAGGCAGAAAGAGGAGGAGAAACATCCAGACTTCTCATACTCTTCTGCTCTTCTGTTTCTTTCAGTGCCTCCTGTTATCTGAACCTAGCCAGAAACCAGCAGGCATAGGAGCCCTGGAAACACAGCCTGCTGCCTTCTGTTCTCTTGTGATGGACCTCAGAACATAGGTAGGCAAAGAATGGGTCTGAAGGCAAGCGGGACACAGGCTTGCATAATAGCTAGCATTTATGAAACATTTACTTTGTACCTTGCACCATGCCAATCATATTACATGGTGTACCCATGAGAATAGACTAGGTTATGCTACAGTGTAAACAAACAAAAATCCCACGGCTTAATGAACACAAAAGTTTTTATCTCAGCTACGTCATATGCTTCAAAGAGACTGGAGGCAGGCTCTGCTCTACACATAGGGACCCACATTGATGGCAGCTCTTTAATCTTGTAGCTATCCTAACTGGAATATGTCACTTTTGGTTGCCACCTAGGAGGAAAAGTCCTGGAAAATCATGCCTGGCCTCTTCACTTCTCACAGCTCACTCAACAATACTAGCCACATGGCCCCAGCTAATGATATGGATGCTAGGAAGTGTTGAGAAGCACATGGAGTATTTGGTGAGTGTTACTGTCTTTCTTACTCATTTTCTCATTTAATACCCAGCTAAGAAAGTCTGAGGCCTCACTGCACAGGTCATTGGAATTTCATTTTTCTAGTAGGTTCTCCCTGCCAAGTACCTTCTGGGAATTCCTTAGTCATGCTCACATGTCACACCCATTCCTCCTGGAGGTCAGTTGTCACCTCCACTGGCCATCTTTCCTCTAGACGCTACAGGAGACCCAGGAGGTAAATCAGCTCTTGCAACTTATACTTGACTTCCCTGAACTACATCAGCTTTCTGCACTCTACTGTTTTATCCCAGGATGGACACATATAGCTCTCTTAACCATACTGAGCACACACAGAACAGACAGCAGTATTTAACAAAATTCTACAGACGGCTTGGGGATCCTAAAAGGTAGTTAGAACACAGAAGAGGAAAACTAAGATATTAGCTAACTTCTACTTCTAGATCTTGTGCTTTAATAAGTGGTTATCTTCTGGCTCTGACCCTTTTCTTAGACTCCTCGGCCTGCTGTAACATTTACAGTGGTCAGACCACAATGGCAGTTCTGTTTCATGTGCCTCCTACTCAAGGGGACAGATTTGCTCCTGGCATTCAAGAGAAGAGAAATACTCTCAGCTTTACAGCTATTTTCTTCAGGGGAAAAGTCAACTCTTAGACCACAGTGTGTGGTCTGGTCCTAAGTGCTCAGACAGGGCAATCACAAAATTTGATGTTCAATTTCCCAAAATCTAGATTATACCACCTGAAATAACATCACAAGTGGGTTTTCACTCCAGAGTAGACCTTGGCACTTCCTATCTGGCTCCTTTTAGTTTTCTGCCCCCCAGTTTAAGGTAAAGATATGCTTCTCCAGCTATCCTGTCATTATCTGGTTTCTGCTCCTGATCTCCAATGAGTAATTTTAAGATGGAGCCCATTTGTGTATGAGCATATGCATATACATACATCCAAGAACAAAGAATAATGTGCTGACAATTAAGTTTTTAAAAATTGCATTTAGGAAAAAATGTTTTCAAGTGCACAATCCTACTAAAAATATATTAATTTGCATTTCTAAACAAAATGAGCATCATGCCAACTTGAGGCATTTATATCCAGGTTAATGGGTGACAATCTTCTTCAAAAATGACACGTACACATTTGCTTTACCTTTGGGTCAGAAAAGTGTCCTTTCCAATTATTTTCTTAAAATGAAGAAAGTCTTTTCCAAAGATAAATTGATGTCTTTACTGGTAGAGACAGAAAATTGCTAGAAACATTTAAAGGACAGCTTACTAGTTTTAAAATAAAAGTCTGTTCCACTGGAAATTTTGCTGCATTTGGGACTAATGCCTAGGAGAAGGAGCTGGGATGGAGATATATTTGGTGGTTGCATTACAGGTAATTTTATGGTTGCAAACAGTTGTTTGTGTTTATGGTTTTGGGTATAAATAACGACAACAACAAAAAAGTAAATTTTCGGTCATGCAACTGAAAAGTCTAGAGCATCATAGTCCGATAGAAATATAATGTGAGTTACACATGTAATTTTAAATTTTCTAGTACCCACACTAAGTGAAATAAGTAAAAACGAATAAAAATAAAAACGAAACAAAATAAGTAAATAAATAATAAGTAAAAACGAAGTGAAACAAACAAACCCCCCCCCCACAAAACCAGGCTAAATTAATTTTAATAATATAATTTATCAGCCCGATATATAAAAAATGTATTAGAATGTATTTAATATATTTATATTCTACAAAAATATAAAATATACCAAAATATATAAAGCATTTAGTAGCTACAGGAGGCTAGTGGCTACCAGGTAGAAGTATGTAGATCTAGAGGCATGGCTGAATACAGAGATTCAAATGAGGGGAAAGGATCCATTTTTCTCCCCAGTTTCTCTATTCTGCTTCTCTTTGGCCTCATTCTCAAAGATGCTCCCTCCTCATGGTGGCAAAATGGTGGTCACACCTCCAACCTACATCTTTTCAGGTTCAGGACCCATATCAAAGGAAGTTTCTCTTTCCTCAACAGTGGGAACAAAAGTTCTGAGCCAGGTGGCCGTGTATCCATATCTGAAGCAATTCCTGGAGTGAGGAGAGTAGAACCAAGGTCCTAATCACATGACCACCCCCAATTCAGCCCCATCAAACCACATATGCTAAGAATAAGGGAAGGTCCCGAGAGCAAAAACAGGTGCTGTCACCAAAGCAGCTGTGGCTGGACAGCAAATACGAAAACAGAAGCAAAAGGAAAAACCAGAGGTTCTCTTCTAGAAATCAGCAGAGGGCAGATGGCAACTGAAGCCCAGGGGCTGAGAAAACATTTCAGGACTACACGGAGCCCTGACGGGCTTCCATACTCTAGGGCTGAGCCAAGGAAGGAGACTGAGAAGAGGAAGAGGAGGGGCTGTGACACTGACAGAGGGAAGCGGGGGAGGTAGCTAACCCACAGAAGCCAAAAGTGAGAACTGTTCTGGTGTTTAAGGTTGCCAAGGCTCAAGCAAGAGAAGCACCAGCAAGTGTTCAACTGCTTGAATGAAGCATGGGCCTTACTGACCTCGGCAAGAGCAGTTTTGGTGGAGCAAGGGGGCAGGAGGTCGATCCCAACAGGCGGAGGGTAGGTTCAGTGGGAGGTGAGGTAATGCCGACAAAGCATGAGAACTCAAGAAGTTTCGGTGCAAATGGGAAGAGAAATTGAAGGTGGTAGCTGGAGGAGGTCATCACGTTGAGAAAGCATTTCTTAAATACACCGGATACGATTTATTACGCACAAAATATTTACAATGGGCTGAAATAATACGCAGTCCAGGGTAGAACTGGGCTTGAATTCTAGCTCAATGACTGGCCACTAGACCACCTTTAGCAAGTCACTTGGCTTCCCTGCCTTAGGGTTCTCATTTGTGAAACGGAAGTAATTATACTGTTTTCATAGGTACGTTAGAAGTACTGAATGAAATAGTAAATGTGAAAAGTACTCTACAACTGCAATTATTATTATTTTTCCTCTTTACTAGCCATTGGTGAATGAGCTGCCCTGTTTATTATTCCTGTGCTTTTGTATTTTGTTTTGGATGTTTCTTCCCTTCTACCATGAACCCAGTATACTCCTGCTCACCCAGCAGGATCCACACAAGAGTGACTCTCTGTTGGCCGTCTGTCCTGCTTCCCACAGATGCCCTTCGCACAGCTGAAGCAGGGGTCCCCGTGCTCCTGCATGCATGCTGCCCTACACTGCCCCTCCCCGAGGTCCATCCACGCTGGGCCCCACCTGGAGGGCCACTCTCTGAAGGGGCCACTGAAGTGGATGTCCTATCCCAGGTGTCCCAGACAGGTATCAAGTCTTCCTGTCGGTAATTCCAGAAATTCAGTCTTCACAAAACAAGGACCTTCCCTTTTGAACTGTTCAGACTTTATTGTTTGCATCTCTCCATCTAGCTTTTTGCATTCCTGTTGGTGACAGCATAATTCTGTGCAACACAGAAAAACTGGAGGTACAGTTCTCCATGTGTTGCCTTCAGATGACAAATGTATTCTGCTGATGCCTTGGGCAAAATGCCTCCTCCAAAATGCCATTGTCTGAGAATCCTTCCTCCCGCAAAACTAGCTGTGGTTACAGGGTGAGGGATTTTATGGACAGAAAGCAAAGGTATGTTTCTCTCTTCCAGATCACTCAGAAGTTCAGTCCTCTATGGCTGCCTTCTGCCATCCACTCTGTCATGTGGCTCTGGGGTGTGTGTGCACCTTCCACCCTCCCTTGGCTTCTGCGGCTGGAGTTCGATCTGCCTCCTGAGCAGCTTTTGTTGCTTATCGCTTTCCTGCCATCTTGTATGTGATGACAGCGAGTGGCCTGAGCACAGAGGAGGAGATTCTAACTTTGTACTTTGTGTAAGTCTTTGTGTCGGCCTTCTTTGAACACCTTCTGACTTTTTAGTTCCTTTAGGCTACAAGAATATACAGCTTTCTCTGTACATCCCTCCCACTCGGGGCAAAACTAAGTGTAAATGGTTTTTCTGCATGCTCGTCCCCCAGAAACTGGAGGGCAGCTGTGTGGATGGGACAGAGGGTTAAATCCTGGGGCTCAGCAATCCTCACCTTTCAAATGACTGCAGCTTGAGTGACTTGCTTGATAGCTATAGGTTACAGAGAAGAGGTTCAACAGAGAATGGGTTTTAGATATTACCATTTTGTTGATTATTTCAAAGTACTGCCATTGAGATAAAATTGCTTAGAAACGGTTAAGAGATATGGATCAATGGACACAAAGATAGAACAATTTTGGACACATCAAATTGGCTCTGTTTCTGAGACTAAATATTTTGCTGTTTAGATGCATTTATTTCCTGATGGGGATTTCTTTATGTTCTGGAAACCCGGAAGATTAAGAAAGACTCCTTGCTGCTGATGAGGCAGAGTCCAGAATGCATGGCACAGTATCTGGAACATAGAAGAGGCCCAGTGAATGTTTCTTAGGGGACCTGATGCTCCATTTGGCCTGCTGGAGATAGTGCCAGCTCCTTGGTGCTCCGTCCTTGTCAACAGACTCTCCCAGCCACGGAGGTACACCAGAGCAGACTGATGGATTTCACCCAAAGTTGTTAATCCGTTCACAATTGGCTGTAAAAGTATGCTTATGAAAACAAAACGGGAAAACTAAAAACCATATTTGCAGTTGCAGTGTAAAAATATAATTGCCATGCGTTAGCAGAAAGAAGGGCTCTTTGCAGATTGCAAATGTTATTTTAATACATAAGGAAAATGTACTGGATCTAATGAATTTGCTTTAGCCATCAGCAAAATGGAATTTTGGATTTAGAGCCCCAGACCTGATTTTTCGGGTTCCTGCTGCTATTCATGTTTTTCTCATTCAATCATTTGAAAAAAAAAAAAAAGGGCTCCTGACCAGGCCGTGCTACCGCTTAGCAGGTACATGACCGTGGGTGATTCATTTAGCTCTCTGAGTCTTGATTTCCTCATTTATAAAATGGGTGTAAAAATACGTATTTGTTGGATGACTGGAGGAGATGATGTGTATAAAACATCAAGCAGAGTGCCTGGAATACAGGACAGTACTCAGAAACAGCAGAATGTGCTGTCATGGCTGCCACTACTGCTCAATAGCAGGGTGGGCTTACACCCACCATTAGTCCTGAATCCAGAGAAAGAACCAATACGGGATGTGTGTGTGTGTGTGTGTGTGTGTGTACATACACACACATATATATATATATAGAGAGAGAGAGAGAGATTTATTTTAAGGAATTGGCTCACACAGTCATGGAGGCTAGTGAGTCCAAAATCGGCAGGGTGGGCTGGCAGGCTAGAGGCCCAGCAGAGAGAGCCCACATTGCAGCTCAAGTCCAAAGGCTATCTGCTGCAGAATTCGCTCTGGCTCAGGGGATGTCAGGCTTTCAGCAGATAGGATGAGGCCTACCCACATTATGGAGGGAAATCTGCTTTACTCAAAGTCCACTGATTTAAATGTTCATCTCATCCAAAACACCCTCACATAAACATACAGACTGATGTTTGAGTACACATCTAGGCACCATGGCCAGCCAAGCTGACACAGAAAATTAGCCATGACATCCCCGTCTCTTTTTCAGCCAACGCAGTGTAAGATTACAACAGCTTCCTGATGCGTCTCTCTGCTTCTACTACTCTTGTTTCCTTCCTCCCAGGACATTTATAAACAGTGGCAAGAAACAAAACTTGGATTCCTTTTCTCTCATGCTTAAATCCAATGACCTCCTACTGCACTGAGAATAAAAACCAGTTTCTTACCATGCATAGAAGGCACTGCATGACCTGGCCCGCTCTGACCTCGTTACTAGAACCTTCTGCTTTGCTCCTGCCCTGTGTTACTGAAGGTAATGCTAGCTGCTATACCGAGAACATCTGGAATCGCAGTGGCTTCACATAATGGAGGTTTACAGCTTACTCACAGTGGTAGACAGCTTCTGACGCAGCTCAGAAGATCCCTGCCTCCCAACGTTCGTGCCCAGTGCCTCTTAGGGAAACCCTGACCAACTCAGAGGTTGGAGGTATGGGCCCACGTGAACCAATGTGCTCTCTGTGAGGCAAGCAGAGGAATTTGGAATTTTACTCCTGGGTTGGGGAAAGAAGAGGAGTAAAGCAAGTGAAAGGAAAGAGAAAGACCAGTCAGCCAGTGAGAAATCGGGAAGTTGAGTGTTTCTAGGAATGACACAGAGCATGAGAAGTTCTCTTGAAGGCAGAACTCACAGAGATGGGAAATTGTTGGCTATGGGAATTGCACTGTGTTCCATAAATCCCTATGACCTAGAAAGTTTTAGCAGGACCCACCTTATTCACATGTACTTTATGTAAGTGGAGGGTGCACGTGTGTGTGTGTGTGAGTGTGCGTGCGCGCTTATGGGGTCATTCAAAATGAAAAAGGGGCTGCCTTTTGCCTTTACACTGACCCACTGCAGAATGCAGACAGCAGGTACAGAAGTGGGACTCCAAAGGCAGAAGTCATCTTGAGAATTTAAATCCCTGAGAATTCCCCAAGATCTTTGTAAGAATTTCAGACATCCCATGGGATGGGGAAAAGTTTGTTTTCCACATTGAGTTTGAACTGGTCTCAGGGCTGCCAGCTGGCACATTTCTCACCAACCTTCTGACTTCCTGTCATTGTAGTCTTTACCATCATCATGCTGATGCCCAACTGGGGAGGACATCGCCAGCCCCACTTGAATATAGGTAAGATCACATATCTAGTTTTGGCCAGCAGAACACGCATGAAAGTGATATATTCCCCAGCAGGCTTGGCATGTGGAAATCCTCCCTGCATTTCCCACTTTGCTCTTCTTCATTTACCAGCCAGGTATTAAGAGTGTGGTGACCTCACAAACCATACACTGAAGATGGTAGTCTCTGTGATCTCAGGCTCCCGGATGTCTACATGTTTCAGAGAATCTCAGGTGTAGGTGGGAAAATGTCTCCATGAAAAATAAGAAAAGCAAATGCTAAGTCAGGACCACGATCCTTGCCTATACATACATGCCTTATGGACTTGTAGGAGATTGACAAGGACACAGATGTAAAAAAAAAACAAAACAAAAAACATACAGACAGGTCAAGCTCTTGGCAATTGGTGCCAAAAGAGCCTCTGGAACAAGAAGGGCTCACTCATTCACTCTCTTATCCCCAAATAGAGTGGCTCATTGAAGCCAACCATTTCCAGTGGTCTGTGAAAAACTACTTAGTAGGTGCGAACTTCTCTGTGCATGGATTTAAACTCCCAGGTCTGGGAGGATGTTTGAGTCTCCCCCAGCAACCTTTACAGGGAGCAATGAGATAAGGAAATGAAGGGCTTCTCTCCACGTGTCCTCAGAGTAGAGTTCTTGCATAATTTTGTAGTGGGGAGAAGATGGGGGAGTTGTTAGGAACTGTCTTTCCCCCTTATACAGCGGTATTGGGAGCCTTCACGGGAGCAGTGAAGTGAGCAAGGTTTACTGGGAGAGGAAAGTGCCACCCCGTTTCAAGATGGAGTAAGAGCGGAGGCCATGGAACCTTCTTCAGGACAGAAGCAGTGGCTTCTCATGACTTGCTGGTGCCATACGAGGTAAGTGACACAAGAGTGCCTTCCTGAGGGTGGACGTATCCAACGGGCTTTGTCCTGTCCACAGAAAGTCTCCATGTCTCTGGAGAAGGGATCCTATTTAATTTTTCTCTTGAACTATACATCTTGTGGAGAGATCTATGCCATACCCTCTCCTTGTTAAGTAAGACACCTTGGAGGAAGCTTGGCAGAATCCTAGTTCGAGAACATCTTTTTGGAAGCTGGCATTGTGATTTAAAGTCAAAGAAAAGAAACAGTGCTTCCCTAACTTCAGTTTTAGGAAAGCATCTGTCTTCATCACCTTCATCCAGACTAACAGTTTGAGCTTAGGAAAGACAGATGTGTCCTGCAGGTCCTTCCACCCTCACATGACGAAGGCAGCAGTGCACCATACCTGGCTTGCGAACAAACAGACAATATCAGCTTCCATTTCACAAATACGTACATTCACTGGGAGGATTTTTTTTCCCTCTGGCTGAGGGAGCAAAACGCCCATTACAGTGTATTCTCCCTGTCCCCAGGCTTTAATATATCTCCGAGCAGCTCTCCTCAGCATTCCACATTATAAAATCAATCTCTATTTAAGTAAGAGGGGGATATTTATTTCTTAATTTTTTAATAATGTATTTTGTGATTTGTTATAGCTTCAGTGTTGTATTATTTATTTATTGTGCCTATAGGGTGCACTGCCACTTGGTAATAGAGGAGCTATCGAAACTTGAGACCTAAGCAGAAATGAGTTCAATAATATTGCTACACTCTAGGACTTTATCCAAAATTAACAAAAGAACAAAAGAACAAAAGTGCAAGGCAATGATAACCCATCTGACAGCACTGGGGGAGCGACTGTGAATGCAGTCATGATGGGGATTTTAAAAGAATGGCAGGCAAGGGGAAAGTGACAAATGGGTGGACTGTTTTACAATTCGGAAGCATTTCATAAACCTCCTAAAACTGGATTTGCTATGTTCTTGTGTGTGTGTGTTTATTTAATGTTTTACTAAGAAAAAAAAAAACCTAAGGACTCGATCGAACTTGAATGTTGCCCCCCATCATCTGGCAAGCCAAACAGACCGGAATAGTGATGGCTGTAGCTTCGGACAGAGACGCCTTCACTTTGATTCCAAGGCCTGCTGACAATTTGCTGAAAAGAAGGGAGACCTTCACATGGAAAGCAGGGAACGGTTTTTTTTGTTTGCTCTTATCATTTGCTACACACTATAAATGTGCTTCTTACACTTGATTTTTGTTTCCCAAAGTGAAAGTAGTAGGAAGGGACCTATAACAGTTGAACATTCTCAAATAGGCATACAAACATTGGGGACATTCAGATAAGAAAGTCGGCGTTAAATTGGCATGTTCAACTCCAAAGATTTCTACCCCTATAAGACATTACTGAAGTCCTGCTGCTAATGATACGATATGAAGTGGGACCAATACCCCCAAACAGTTTGGAATTCTTTACCTCTCTTATTAATTCTGATGTGCATTTCAGAAAAATTATACCATGCTGATGACACCATCTGACATGAAGCAATAAATAAAGGCAGTGAAGGACACTTGCCCTTGGTGGAGAGATGCCATTTTTAGTCAGGCAGTCAGCCAGTCTGTCAACAACATTTATTGAGTGCCTAATGAGAGAAGGTGCCATGAGATGGAGAGGAGACGTGGGCTGTGGCCTTGAGGGGCAGCCAGGACAATGAGACAGTCAGAGGAAAGAGACAAGGCTAAGAATGCCGTAGAAGCAGCATCTCAGCAAGGGCAACCAGGAGGATGGGCAAGTCACATTGGCTGAGCACCGCCCGCCCCGACGTCCACACTAACGGCCTTTTTATCAGTGAGCTCCTTGGGCCCTGACGCAACGCCGCGAGGAACGCGGTCTTACCTTCCTCGAGCCTCAGTTTCCCCAACTGCAAAACGAACTCCAACCAGGAGGCCGCGAGCGGCCAAGCCGCCGTCGGCGCACCTCACTGCCCCGCGCCCGCAGGCGTCAGAGGGCGCCGGAAGCGCAGAGCAGGGCACGTGGGAAGGGCGGAGCTTCAGCCGCGGGAGACGCCTCCCCGCCTTTCACTTCCGGTCGGACAACGTTCGGGGTCGAATGAGGGCAGAGCTCTGAAATTCCCGTTTTAAGGTCTGGCTGAGGCGAGGACAAAAGAATCGCAATCTGCACATTTGGCTCTAGCACATGTTCCGTCCTGTCATGTTTGTGTGATTTATGCTGGTGGAAGCAAGTTTATGGCTGGATGCCTGTGTAATCTAGTAATCCTCAGGAGCAGAGCAGGGCAGAGCCTGCTGACTCTCCCTTCTGTCTCCTTGAAGGGGCGACGCAGGGGTGGTTCTCCTTAACGGGCTGCAAATCGCCACCCGCTTCCTGGTATCCTGAAGACAGAACCCAAAATGTCTGGTGGAGCGGGCTGTTCAGTTCTCTCACTAAACCCGTATTTGTGCCCCTTGGAGATCACAGCACAGAGGGATGGGAATTGGGCTTTGGGAACACATGAGAGCCATGAGGACTTCCGTGGTAGCCATATGAAGCTGTAGAGACTGGGTGAAATAAAGACATCATCAGTAAGTTGGTTGCTCAATCTTGACAAAAGCACAAAGGGGAAGTCTGAATTTTCTTTTTCTCTCTTTTTCATTCAAGTGACTGAATTTATTTGGAGGAGGTAAAGTTGGGGCAGAATGACCGTATTCTCATCAGACAGATGCAGCCTTAGGAAGCCAGGTCCCAGCTCCCACGTATGGGAAGCGAGGCCATCAAAAGATGGTTATAACATATTTGTGTGCTGGAAGATTTGAATGTGGGATGTACTTATTTATTTCTAAATACAGTATTTCCAAATAAATTCCTTCCAAATCAGAGAGGCTTAAATTTCATGAAAATTAAATGATTAAAATTAAATAAATTAAATGATTAGGCCATTCATTTGTTTAACAATTATGGATTACCTACCATGGGCCAAATAGGAAACACCAGGTATTGGGAGTTTAGAAAAGACGGCTCCATCCTTGTGCTCAGAGCTCATCTTTGGGGAGGAGCGGGTATAAGGAAGAGCATGGAACATGATGGGATACCGCATATGGTTGATGTAAGTACGAGGTACCCTGGCTGTCCAGAGGAGGCCATGTTTCATGGTAAACATGTATACTGTGACTTTGAGGGTGCTGTAAAACCAAGTGAATGGCCCCAGGCTTGGAGACCTGTGGAAAGTCTCATTCTAGTTTACAAGGGTAAGTTCTCATGCCCTGGAAGGTAGAGACTTAGTTGCTCTGGAGTTGCGGCAGGTTAATGAGTAGAAATGGAATGAGATTGGCTTGGACGTGCAGGGGTTGAAATTGCTCAAAAGCTGAAAGTCCATATTCCCCCAATCCCGTTGCAAGAAATATTCCCAGTTTCACAGGGTGTCGGCCTGACTGAATCTCCGAATGCTCAAAGTTGCCATAGCCACAGCGAGAAGGGAAGCAGGGCCATCTACCAGAATTACGAGGGGACAGATAGGAAGGGGATGGATGGGTATATTATATAAAGCACTCCTAAACTTTGGGGGGTGGTAAAGTGAATTTTGATCAACTGAATCATGATTTTTAACATATTATGAAATCTGGCTCATTAAAATAGCCCTGTGAATAAAATAAAGGCATATATTTTGAAGTAAAAAATAGAACCCAAATCAAATCAAACCAGGGTTTAAAAAAAAAAACAAAACAGAGCTTCACTAGAGGCAATGAGAAGCAAAATGAAAGAAGACAAGAAGCAGCAGAGGATCTCAAGTTTGTTTTTGTTTTTCTCCCTTTACAAAGGAAAATTTCAAATATCAACAGAAAGAGAGGGGCTGGTGTAATAAGGACTCGTGTACCGAGTCACTCGGCTTCAATAATGTTGTGAGCTCGTGACCACACTTGTTCCATTTACATCACCCACTCCCCTCCTCCCCCACCCGCACCAGCCCAGGGACTGAGATGGCAATGTTGACTGCGAGTTCAGGACCAGGCATACCAAGTAAAGAGAGTGGTGAGCAGGGAGGAATCTGTGCCAATTGGGAGGTTGTGCCTGGTGGCCCCAAGTGAAGCGGTGACATCTGTGTCCCCATGCTTGTTGGTTCCTTTGCCTGCCTCTAACCTTTCTGTTTCTTTCCAATGCTCAGGGTTTGAGATTCCAGGAAGTAGCAGACAAGTGGTTTAGGTATTTTCCGTTCTAATAAAGGACCGTATCTGACAAGAAGAGGGGAGGAAGGGAGAAAGAAGGGAAATGTGGAAGGGGGAAGGCAGGACTGAGGAGTGGAGTACCGTGATTAAGCTTGCAAGTGGTGAGCCGCAGCCTTGGAAGATTGGAAGAACCGACCACGTTCCTCTGCTCCCGTCCAGCCCTCCCACACTCCAGGCTGTGCGTGGACAGGCTGAACCACTGCCAATTCTCCAGTAATCCTCGGTCTCTCTTCATTTTGGATTTCTTCGAGTGCTACAGCTCAACCTTGAATGTCACTCCCCCAATATGCGGTCCCCGGAGCCCCAGGTCTGGGTGGAGTTCAGCTTCCTGTGTCCTCCCCAGCTCCCTACACTCATGCCCATAGTGTCATGTAACTCACTGTTCAATCACTTGTCTTCCCCCCTGCAGATCATGCACTCTGTAAGGACAGGAGCTGTGATTGTTTTGTATCCCCATCTATATCAAGTGCCCAGCATGCAGTAGATGCTAAATATAATTTCTAATGAATGCATTTAAAATAAGCTGAAAACAGAATATGTTGGATATGCAGCAGTGCACATCCAGGAAGAGGGGAATGACCCAGGGCCTCCTTTGTAGAAATTAGACAAAAGGTAACCCAATTTTGAAAACAAATGCCACCTCCAAATTAGGGCACACTGTATGTGGGCTGAATTTCAGTCCTCACTGGCCCCTCAGTCAGACGTCCTTGTGCAGTGAACAACCTGCCCAACCACGGATAGCAGACCTTTTAGGATCTTCATACCAGTGGTTCTCAAGTCAGGCCACATGTTAGAAAAACCTGGGTCACTCTTTGAAAATATCCTTGTCTAAGTTCCAATCTTGGAGATTCACATGCAATTGATCCTGGGGCACTGGTTTATTTTTAAAGCATCTCAGGTATTGCAGCGTGGGTTGAGAACTCTAGCTTTAGACGGAATGGTCGTGAACATCTCAGACTAGGTCTGTCGCAGATGTGCGTGTGCGTCATATAGGCACGTGTGGCCATGCTGATGGGTTTGTGTTCCAGCTGCAAAGCTAACACGTTGGCATTGGCCAACCACTGGCACTTCTTCATTCACTGCCAGGAGCCTTTGCCTTCACTACCCACCTCCACACCTCTGCCCCCTGACCTGCCTGCCTCAAGGAGGGAGCCAAAAGGGAGCTGAACCGCTACCCAGCAACTGTAACTCAAGACTGTGGGAACAGGAGTTCTGAAGTCCTTGGCCATATGCACCTGGCTGCCCAACCTTGAGAAAGTTCCTTTATAATAAATTCCCTGCTTTAGTGACCTTGGCTAGGAAATTATACTAATGGTATGGACCCACTTGCCAGAAATGTGATAAGATTTAATGAGCAAATAATTGTAAAGTGCTCCATAAAAACGAATTGTTGTGCAATTGTTAAAATATTTCAGTGTATAAAATTCCATAGAAATCTATGCTGTTCCTTTGGGTTTTTAAAATCACTATTTATTTGATTTATGCATATAAGACAGCATTTGCCTAAAAACCCTTTCCTACATTGGTTTTCTCTTTGATTTATTCTCTTTCCTTCTGCCAGCACACAGCCTGACATATGTATAAAGGATTTGTAAGAAAAATCACTTAATGCATAGCGTTTCCTTTGTTGTGACTGTCTTATCATGGACTGTTATAGTTGTCACTTATTCTCAGAATTGTTTGTCTAGTTTTTGCTCAGGCTTATAAATACTCACCTTGGACATGGTTTATAGACACTGTAGGGAAAACAAATACATATGCTGGAATAGTCAAGTTAGATTTATTCTTACTTAAGGAAAAAAATGCTTAAAGGTTTAATGTGTGCTTGATAAGCTATAATTCAGCCTGAAAGATGCAAGTGGTTTGTATTTACTCTCTTGAGTAAGCTCGACATTTATGGTTTCAACTCTTCTCAGTACCTCTTCAGTAGGTTAGGTCTTTCCCAGAAGAACGGATCTCAAAGCACAACTTCCAAGAATGCTACTACCAGAGGAATGGGGACTTTTAACCAACGATGTCCTGTAGAGAAGTAGAACATGAGAAACTCAAGGATTTTGAGTGTTTGTGACGTACCATGAACAGGCTTGGCTACTGATGTACCCAAGGCCACTCAGAGTGCCAAGCCTTTGAAAATGTGTGAGGTAGACAGTTTGCTCTTCAAGCCCCCAAATCTCTAAACAGCACCCCCGACTCCTAGAACATTACCTCTCCTATTCCAGAAGGAAGCCATCCCAATGTGACCAGGCAGGAGTCTGCTCTCCGGAGAAGACCGCAGGGGCTGGTGTTAAAACAGCGAGCACCACTCATCACCCTTCACCAGAGATACAGCGTGCTGTGGTTTAGGGTCTCATGACTCAGCTTTTCCTCACACTCTGGGTCTTTGGGCAAGTCATTTCATTTTCTGAGCCTCAGTTTCCCAACCTGTAAGATGAAAGTACAAATGCCTAACGGGATTATTGTGGGGACCCATGATAAGTCTAGCACAGTGTCAAGCTCACAAAAGGAATTCTTTGAAGGTTTGTATCTTAATCCATGAAGAAAAGCAATGTTGAAAATGAGAGTGGGACAGCACATGGTAAAGGAAAACAGGCTTTGGTTTCAGGAGAGCTCTATACCTCTCCCTGCCACTGACTGGCTGTATAACCTTGGATATGTCACTTCACATCTCCCACCCCCATCCCCTGAGCTGGAAAATGGAAATGACGGTGTCTACCTCACAGGGTACTTGCATTACTAGTCAATCAAATAATACCACTGAATCCCTGGAAAAATGGAAGGATTTCACAGAGTCGATGACCATGGTTTTCATGGTCTCACTTTTAGGAGATAACTCTTCAATAGTCCTTCAATCAGTGTTGAATTGGAGATTAAAAAAACAGTATGATTTTCATAGATCTCAGAAACTCTCTATTGACTTTACACTGAAAAGTCTCTTACTAGTTATTTTCTGCAGAGCGAAATCCAGATCAAATACTTTGTGCAAGGCTGGTGTCTCTCTGAGCTAAGATATTGCACGGCAGCGCTGATTAATGCCCTCCGAGCCACTTGTAAGCCTTTCCTCTCGTAGCATGTTAATAGGTTAAATTTCCTTCATGATTACTAATTTCATATGACTTCACGGGATGATTACATATTTATGTATTATTTATTATGCAAATCTAGCATTATACATTATTTAAAGCCATATTAACAGTATGTATTATTTATGATAGAACTGTATTAATATATATTATTTCAAGTAACTTTGGCTAGAGCTTTTTTTTTTTTTCCTGTGGATCATGGGCACGGGAAGTTAGTATTCCACTCAAGAATCCATGCAGCTCTCCTTCTGGGGACATTGCCGTCAAGTTCCCTATCAGTGCAACTTCTGCAGAGCCATTGTCTGTGAAATGACTGTAACATGGAGGCGCAAAGCCTGCAGGGTTCTGTGACTGCCTACAGGCCTGCTCAGATAGCGCCACGAAGTAGGTGGTTTGTCAGTGGGATTCCACCTCCTCTGACAGCAACCCCTCATCTTTCCTCTTCTGGAAAAAAGTAATCAGGTAAATCTGAGAAACTGAGCCCTGGTAAAGGTACCCATCAGTTAAGAGGTATTTGTCTGCAAGCACACAGCCTGACATATGTATGAAGGATTTTACAATCCTTCAGAGCCTGAAAAAACATGGCTTAAATATTAGGAATGGATGGGGCGCCTGGGTGGCTCAGCCGTTAAGCGTCTGCCTTCAGCTCAGGTCATGATCCCAGTGTCCTGGGTTCAAGCCCCGTGTCAGGGCTCCCTGCTTGGTGGGAAGCCTGCTTCTCCCTCTCCCACTCCCCCTGCTTGTGTTCCCTCTCTCGCTGTCTCTCTCTCTGTCAAATAAATAAATAAAATCTTAAAAAAATATTAGAAATGCATCTCACTGAACAGGAGGTCCAAAGGTAGGTGAGTCCAGGGCTTTTTTTTTTTTTTTTACATATTTCATATTTTTCTCATATTTCAATTTCTTAAAAACAAAATTGATTGCTTAAACAAAAATAATAACAAAGTATTGTGCAATTTGTAACATCCATACAAGTTAAATGTATAACAACAATAGTATAATGGCCCGGAGGGGAGAAATGCAAGCATACTGCTGAAAGATTTTTAAATTATGCTATAAAAATACTATACAGGGAGTGGTATAGCGTGACTTGAAGGGAGACGGATAATTGAAAGATATGTACGCTAAGCCCCTGTACCATGCTGTGAGGAGACCAGTCACTTGGTCACAGTTGATTAAATTAGACCCTTTCCACCCTAGAAGGGGCAACCATTTATCTTGATTGAAACTAGCATATATTCTGAATATGGATTTGCCTTCTATAGTGTTTGGTTCACTAACACAAGATTGCACATAACATCACATTAGGCCGGGGACTGACATTCCTACAGAGGAGGTGCAGTGGTATGCACATGACCATAGGATTTACTACTTTTATCATATTCCTCACCTTCCAGAAGCTGCTGGGCTTCTGGAACAATCTTTTTTTTTTTTTTTAAGATTTTATTTTATTTATTTGACAGAGAGAGATAGCAAGAGCAGGAACACAAGTAGGGAGAGAGGGAGAGGGAGAAGCAGGCTTCCAGCGGAGTAGGGAGCCCAATTCGGGGCTCGATCCCAGGACCCTGGGATCACAACACAAGCCGAAGGCAGACGCTTAATGACTGAGCCACCCAGGCGCCCCTGGAACAATCTTTTGACAGGGCACCTGGGGGCCAGCTTAGAGAAGACACCCTAACAGAATGGGATGTCATCCTCCAGGATGCAATATATACCCTGAGACAACAACATAATATACTCCCCAGGAACATGCCCAAGAACCTAGAGACAAAGGTAGCATCACTGCCAGTGACCTGGGGAATTTCTGCTTTCTGTTCCTGCAGCTCTAGGATCTGTAGGTCTAAAGGTGCTGGTTCTGAAAGGGGTGATTATTTCTACCCGAGGACACAGTGAGAATCCTATTAAACTGTAAGCTACCACTGCTGCCCAGTCACCATGGGCTTCTTAGGCCAAGAAACGAGCAGGCAAAGAAAGAAGTCACTATCCTGTCCCTGGTAATGGATCTAGATCTTGGGGAGGTTATATAATCAGGGTGGGGATTCTTGAGCCAATCAGTGATCCACTAGACCATCCCCTCTTCCTTTGGCCCACCTTCACAACACACGGACTCAAGCAACAGCCACGACCTGAGATGGTCCTCGTGACCAGCGTCTCGGAACATTCAGGGATAAGTGTGGGGCCTCACCAGTTTAGCCACAATGGCCGTCAGAGGTACAACTGAGTGGGAGGAATCTAGAATGGGCAGCAAAGGAAGGAGATGAAAAGAATCATTAAAGGCTTTGAGACCAGCTACAGGGCTAGGGGCTGTTGTTCATCCCACTACCTTGGTAGTGTAAGTTTCCTTGTGAAGACAAAACAACCCAAATCCTGAAAGGCGGTTTCCAGATGGACTGAACTCCATTTGGAGGAAGATGCAGGCAGTGCAATGGAGGGCTGTATTGATATGCCTCTGAGATCCCCTTTCAGGGTGAAAGTACTTATTTTTCTAACTGCCTGGAGTGTTGGTTAGTGACAACTGATACCCAAGTCCCATGCCAGGAATTTCCCTCTGCTAATGGGAGCTGCCTTACCCAAGTTTACAGCCTATACCCAACAACTAGTTATGGGGGTGGGGAGCTAATCTCCTTCCTCAACTTGTTCAAATATAAAGGGCCATCTCAGCTCCAGCATTACCTGAAGATTCTCGAAGATCTCTGTTGCAACTGCGTGACAGTTCACCATGTCCCTCTGCTGAATCCTGCTTCATGATTTCAGCCTCCCCAGATATCAATCCCAAGAGCACTCCCCAGTAAACCTCCTGCATGCAAATCTAAGAGACTCGAAGTCTCTTTTCTAGAGAATCCAGTATATGACACCCACCAGGCTCATACTGTCCCATACAGAGGACCAGACACAGAGGCTGGCAAGTGGCATGCTTGACACAAAAAGAACTGCTAATACAGACTGTGAGGTACTAAACCAGCCTGGAGTGAAGAGAACCTGAACTATCTGTGAGGCTACCACCTCCACATCTTGAAAGGCTAGCCCTGGTCCCAACAGAAATATGTAAGTATCATTAAGTATCGTATTTTGAAAACGGATGGGGAAGTTCTTAAAATTTCCTATAACTGGCACAATCTCAGCAAAATGCCTTCACCAAATGAGAACCCAAGTCTCTTTGATAACAAATCCCCTAAGACACTGGAGGCAGAAAAAATGGCAATGTGAGATGGAAGGTTTATATTTACATAAAATATAAAATGGCAGATGGAAGGGCTACATCATTAATTCACTAAAAATGTCATCTAGATTAGTCTTCTAAGACATTCCCAAAAAGCCAGTTATAAACTCAGTTCCCCAATACATGGATGACCATATTTCCCCAATACCAAGCCTTTGGGTGCAATCTCTGAAGGACCCCCTCCTTGTCCCCTGCAGACCACTATTCCTCCTTGCTCACCTTTACTGCAACAAAGCGTCCAAAATCCAAACGACCTAAAATGACCTGGACAACTGTCTGGATTAGGTAAAACCTTTGTGAAATGCCACTTCTTGCGTCCAACTTTCCGTTATTTCCTGCTTATTTATTATGCATGTGTATTGTCCAGTTCTCTTTGTACCCTGGCGTCCTAGTCATTAAATTATTTTTTAACTTTTAATTTAGATTTACAGAAAAGTTGCAAAGATAGAACAGAGTGTTCCTGTCTGCCCTTCACTCCACTTTCCCTAATGGTAACATCTTACATAACCACCATACACTGTTAAAACAAAGAAATTAACATTGGGATAATACTATAAACTAAACTACAGACTTGACTTGGACTCCACCAGTTTTTCCACTAATGTCCTCTTTCTGTTCCAGGATCCCATCCAAGATACCACATTACGTTTAGTAGTCCTGTTTTCTGTCTCCTCCAATCTGTAGCACTTTCTTAGTCTTTTCTAGTTTTTCATGACCTTACAATTTCAAACTCCTCTTCAATGATCCTGTAGCAAGTCCTTCAATTCCTCTTTATTGACATTTTCCCATGATTAGACTAATTATAAGTTTTGGGAAAATACCATGAAGGTGATGTGTCCTCATCATATCATCCCAGAGGGCACATGCTATCAACAGAATTCACATGGCTGATGTTAACTCCTTGTCTGCGTCCTTGCGATACTTTATTTTTTGGAAGCAAGTCACTAAGGCCGGCCCCCGTTCATGGGGAGAGGAGCTAAGCTCCACCTCCTGGAGAGGAATACCTGCATGTTATACGCAGTTCTTCTCTAAGATTTGTTTCTTCTCCCTGTTTATTCACTCATTTATTCATTTACACCAGTATGGGCTTATGAATATTTTATTCTCTGTTGAAATCCTTTTGAGGAAATATTTTGCTGCTCAGGTTGTCCCAGCTTTGGCCACTGGGAACTTCTGTGTGTTTCTGACATGCAGGTACTTTTTTTTTTTTTTTTTTTAGCACTTTCTTACTTTCCTAATTTCTGCCATTGCAAGATGCTCTAGGCTCATCTGGTATTTTCCTTTCCCCAGCCCAAGATCAACCACTTTTCCATGGAGCCCTGGTTCGTTTCATTACAGAATGGTTGTTAAAAACCAAAATCTGGGTGCTGCGTGTGTTTGTTGGTACTGGGCTGACACTGCATTCAGATTCTCTCAGTGGTCAGAGCTATGAAATGTATGTGCATACACCAGCCCATAGATATACACATAGCTCTCCTTCTGTATGTATCTATCTGTATCTGTATGAAAATAAACATGAGTTCGTACTGATATCTCTGACTCTAATCCTGGACCCCAGGGTCATTCTAGCTAATACCCCTTGTTTATTTGTAATGTTGTTTTTCCTAGCCATGAGAACCTGACTCCCCTGATCTAGAATTTATTTACTTCTTTGTTCAACCCTGGTGTACGTGTAAAGTAGTTTCAGAATTGCTAATTTACATTCTTGCAAGAAACAAATTTTCCAGCTATGATACAGTATCATGTGCAGTTCTTTTTGTTTTTGGCTTTGCAGTAATCGCTAAAAATACCATTTTCCAAAGTTAGTTAGGTCAGCTCCTTTTCCCCTCCTCGCTTCAGTAAGGTTATGCCGTACATCTATAATACACCTAGATTCATTTGTCACAGGCTGTATTCTATCTTGAGATTCTCTGAACATTCTGGTTGATTTGTTTGTTTGTTTTTTTTTAAAGATTTTATTTATTTATTTGACAGAGAGAGAGATAGCGAGAGAGGGAACACAAGCAGGGGGAGTGGGAGAGGGAGAAGCAGGCTTCCTGCCGAGCAGGGAGCCCGATGCGGGACTCAATCCCAGGACCCTAGGATCATGACCTGAGTCGAAGGCAGATGCTTAACGACTGAGCCACCCAGGCGCCCCCTGGCTGATTTGTTTTTAAATGTGCTAGAGTTCATTCTTTGTGGTGTGCAAATCTATGGGTTTTAGCAAATGCACAGTCATGGATCCATCCCCCTAGTACTACGCAGAACAGTTCTATTACTCTAAAAAGATTCCCTGTGTGGCACCTTGTAGTCAACTGCTCCTTCCGCTTTCAACGTCTGGCCACCAGTGGTCTGTTTTACTCCCTATAGTTAGCCTTTTCCACAATATCATATAAATGGAATTTTAGACTACATAAGCTTTAGGTCTAGCTTTTTCCCTTAGTGAAAAGTGTTTAAGATTTCTCCAGGGTGTTACATAAATCAATAGCTCATTCCTTTTCACCGCTGACTAGCATTCTACCATATGATTGTAGCACAGATTTTCTATCCATTCATTTATGGAAAGACATCTTGCTTGTTTCCAGATTTTTGTCAATTATGAATAAACTTCCGTAAACATGATGTATAGGTTTTTGTGGTGTAAACTTAAGTTTTCAAGTCACTTAGGTACATAACTTAGGAGTGGGGTCACTGGGTTATATCAATGTGTGTTTAACTTTATAAGAAACTGCCAAACTGTTTTCCAAAGTAGCTGGACCATTGTGCATTCCCACCAGCAACCTATGAGCTTCTGGTTGCTCTGCAATCTCATCAGCACTTGGTTTTCTCAGTTTTTGAAAACAATTCTAAAAGATGTGCCGTGATACCTCATAGTAGTCATAATTTGCATTTCCCTAATGACTTGGTAATTTTTAACACTGTTCTTTGCTTGGTTCCTAAAACTCTATTGACATCAGCCTTGAGGGAAATAAACTTAGGTGGAAAAAAAGGGTGTGGGCAAGGGTGAGGTTGTGGGACAGGGAGCAAAGGAGAGGCTTGTAGGAAGTGATGCAAGAGTAGAAAGGAGGCCTTGACTGTAATTTGAAGACTGAAATCTGAATTCTGGACCCACCACCCACAGTCTTGCAAAGGTCGCTGAACTTCAGGAGCTCAGTTTTCTCATAAATCAAGTGGAGGTAAGCTGTGGGAATTATACACATCTGCAAACACGATTTGTAAGTTGCACAATGAAGGGAGACAGGGTTTGCCATTCTAGTCTCTCTCCTTCCTTAGCCAGCCAACCTTTGCAAGTACATTCTGTATCCCTCTACCTTTATTCTTATCCAGCACCCTCTCGCTGGCCCTGGTTCTTCAAGATGTCACCGTCCTGCACAAAGTGCCTCATCACTTCCCTTTCCCTAATCTTCACCTCATTTGTCATAATTTACCTTTTCTTTGGGAAGACAGGGTTTGGGAGAAGGAAGAGCCATGACCAGTAAAGGCAAAGGCAGATCTGCACTGTGAAAGTGCACCGTATTCCATGAACAAATAGGCTGAATGCCCCACCCCCTTCACATTTCTGTACCATAGAAAGTAATTTGGATCACAAAGAGCTTGGCTTGGGCTCCCAGTCTTAGCCCCTCAGAAAAGTAGCTCTTGTCAGACTTCCTAAAGACTGTCTCCTCCATCAGAAGCTCAAAGGTCATTGTGGGGCTGGGCTGGAGATAGGTCATGACTTCTCTAAGATCCCAACCTATGTCCCATGCTCTGCCTCCCAGAAAATACTTTCTCCTGACAGACTCCTTCTAACCATGCAAACCACTCAGGGAAATAGCTGCAAGAGGAGGACAATGGGGGTGAGGTTTTTCTAGAACCATCCACACAATTTCAGCTGCAGTTGGCTCACCACAGACCATCCCACAAAAATGCAATAACATAAAAGCATTCTATAAACCTTAAGGTGCTATTAGATTTTTATTATCATTATTAGATATATAGTCTCCATGCTACTATGTGAGCTGCTTTTAGGAAGCTAGAATGCCATCACCATGGAGTTCAGGTAATGGGAATTTTGAGGCCCATGCAGGGGCCTAGAATCACACCCCACAGATGCCCCTTTCCCAGCACACTTTCCTGATAATTGTGGCCTGGTCACTCCCTCACTCTTTAAGCAAGAGCTCTGCTCTGTGTTTCTGAGCACAGACCTCGGTTCCTGCTAGAGGTAAGGTTGACCTGGTGGATCAGAGGCAACCAGCCTAACATAGGGCACAGCAGCTGCCAGATCCTTTACAAACTGCTTGAAAATACATTTTAAATAATGAAGGTAAACAAGATAGAAGAACTGGCCTCCCATCCTTACTTCAGCTTTGGGGAACCCTCTGTTGGCTCAGTCCCTGGGAGAACAGCTCAGATGATAGCATGCCTGCAATGGATGAGGTGTGGAGGAAGAAGTGCCTAATATTGGTTTCTGAAACACAGACAGGGACTAATGACAATTTGCTTGGGCGTGGGTGTCCTTTGGCTGCCTCCAGAAAGGTAAGACAAAGGCAAAGCATTTGCCAAAATATTCTCCTTCTACTGTCTCCCCAACCTCAGTCTCTGGCGTCAGCTTTGCTGGTAAACATTTTAGCCCAACATAGAGGCTTACTGTGTAGGAATCTCAACCAAGGTCCGGGTCCAGGACTCAGTCAAGGCAGGAATCACACAAAGGCCACGGTGTAGGGTCCAGTCCGCTGTTCCAAGCTCTCCTTTGTTGCTTCTTTCTTTATAGACAGGACCCGTGTGGGCACATCTGATGGATGGGAGAACAGGAAGAGCAGATAGTGTGGTTCCTCTATGAAAAGCAAAGCCAACAAGCAGCAAACAACTCTCTCAGCTATTCTGTGCTCAAAACCGAAGACCTGTAAGAGGCATCTCTAGTCTCTGCAGGGGGCTATGCCTCGAACAATTTCCCCGATTAGAAAACAGAACTCCTCTCCTCTCCTGCTCCCCCACTCATGGAAAGGAGGTGAATGTGTAACCAGCTCTACCCCAGGCCCAGCCAGTGGGGACCCCCAGCAGGGAGGCTGGGCTCACGGGAAGTCTCCGAGATGTTATCCACTCGCTATCCACTGCATGTCCTTCATGGCGGCCTACTCATCCTCACCTTACAGTGGTTCTGACAGTTTTCTGGTGATGTCTGACAGTAGGCCAGGCCCAGAAGCCACTACCAGAGCTTCTCCTCTGGGGACAGGACAACAAGTGGATGAGTCCAGCTTTTGGGGTTGGGACCTACCTTGCCTCCCTGCTGTCAGCAGAAGCCACTGAGAAAGCTCTTGCCCTGGAGGAGTGAACAGATGCCCCTTATGGACAAGATGGGACCAATCTGTCATAGTTGTCCATCATTCCTCCACGGGGGATACTCAGGACAAGACATTCAGTGGCTTACGTACAACTGCCCCACAAGCTGAGACTCCCACTTTCCCTCCCACTCAGGAAAGCAAATCGTCGAGTGAGAGAATGAGAGCTACTTATTTTGGGCTTAACTCTGAATCCACACTCACATATTAAAATTCACTTATTTTCCAACTTTGGTATTTATCTGCTACAGATAACTTGTAAAACAACTTCTGAAAGTGGGTTCTGAGAGCATGATTAAGAATACTATTCTAGGGAATGAGCGATTTGTTGGGGGCGGGGGTGAAGGGAGAGTCACATGTGTAAAAAGACTGTAGAAAAGAAATTTTCTATGTTTCCTTCCTTTCTACCATCACCCGTAGTCTTTGATCTAGATTTGCCACTCCAGAAACATAGAAAGGCCAAGAGAAGGGCCGAGGGGGATATTTGCCCACAACTGGGAAAAAACAAATGCAAGATGCCTTAAAAACTAGAAATAAGGTGCTGAAGAAAAGAGTCTTAAGTGTGCCACTTAATTATGTCACATCACCTAAGTGCATATATTTTTGGAATCTTTGGAGAGAATGGAGAAAAGAGCTGTCAGCATCCTTTTTAAAAAGTTCACAAGGAATTATCTGGTATATCTCCCTACACTAATCATGGCAATGGTTTTACTGGGGTCTACCTAGAGAAGATGTTTCCTTAAACTAAGCAGGCAGTACCCCGTTGGGAGGTATTAATGTACACGAGATAGATTTTGAAACTGCAAACATTAGATAAATAATGCAAATTATTTAAATGGTCTCGCTATTTGGTGGCAGAATGACTCAGGCCAAATCAGATAATAGTCAAGTTGAAAAATCCAGATGGGCCTGAACAGAGTGGTGGAAAAAAAAAATCTGGCTGCAAATCACCCCTTAATTCACCTCATCCTTTTTTCTGGAGCAAAAAAAGGGCCTAAAGCTCTAAGAGGACTGTGAATGAAAAACAATTCTGGAAACAAAATTAGCGTGACTCAGAGCAGGGCAGTTGGAAGCCTGGGCTGGTCTGGCACACTCCCGGGCTGACCCTGTTAACAACAGGAGAGAGCAAAACCTGCCCTCGTGTCTCCCGATGCTGGGGGCGTGAGCGGCAGAAGAGCAACGCCCAGAGGCCCCACAGTCACGACAGACACAGGAGGGGCCGGAGCCGCACACGGACCCAGAGGCCAAGAATTGAAAGGAGGGGATGGTCTAAAGCCAAGTGGAGAGCCCAGTGCTATGGCACAGGTATGGGAGGTTGAAAGATAGGGTCAGGGAGTAAGCAGAGTCAGAGACCATGCTGGATTTTGGCACAGACACACACGTACACACCCACATGCACACGCACGCATGCATGCACCGTGAGCTCCTTGAGAACAGGGACATCTCTTACTCCCTCTCTATCTCCAGCGCCTCACCAGAGTGCCAGGCAACAGCAGGTGCTCAATAAGTACTTTGGGAGGTGAAAATGTGGAAGTGGGTCAGATCAGATGAGCAGCAGGTCCTGGGAAGGTGCAGATGAAGGTGTCACATCAGACACAATGGTTGGTCTGTCTGAGCTGGCTTTGGGGGATCGGCTAGGAATCAGAGGGACCAGAAGTGTTGCAAGCAGCAGCCTATCTAGGCAGCCGAGATGCAGCTCGAGCAACAAGGAGCTGCCAGTTGTGAAGCCATCTTGTAGCAAGAGGCACCATAGTGCAGGGCTGAAGAGTGCAGGGCTGTAGTTAGGGTCCCTGTGCTCACGTCTGGGTCTGCTGCTTAGTAACTATGAGAGCGTGGACCACTTACTGGTTCTTCGACTGCTCGATTTCCTCATCTGTAAAATGAGACTAACAACAGTGCTTAGCATAGAGTGGAGAGAGCTAAATGAGCTATGCAATTAAGTGTTCGGAGCAGTGCCTGGAATACGGAAGTGCCCAATAAATATTAGTGATTACTATTATCAGTTATCCTTCTCTTCCATCTAAAAAGTTTATGTATACTTGGTGCCAGCATAGAATGAGACCCAGGACTTAGACTACCCAGGAGGGCTCTGTTAAGAATGTAAGCTGACCTACCTCTCAAGTGTCTGGCTCTCGCTGCACTTGCGTTGGTTAAGATACCACCTCCCCCCTCCCCCACCCCTGCATGGACCATTGCAGTAGTCTCTCTAACTCTGCCTTTAGTTTTGGTCTTATCCAGCCAGAAGTGATATTTCTAAAATGGGGATCTAATCAGACGATCTCATTGGCTTGCCTAATATCATGATTTCCATTTGTCCTCAAGACCCTTTGGGTTTCCTTTCATAAAGAGGATGAGAGAGCTCCTCGGAAAAATAGCTGACTCCAGGACCAGAGCAGGAAATATATAAAAAGAACCTGGAACATCTTGTGGTGCCAGAAAGTAAGGAAGTGCTCACATAAACAGAAAACCCCACAATGAGGGGGGCATGTGGAAGGGACGCAGGAACTGACTTAAAAGAGCTTCCAAGGACCAAATCTGGAACAATTTGAACACAAAATAAATCAAATAGTATTAGATTATAACCCGAAGTAGAAAATAAATATCCCTGAGTTTATATTAATGTAAGTAAATGATTGAATAAATAAATAAATGGTAGAGAAGGGACATATTTTCCCCTGCAGAAGAATTCCAAATAAATTAGGTAGCTGTTTCATTTATCCTCAAGGAGGGAGCCTAACTCTGCACTCCCGAAGACTTCCTTCCAAAGCTGTAAAGTGTGGTGAGGGGGGAAAAGAGTGATTTTATCGTGGAAAAACTTGGCAAACACTAACTCAGCCGGGTGATCAAGGTCAGCCTCAGCAGTGTGACTCCTAAGCGATAGAGTTCTTACATGAATAGCATGTGCCTTTGCTACAGTGTGATGAGTTTGGCACTTCCTCTGGAGTCTTCCTCCCAAAACTCGTAACTCCAGTCGACTCACGACAAAAACATCAGACAAATCCACTACCTGACCATACTCCTCAAAACTGTCAAGGTCATCAAAAACAAGTAAGTCCAAGAAATTGTCACAGCCAAAAGGAGCCCAAGGAGACAGAACAATTAAATGCTATGTGGTATCCTAGATGGGGTCCCAGAACAGAAAACAAACACTATATAAAAACTAAGGAAATCTGAATAAAGTATTGGCCGCAGTTAATAAAAATGTTTCAGTATGGGTTCCTCAATTGCCATACACGTACCCTACTAATGTCTGGTTCTAACTCTGTATAATTTTCACAATTCTTCTCTAAACCTGAAACTGTTCTAAAAATTGAAGGTCATTAAAATGAAAGAAAACAGGAGAGAATCAAAAGACAAACGTCACCTGCTTTGGAATTCTGGGAGGCTCAGTTACCATTAGACCAAGCACATTCCCAATTCAGCAGCCACAAACCCCCTACCCACAGGCCCACTCGAACTCTGAGTTCTTCCAAGAGGCGACAACAGGGTTACCCCACTTCCTTCCACTGAGGACACAGAAGGCACCCAGGCCTACCACCTCGTCAGATAGAGGCAGCCAGGCACAGGGTCGACGGGCACCTCAAGCCCTGGAAGGAGGCCGGTGGGCTCTGCCATGAGCCCAGGCGAACTCTGAACCAGTTTCCTTGTCTATAAAGTGATAAAATAATAATACTTAGCACAGAGAGTTGTGGAGATAATATATAAAAATGCTTAACATGGTGCCTGGCACATAATGATTGTGGAGGGTTATTATCTCATTTTTTCCCAGAACTTGCCAGGAGAGTCCAGGGTGTAGATTCTACAGGCAGGAGAAACCAAAATGCTTCCTGCTCTCTAGAAGTTTCTCGTCAAAACCAAAGTAGACGGATATAGTAGAGGTGAGCGTCTCCATCAGGCAGTGAGTTGTCTAAGTGACCTGGCCAGAGCTTGAGAAGCCCATGCTGTAGTTTATTATGGAACTGCTTTCAGAGGCTGAGCGTTTGGAAGGGAAGCCACGTTGAGGCCTAACATTTACCCTGAGGCGACTCACTTGGCCATTTGCTGACTGGATTGATTTCCACAGGATCAGGAAGCTCTGTTTTAATATGTTCCAGCCAGTTTTCAGCCTACACAATGATTACAATCAGATCTAAACCAGTTTGAGCAGAATTTGCCAGTAAAATGTCATAAGACTGCAGAGCCAATTCTTTATTACTTCAATAAATCTAAACATACAACAACTACGGTTTTAACAACAACCCGTTGTGTGGTGGTAATTTTAACACAAATAGCAATTGAGTGTGTCTGGTATGATGTGTTCCCACAATTTCGAGGTCACCCTGCTGGCTGAGCATAATTCCATTCTTCCCCACTGCCGCCCCCTCTCCCCCCCCCCCCCGCCCCCCGCCGCCCCGGATAGTTACCAAGGTTCTCCTTTATAATCGCTTGGCTACTTGACCAGGTAAAGATGCCAGTTGGTGCTGGCATCACTGTCCTTCCTTTCTGAGGATCCCCGGAGCAATTCTCTGTCCCCGTCCAGCTGGGTAATTTCCCGGCAGAGTGGAAAAGCTCCTGGATGCCAGATCTGGAGGCCGAGTTTCTGGCCACCGGAAGCCCCTGCTTGCGCTCCGGCTCCCATAAGCCAGACTCTCAGAAAGGCACAGAATGGAGGACTTTCCATGATCATCGGGCCTAGGCCAAGCTATCTTGTAGGGTCTCTTCTAGAATTTTGACACATTCTTATTTCTGTGTGGTTAAAAATTACATATTCAGGAGGTACACTAGTCAGTTCCTTTTAATAGAGTATCGGTCAATCTCCATGTATTCATTATGAATCCACCGTGTCTAGCATCACAGGACGAGCTTTAGGTCATCCTCGCAAGCAGGTCATTGACAATACATGTTCTGTGTTTTCTTTTAGCATTATCTTTCCCAGTCTAGGTGCCTCGCCAATTCCACAATACTTCCAACATTTCCTATTTTAAAGTTTCCTTTGTTTCTCTTTCATTTTATGTCTTTCATAGTCTATAGTTTTAGTTCTCTGTTATGCAGGGGAAATAAAGTAGTAAGTTAAACTTTATATGATAAAGTCAAATAAAGCGTAATAACAATTTGGGTCCTTCTGGCTAAGTGAAAGTTTCTAGTAAGAATTTCCCAACTACTCTATTCCAGGATAAATAGTTGATTAATTCTATTCTCAGCCATTAGGGGAAAGGTAAGTGATGTTCAGTGAGCACCTACTATGTGCCAGTCACTCTGTTAAGTGCTTTACAGACATAATTTCATTGGGACTAGAGAGATTAGTTATAGTCATCACAAATTTGCTTTTTTTTGGTTTTCAGGCAGCTGAATTTCCCATTTCCCTGAACATACCCCCAACAGCACACATGAACAAATGCCCTGATCGGTGCATTAATACCTGACCTTCATCAGGGAAGGATTGTCCTATTGAATCTAGCATTTTTATATATTAGCAATTCAGTAAGAGTTGTTGAATTGAATAGATCATCTGGTTTGAATCTTTATATCTACTCATCTCTATGTACGAAATCTTATGGAAAAAAGCTAAGCTAACATTAAATCTTATGTAAAAAAACGTTTAAAAAAAAATCTAAGCCAACATTAAAACTTATTCAAAATGGGGGCACCTGGGTGGCTCAGTCATTAAGCATCTGCCTTTGGCTCGGGTCGTGATCTCGGGGTCCTGGGATCGAGTCCCACGTGGGACTCCCTGCTCGGCAGGGAGCCTGCTTCTCCTGCTCCCACTCCCCCTGCTTGTGTTCCCTCTCTTGCTGTCTCTCTCTCTGTCAAATAAATAAATAAAATCTTTAAAAAATAAAAATTATTCAAAATGTATATAAATATTTTGGAGTGATTTCTGACATTTAGATCTGTCTTTGTCTAATATTTGGATGTCTTGATAAGAAAACAAGAACTAAACCAATATTTGAGTTACTCAAAAGATCAAGTGCCAGGTTAACTAATTCTGAATACTATTTTGGCTTCAGAAAACTCCAACTGCAGAAGTAAAATTAAATAGCAGCACAGGCTCTGCATACATAAGTAAGCACAGTCAACTCAAGTTTCCCCTCCTTGCCGAGTCAGTCCTACTTACTGACTACACACGATGGGCCCAGGTCACATTACATCACACATATGGGAGAAAATGAAGTATTCGGTCATTCAACCAAAATGGATTTCCTGAGAATGCATTGTAGGAGTACCTGTAGAATACAGTCTGGGGAACACAAAGGATTAATAAGAGAGGGCCCCTCTCTTCTTGGAGAGAAAAGAGTAGCACAGTTAAAATAGATATGAAAGAATGCAAAAGTAGGATCCAATGAAATTTAATTATATCTATATCTATCTATATATAGATACATATATCTGATTGAAACCATTCGAAACTGAATTCTGAATTCAACAAATCCTTTTTGTGTGCTAAGTAAGTGCAGGGCTTAGGAAGGCCTGCCCTGTTCATCCTCGAACCTCTCTGTTCCTACAAAATGCCTGGCAATTAGCAGGTAAAAACAGCACACTGTGAATGAATGAATAAATGAATCTTACTGTATGGAAAAAGCTTACAAGGGAGTAAAGCGGTAAGACAAATATATAAATAACTATAATATTCACTAGCAAATGATCCCAGTGCACAGTGTTATGAAAGTTTACAAGTGGAGAAGACACTAAGTTGAAAATTAGGAATACGGGCTCAGCGACAGATAATATAATTTGAGTGAATCCTAGGGCAGTGGCAGAGGGTGAGGCTGTAAAGGTAAGTTGTGGCATGTTGTAACACCTTCTTAGGCAATGGGAGCCACAATGGGATTAAAAAAATTTTTTTTTAATTAATTTATTTATTTGACAGAGAGAGAGTGCGATAGAGCACAAGCAGGGGCAGGGACAGAGGGAGAGGGAGAAGCAGGCTCCCCACTGAGCAGGGAGCTGGATGTGCGGCTCCATCCCAGGACCCTGGGATCATGACCTGAGCTAAAGGCAGACGTTTAATGGACTGAGCCACCCAGGCGCCCCCACAATGGGATTTTTAAAAACATAACAATCTAATTGAGCTATGCAATGTTAAGAATAAGCCAGAGATAGGAGTGCCCAGGTGGCTCAGTCAGTTGGGTGGTTGACTCTTGGTTTCAGCTTAGGTCATCGTCTTGGGGTTGTGGGATCGAGCCCTGTGTTGAGCCCTGTGTCAGCCTTTGCGCTCAGTGGGGAGTCTGCTTGAAGATTCTCTCCCTCTGCCCTGCTCATGCTCTCTCTCTCAAATAAATAAATAAATCCTTTTTAAAAAAATTAAAAAAAAAAAAAAGCCAGAGAGTTGGGTCAAGCAGATTGGGGTGGGAAGAAAACAGAGATAGGAACATGGTTAAGGAGGGTCTATAACAGTTGTATAGATAATAAGAAATAAGAGGTTGAACAAAATGGACAGTATGATAGGGAAAAGAAGTAATTTTTTGAACACATAACAAAAGTGAGTTCTTTGCTCGCTAGAAGTTTCTGGTTGAAGCTAGGTTATAGTTTACATGCCTACTGGGTGTATATGAAGTATTGGTATGAGGGATAGAGGATAAATCTAAATTTGAGGCTGAGAAGATGGTTTCTACAAAAGTACTCTGTGCAAAACTGGGGAGAGGTAGAGGAGGAGATGCGGCCTCCACAAATTCTATTAAAGGTTAGAACTTTATAGGAATTTAGTGAAAGGAGATTTCACTCTGAGCTGGAGGCCAGGGATGGTGAGGATTTGGGGCATAAACTGAGCTGGATAGAAAGACAAGAACGTTCTTGTTCAGAACAGTGAGGAGCATCAGGTAAGCCAATGAAGCTCTGTTGACATAGCTGTTATTAACAGCAGTTCTTTAATCCGAGACCACTCCAGTTTATTGAAGCAATTATGTAGATGTGAGCTCTATTCAAATGCCAAACACTGGGATATTTTGTAATAATCCAATAAATTACAAGCATTTTGTTTGTTTCATTTTGGTTTTAATCTATGAGATCATGTAGTAACAGCTTCAGCATTTAGCTGGTTTTTCATATTAAGGTTTTCAATCTCTTGGAAGATCCACCCAAGCTAGAGACTATATTAAATGCCATCAATTTAGCCAGAATCTCATATGGAGATCATAAATTACACAAGGATATGATATGTATTTTGGAAAATGTTAATTTCCAAGTGAAATTTTTGTTGGTCTATCAGGAAAATTCATATCTACCAAAGAAAAGAAGACAAAAAATCCTTTTGTTCATTTTTGGAAGTGACTTATGAAAATTTGTAATTATTTCTAATAGGGAGAGGCATCTTTATAAAGCGAGAGAAATAAATAAAGGAATAATAAAATAAGAAAGTGATGAATCCTCTTTGTTTCATTCTCAACTGATAAACAATTCTGGGAAAAATTAAAATTATGTTGTATCAACAAGATCAGTTTTGGCAACATATCATCTTTGAGATTAGTAGTAACATGGCAATCCTGATCTTTAAATTGTATTCTGCTTAATGTTAGAGCTCAAATTTTACTGTTTTGGTCACAGATCACTTTGGGGAGTTGATGAAAACTTCACACACTGTCCTCAGGAGACCATACAACTTCAAATAAACAAAGAATCTTGTATAAACAGACTCCAAGTTTAACACCCTTGGCTACCCATTTCATTCTTGAAAATAGTGACTCAAACAAAGCTCCTATTTGCAATTGCTAGATGAATATCAATACGGCTCTTTAGGATTTATCACTCCAATGTTATTTCGTCCTTGGTTATGTTTGAAATTATGACAGTAATAATTCTCCTAATCCTACACATTCTTTAAAGTAGTTTGCATTCTTTATATAAGCTATTTGGGCCTGAGATGTGAGGTAGATCTCTAATGATCTCTACATGTAACTGGACCCAATCCAGTTCACTGGGGTTCTGTGCGTAGCCGGCCTGGTGCCAGCCCTGGGCCTGCAACTCCCTCATCTGTTCTCAGTGGCCTGTTGGTGCTGGAGCAAACTCTTGAGAGCACCACAAGATACCTAGTATTTTTTTAAAAAGATTTTATTTATTTATTTGAGAGAGACAGAGATAGCAGCAGAGAGCAGGAGCAGGGAGGAGAGGGAGAGAGACAGAGATAGCAGCAGAGAGCAGGAGCAGGGAGGAGAGGGAGAGAGACAGAGATAGCAGCAGAGAGCAGGAGCAGGGAGGAGAGGGAGAAGCAGACACCCTGCCGAGCAAGGAGTCCGACATGAGGCTCGATCCTAGGATCCTGAGATCATGACCTGAGCCCAAGGCAGACGCTTAACTGACTGAGCCACCCAGGCGCCCCCATACCTAATATTTTTGAGAAAAACACATGGCATGTGTCAGACAGCATGAGAACTACTGGCCCAAGGTAGTTCACAGTTTCAGTGTTAGATCAGACTACTTCCTTAGCAGTGACATCACATCCTTGGGAGGCTGGGTTTGGGCAGTCACTCTATAGAAATCAAGCACCCCATGAAAATCATTGTGAAGCAGAGAGTGATGGTGGTGACTTCCAATTGGGTTCTAAGGTTTAAGAAGTTATGCAATGCCCAATAAGCACATATATCTCATTAGCAAGTGACTGTCATCATATAAAAATGGAATAAAAATATTATATTTCCCTTCAGTTTACATGTATTATTTTTTCTCAAAAAGCTACTGAGTTGCTAGGACATAAATATTTATTGTTTTTTGGACCTATTTAATAGATGAAACTACTAGGTATTTCTTTAGTTCTATGGGCACCATGAAAAATTGCTGACACATCAAGGGCATTCTGAACCACAAGTTTGGGAATGACTGTCCTAGAGGGCAACTAACTTGAATAAGACTCAGTCCCTGCTTTGTAGCTGCTCAGAGAGACATCTATAAACCACACTTAGAAGTCAATCAGGATATTTGCCATAACAAGAATATAGACGAAATTCAAAGAGCTAGGAAATCTCAGGTGCCACTCTGTTGACGCAGAAGAGAGACCTGAGGTGGTGTGTGCGTTTAGCCTTAAAAGACAGTGAGATTTTAACAGGTGGGAAGGAGACAAAGAGCATTCCTCTATAAGGGAACAGCATGAACAATGCCACAGAGGCATAAAATAAGCACGTTGTTTGGCCAGAAAGAACAAGGGCAAGGAGTGGCAAGAGGTAACCTGTTGGAAGAGCTGCGACATTTTACCATGGACAAAGGCAAGACAAAGGAAGCTTCCAGGCGAGGGATGATGAGAACTGTGCCTTAGAAAGATAAGTATTACAGTGATATGAAAGGTGGGCTGGAGACAGGCAGTAAGGGGGAAAAGATATTGAAGAAAACCATCATTTCTATCTTGGATTAAACCTCTTGTTCGCACAAACTGTGCTTTATTAATCTATGTATGGATATTACCTAAGACAAGCCTGGTAATTTGAGGCACTGAATAAACTTCAGAATTTGAAGTACCCGGGGAGACAGAGAAATAGCTCATGGTAACTACGGGGAAATATCCTACAGCAGAGTGGAGAGGTCAAACTTGCTGTGTCAATTTGGGAATCATCCACCTAGAAATGAGAAAAGAAACAAAATAAAATTTCACAGGGAGCAAATAGAGATTAAAGAGAGAAGCCCAGTGACAGATCCCTGGGGAACAGCCACCCCTGGGAGCTGAGGACGAGCTGCCAGCAGAAGAGACAGGGAAGGAAGCAGGGGCATTGATGGGGTGAGAACCAGAGGGGGCGTTGGCCCGGGAAACAAAGCAGGGCACACTTCCAAGATGGAGATGATAGTCTATAATATCCAATGGGAGGAGGTGGATCCTGTAAGGGAGCTACTGGATGTGGTTAACCAGCAGGTGCTTGATGCCTTCGGGGAAGACAGGTTCAGGAGGCTCCAGAGGCAGAAGCAGATTGCAGTGGAAATGACCAGAGAGGCCCTTCTGGAGAAACTCGGGGGTGAAAAGGATCCGAAATGGGAGCTTTAGGTGGAAAGAAGTTTGTGGGAAGATACTTTGAGGACAGAAGTAGCCTGCAGGGAGAATGCAGTGGAGAATAGAACACAGTCAGGTCTGTGTACAAGCGAAGGAAGACATCATTCCAGTTTCCAGCAAGAGAGGAATGGGATTAAAAATATACTTGGTTCCTGTTCTCATCCTCCCTTTCTTCATTCCCTTCCCTCATCCTTTCCTCTCTATCCCCCTCACCCCAGAGCCCAAGCAGGGTGAGGCGGGTCACCAGACAGGGGTGGGTGAGGGCAGCCCGTGCAGGGCGAGCAGGAGTGGAGGGGAGGGCACTGGAGCCTGGTGAGGCAGGTGTCCATGCAGGGCAAAAGCTGGGTAGGGGTCCAGCAGAGCTGAGTGGGGTGCAGAGGGCGTATTCCATGAGGTGGAACACTGAGGCCATTGGGTATTTCTTACACAGGAGGATTGACCCAATCAGTACACATGGGAAGAATAAGGGGCTGAATTGCTCACTGCTAAAGAGGAAGTCACAAATATGAAAGGAGAGAGACTTAGAATGAACTCTGGTTTTGTAGTGGAAATGACACAGGTGCAAGCACACGGATTTCAATGTATGTCATTAAACATCGAAACAAACATAGATACAAGTGCAGGTGTATATAATATAACAACACACACGTTTCCCTAGCTTTGTCTACTGAGGGGGCTGAAAAGGCCTGGTAACAGCAAACTTGCAATAACAATGAACACATCTAGTACTAAAACGTGACTTTGAAATAGCATTCTTAGCTAAAAGCAACCAGGAGAGATGGCTGGTTCCAGGGTTGGGTACAGGGAAGTACAAGATGAAACTGTGCCAGAAAACAAGGAAGTGCTCTTGGGAGGCAGGTCAAAGGAGGCAGAAGCCAGCCTGAAGTGGCTTCCACTGCTCAAAATGGTGATGAGCTGAGACCAATATAATGCCAATAAAAGGTTATGCCCATTGAGTGAAATAGGAAATGATGAGTCTGTACAAATAAATAGATTAATTGGGTGATATAAAGTTTGCCAAGGAACAGGTATTGACTTAGTTTGATGGTACCTCCTACTAGGCGCTTATTAACTACGAAGAAACAAAGAGTAACTTCACAGAGAGAGGGCTGGGTGACACCACTTGACTCCAGTCCATGTGAACATCCTCAGCAACAGGTCACACTGAAATCGTGGGCCACCTGAAAGAAAGCTGTCAGTGAGGACACAAGATCGCTTCGGTGATATTCCTGTTAGAGACGCTGACCTTGAATCTAATCATCAGGAAACATCAGATGAACTCAAATTGAGGGACAGTCTGCAAAATAAGCTGCCTTTAATTTTCAAACATGTCGTGAAAGTTCAGGAAAAACTATGGAACATTCCAGACTGAAAGAGTCAAGAGACATGAAAACTGTATCTAACGAACAAATTTAATCCAAACATATTTGGCGCTTTTGCTCTTTCGCCATCACCACGCAGAGCTTCTCCCTCGGCAGCAAGTCCCTCAGCCTGGGCTCTTGAATGAACACATGTGGACCGGACGCGCACCCAACCTGCCATCCATGCAGCTCGGAGCAGAGCCGTGCAGCCAAGCCTAGCTCAAAGCAGGGGGCTCCAGCGACCCACAGCGACAACTTCTTTCTCGTAGTGTGAAACAGACTAAAAACTGTTGGAGGAACTTTGAGTTGAGGTGGAATGACCCACAATGGAACTGGGTCACCAAGGAAACTGTGGTCTCTCTTAGGATCCGTAAACCCCTGGTTCCAGTTCTCTAATCGGAAGACAACAGGTTCGGGAAGCTGCCATGCCCAGGATCCGGCTGTTGCACCAGCAGAAAAGAGGTGTCGTGCCCTGCTTCTCAGTACCTACGAGCCAGAGCCTGGACCCTGGAGTCTCTACCACAGAAAACAAGACCCTTCCACAGTTCCACTGGGTCAACAGTGGAAACTGCAAAACCCCTGCCCTCTGTCCCACCTGCCAGACCCCACTAAGTACAGCTGATTGGACGGCTTAAATCACAGGCTCACCCTTCTCCCCAAGGAAACCTTGGACATGAAGTTTTAGACTCTGAAATCTTTATTACAGAAGGGCGTGCTAGAAGGAGGATGGAGCAGATGTGGAATGTCAAACCACCATATTTATCAAAGAGGGGAGGGGAGCAAGGAAGGAAGGAAGGAAGGAAGGAAGGAAGGAAGGAAGGAAATAATATAGTTCATTTAGACAACGGAATATTATACAGTAATGAAATTGAATGATCTAAAGGTAAGGAAATCAATCTGTAAATCTCAATATATTTTGTGCAGAAAAGGAAGTCATAAAACAATAGAATTTAATATTATTTATATATAGTTAAAAACACTGCAAAACAATACTATGTATTTTTTAAGGAAGCAAAAATATGTAGCAACATTCTAAAAGCATGCATTGGAATGATGGATAGTGGGTTTACCTCTTGGGAGGGAGGAGTATAGAGAATGACTTTGGGGAGGGTGTCCATAGGGTTGTTTCAGTTACCTGTTGCTGCAATTAACAGGCCATCCCCAAACAGAGTGGCTTTAAAGCCACAGCTACGTATTTGCTCATGATTCTGTGGGTTGGTCGTTGGGCAAGGCTCAGTTGGGGGGGCTCATCTCAGCTCCACGTGGTGTCAGCAGTGCTCACTGCTAGGTCTTTCTCCAGCTGGTTTGTCAGCTGGAGGTGCCTGGTCCCAGATGTCCTCACTTACAGCTCTGGGTCCTCAGCTTTGATGCCTGAACCTCTCTCTGAGAGAGCTCTCCCCATGCACTCCCTCACCCTCCAGGAGGCCAGCCTGGGCTTGTTCCCAAAGTAGCAGCATTCCAGGAGGCTGACAGAGGAAGCTGTGAAGTCTCTCTCTTAAGTCCAAGGCCCAGAAGCCATATAATGTCATTCCACCATATCCTATTGTCCCAACAAGCCATAGGGCCAGCCCAGGGTCAAGGGTTGGAGAAATAGACTCTTGATGGGAGGAGATGCAAAGAACTTAGTCACATTTAAGGTGTCACAAAGGAGCTCCCATTGGTATATAATATTTTATATGTGCAATCTAGCAATATCTATATGATTTGATAATACTGAGTACTGGATATAGTTGTTGATGACATCATTTCCTATACTTGGTCTTTATGTAGGAAATATTTCACAGTTTAGAAAATGAAATTAAAATGGTTGCAACGGATTGATCCCCACACAGGCATCCTACACATAGTAGAGACTATACACTCCTTCATGATCCTTGGAGCCCCAGAGCTGTTCGAGTTCTTGCCCTTTCAGAGCCTGACTGTTCAGCTGCCTTTTCACTTCTAGAATGTAATCCATAGACTAAAAAAATACATGGTATGATAAAAAGCAAGTTATACTTGGAGAACAATTTTTTTGTGTGTCATAGGAGTGCATGGTTGAGTAGGAGTTGGAACTTCTGCAACATGCACTTTAGGCATCTATTTATTGCCACTGATTTTCACTGAGGTTGACAGACTCTTGGGCTAAATTCTGTCCATACATATTCAGAGATACATAGGTAGAGGGTGAACTGGGGTATCCCTGACGGGATCTAGATGACACAGTGAAGCGTGATGGGGGTCCCTTGTGAACAAGGACCATAAGGGGGATGGGGAGAGGGGTGCTGGTCACGCACACGAGAGGCAACAGCAGGACCTAACTGTGACCTGAGTTCATGGTTCCTGGCACATGTGGCTTCTAGTATTGAAAGGGACCCCAGGTAAACCTGGGCATCAGGGAGAAAAGAGACTTTGAGAATTGAAAGGGCTACTTTGATAAAGGCTCTAATGTTTTCAGACCCAAGCAGTCCTGCTCGAGAATCCCAAAAGTCCTAAGGAAGAAGGAGGAACGCTTTCCTTCTGAACTTGTATGAGGGGTAATGAAATCCTGACCTCAAAGCATTTTGATGTTTGCCTAGTATCATCGCGATGGAGTGGGGCAAATCCCCCTTGTAAATGGCTTTGGGGGCAATGGCTGTGGGAGGAGAGCTCACAGCCTCAGAGTGGCTTTTCTGTGGAAATACAGGCCTGGCGCAGACAGGGCAGACTTGGGGGCTGGCCAGCTAATAGGCCACTTTGTGCAGACACATAGGCATAGCCTTGGGGTTTCCAGAAATATTTTAGGAGGAGGACTTTTCAAAAAGCATCTTCTGCCAGTCAAAGGGATGGGGCCTTGGGTCCATCAAGATTGGAGTTTTACTCTTAATGGGACTTAAGAGGTAACTGACTCTCAATGGCTTTTAGACTATGTTATTTGTATTTTCCCAGCATTAATGCAGGCAACATTTAGCATGTCTTTAATTACAAGAAGTTTATGGCATCCATATAGAACTCATTTCAGACTCTAAAGCCTCAGGACACTGTAAACATGTTTATAATGTGTTTTCTTTAAGTATTGAATTTAGTCAGACGATTCCAGAGAACAAACTACCCTACCAGCACTGGGTATGTGCAGGCTCTTTCTTTTACTATCTGACGATTATGATGATGACAATAATGACCACCATCTGCTGCAGGGGCTCTGACACCCTTTCCTTTGCTTACTTATATCAACCTGTCATGAATCCCCAAGTCTTCTATTCTGGGTTAGCTTTTGTATCAGTCAAGGTTTTCCAAAGAAGCAGAACCAAAAGAATGTGTGTATGTACATTTATTTATTGTCAGGCCTTGACTCACTTGGTTATGGAGGCTGAGAAGCCCCAAGGCCTATAGCTGGCGAGCTGGAGACCCAGGAGAACTGATCATGTAAGTTTCGGTCTCAGTCCAAAGACCCAAGAATGAGGAGAGCCAATGGTGCAGGTAGTTCTGTCCTTAAAGCCAGCAGGCTCCAGACCCAAGAAGAGCCAATATTTCAATTCAAGTCTGAAGGCCAGAAAACACTGATGTCCCAGCAGCTCAAGGTGGTGGGTCAAGGTGGACCCTCACAAGAGGGTCAAGCCTTTTAGTGCTATTCAGGACTTCAACTGATTGGATGAGGCCCAGCGATGTTAGGGAAGGCAATCTGCTTTATTCAGTCTACTAATTCAAACGTTAACCTCATCCGGACACACCCTCACAGAAGCACCTTGAGGCCAAGATAAGTCAACACATACAATTAACCACCACAGTTTTACTATGTGTGATAAGATTTGCAAATTTTAAATGTGCAATTCAGTGGGTTCTGACACATGCATGGCAGTGTAACCAATACCACAATCATGATTCAGACATTTTTATCGGCTCCTTCTGCCCTTGACTGTCAATCCCCTGCCACCATCCCCTGACCCCTGGCAACCACAGAAATGCTTTCTATCACTATAGTTTTGCCTCTTCTAGAAATTCATATAAATGGAATCATAAAAGATGTGGTTTCTTATATCTGGGCTTTTCACTTAGCATAATGCTTTTAAGATTCATCCATATTGTTTAGTGTCTCAGTAGTTCATTCCTTTTTATTGCTGAATAGTATTCCGCTGTACGGATGAACCACAATTTGTTTTATTCACTCAGTGAAGGAAATTTAGGTTGTTTCTAGTTTGGGGCAATTATTAAAAGAGCTGCTGTAAACATTTATGTGTAAGTCTTTGTGACAGCATAAGTTTTTACTTTTCTAAGTTAAGCACCCAGGAGGGGGATTGCTAGGTCTTATGGGAAAGTAGAGGGATAAGTTGATAAGAAGGTGCCAGCCAACCTGTTTTCTAGAAGAACTGAATCATGGTGCATTCCCACCTGCGATGTTTGAGAGGTCTGGTTGTTGAATATGTTCCTAATAAATCATATTTCAGGACGATCACAGAAGGAAGTGTGAGGAGGAGCAGAGGGAGAGAACTCCAGCAGAAACTGGGTGCTCTAGAAACAAACTAAGCTACTTGAACTGGGAGAACTTCAGAGCTGAGATATTTGAGGCAAGAGTGAGAAGGAAAAAAGTGTCACAAAGATGCTATTATCACTTCAAAATGTAGGGGATATCTGCCAGAACAAAAACAATTATAGGCTATGAAAATGGCCTGTGGCAGAGAGTTGCAAGAAAAATAAACAAGACTTATTTAGTAAACAAGCCAATGGTTAGGCAAAAAAACAGACCCGATGACTAAAGACAGAGAAAAGCATTCAATTCAGGACATTTCTTTCTTCCTTCCTTCCTTCCTTCCTTCCTTTCTTTCTTTCTTTCTTTTTTGGTATTACTCTAACTGCAGCGTGTCCTTGTTATGAAGGAGAGATTTATGTTCTTAAATATTTATTCACTATTAATATACATAGAAGACATCTATCCATATGAGGGTGCATAGCATAGGACAGTGTTTCTTAAACCTTACCATGCATAGGAATCACCTGGGGATCTTGCTAAAGTGCAGCTTCTGAGTCAGCAGCTCTGGGCAGGACCTGCACTTTGGTATTCCAGGGAGGCCATGAGTGAGAACATTCCTGCCGGGCTGCAGGCTGGTGGCTCTGACTGCGGACTCTGGAGTCAGGCTGCACACGTTCAAGTCCTACCTGTGTGATTTAGAGCTGGGTAAATCAGAGCACAGTGCTTAACCGGTCTGCCTTCGTTTTCTCACCTGTAAAGTGGGGGTGCTAGCCGTGCACAGGAATCTCACAGGGGTGTTGTGAGGATTCCATGAATGACTATGCGTCTAGCACTTAGATGAGCGTTGGGCAACCCGTAGGTGCTATGTCACACTCTTCTAGCTTCAGTACGTTCCAATGGCCAAGGCAGCAGCATGCCGAACAGCTTTAAGCCACGCTGATTGAGTGCACAGTGCTTTACTTCCTCCTAGGTCCTGAGCCATACTTCCGTCAGCCAGCAGTTCTACTCGGGGTAATTAAGGGAGCCCCTTCAGAGCCACTAGGCTGAGAGAGCCTTGGAAAAAGAAAACCCAGTGAAAGAATTTCAAAGAGAGAGACTGACCATTCAGTGTGCTTTACCTGTTGGAAGTGTCAGCAGGTTCATCCCCTTGGGGAGACTGGGGCCTCCACACAATAGCTATTCCTACAAGCAGGACTAGTACCGGATGGTGCTCAGACGGTGTGTTTGAAAGAATTTCCAGCCTAACCCGAGGCCCGGCGGGTCGCTGAGAGAGCTGCACCCGCCCGCGTGCACTTCTCTCTAGGAGAGCCAGGCAGTCACTCGGCCACACCAGCCAATGAATAGACACTCTATTGTTGTTTGCCTCCTGCCCCTTTAATCTGCCTCCAGCACCCCTGTAGACATCCTAATTGGTCCTATGGATCCAGCCTTCTCTGGCCTGTCAGCTCTGCTCTGTGTTCATGGCCCGCTTTCATCTCCCTGCTCACTTGGCATATTGCTCTATTCTCATAGTTTCTGATGTTAAAATGCAGCTTGTAGAGCTTGGATGATCTTCATACCATTTCTGCCTGTTAGTAACTGTACTAAAAAAACAGCTGTTAATCTCAATTAGGTTTTGATTGCTAATTAGCAGCTACCTGTCAGGATTAAGCAGCCTTCATCCAGGTCCCTTCAGCTATTTCTCATGCAACTGGTACACTCAGTTTCCATGAGAACCATTTAGCTAGATGCCTCCTCACCCCAAACTGCCACCTCTTCTGTGGCTTTTCTAATCTATCTCCAGGAAGCTCTGAGGTTCCTGGTCTACTTACCTGTTTCCTGGTTTTCTTAATTTCATTGGCCAGCCAGAGTTTCCAATGAACGCCACTTTCTCCTGCCGGTGTGTCTTGGAAGGGAAATCAGGGGATTAATAAGTCCACTAATTGAACTCAGGTTAAGAACCCACGCTTTTGAATTTCATCTTTAGACTTCTGATTTCCAAGCTTGGAAGTTGCCACTCTACCCGAACAACAAGTAAAAAGCTGAACGAGCTGAGAAGTCAACAACTTTTCTTCAATCCATGAGAGAAGGATGGTCTTGGGGCAAACGGCAGCACCCCCAAAGTGGAGAGACTGTCGGGCAAATACAGAGGATCACAATCCGCTGGAGTGCAATGTCTGCGGAGGCGGCGCACACTAGGAAAACTTGAACTCTTAACTGACAAGTTGCTGGAGGCTCAATGAGGACAACTCTGAGAGGGAAAAACTCCAGCAGGATCCAGGCACTGGGGATCCCCACACTTGTGAGAGTTCTCCCTCCAGGAGCTTTACCATGTCCTCAAGGTGCGTATCAGAGCCAAACCCCCACATGCCTCCTGCAGCGAGAGGGGAAAAGGAATGATTTTGAATAATGTCAGGGCCTTCTGTTCGTCACAAGATCTGCCCACCTGCGTGGGTTTTTTTTTCAGAACCATAACCTGGAGTCAGGGAAACAGCCAAGGCTGGTCCCCTCTTGCCATTCTGTCCTACTGAACGGGCAGGGGGCTGGGGTTCACCCATGTGAGGCTCACAGTACAGATGCAGGCTGACTCAAACACTGAGATCTACTAGTAGGAGTATAGAGCACCATCCTATCCCCAGGCGTTCTCACTGTGTTACTAAACACTCGCTCACAGCAGTTTCTTTCACACAGTACATCGTGTCTGGCTATCAGGAAAAAATTACAAGGCATACTGAAAGGTGAAAAGCACAGATTGAAGAGACAGAGCAAGCACTGGAACCACTCAGATATGACAGGGATGTTGGAATTATCAGACGAGGAATTTAAAACGACGACGATTAACATACTCAGGGCTCTGATGGGTAGAGTAGACAGCATGCAAGAATAGACGGGCACTGTGAGCAGAGAGATGGAAATTCCAAGAAAGAACCAAAAAGAAATGTCAGAGATCAAAAACACTAATAGAAATGAAGAACACCTTTGATGGGAGACTGGACACAGCTGAGGAAAGAATCTCTGAGCTTCAGGATACCTCAACAGAAATGGCCCAAACTGAAAACCAAAGAGAAAAAAGACTGGGGGGAAAACAGACAAACAAACAAACAGAACAGAGTGTCCAGGAACTGTGGGACAACTACAAAGGGTGTAACATGAGTAATGGGAATAGCAGAAGAAGATGGGAAGGAATAGAAGAAACATTTGAAATCATAATGACTGAGAACCTCCCAAATTACCGACAGAAAGTAAGGCACATATCCAGGAAGCTGAGAGAACACTAAGTGGGATAATGCCAGAAAGCCGAGTCTTACTGTGCGCTGTATGTATACTCAGTGGCAGCTGTTGTGCCACAGTGGCAGAACTGACTAGCTGCCGCAGAGAACTGATTCACAAAGCCAAAAGTATTTACTATCTGACTCTTTGCAGAAAACAATGGCTACTCTAAACTGCATGCCAATTTTCCAAAGCCAAACGGCATGCTTCTTTTCCTATTGGTGAATAAGAGCTCTGAATATAGGTGAGTGCAGGGGGCAAGATGGGGACAGATGGCAAGAGGGATATTTTGACTTCCAGATGAGGAGGTTCAGTTTCTACCTGGTGGCAGTAACTTGTCGGGGGTGCATGCCTGTTTCCTCAGCTCCCAGGCAACTCTTAGAGTCCCCCTTCTCAGAGCTACCACTCCAGAGAGCCATGTTGTATAGAAATCATTCTAGAGAGAAAAATCTCTTCCTCCACTCCTGCTAGCATGGAGGGGGTATGAAATTCTCAGTCTCTGCTCCCCTTTCCCTCCAGCCCCAGCACTGACATTAGGCACCTTTCCTACAGAGAAGGTTGTGCTAAGTGTTATGGGCAGTAGAGAGGGGGTTCTATCGGCCCAGCTGCTAGGAATGTAGACCTTTATTTAATTATCCTGCTGATTGTCTCTTTAGCATCTGTTTTTGACCATGAGCATGGAGTTTTCCTAGAATACAAGTTCTTGAATTCTACGTGTGTCAGAATTACCTGGTGGGCTTGTTAAAATCCAGATGGTTGGGACCCACTCCCCAAACTTCTAACTCTTTAGGTCTACACTGAGATTTAAGAATTTGCATTTTTAATAAGTTCCCAGGAGATGCTGTGGCTGCTGGTCCAGGGACCACCCTTTGAGAATGCCTGGTTTAAGGCTTTATTGGGAAAACAGTTCTCACCTGTGGAGGACTTTTGTCTTTACTGCTTTGGAGTATAGTTTCTCTACTTTCTATCTTCTAGAGCTTCATCAATTTCTGATAATGGTCCTTATGTTATTTGTTTGTTTTATGTAGAATTTGATTGTTCCAAACTATTCTTTCTTATGGATTCCATGGGCACTGGGTACAAGAGAGCAGATAGACACATATGCTTTATCTTCTGCTGTGATTTACTCTTTCCTTGTGATTTCTTCGGATTCATTTATGCTTAAAGAGTACTTCTCATTCTACATTTACCTCTAGCATTTGATAACTCAAAGGTCACCCACTGCAATGTATTTTAGGGTGGTAATTTAACTTTGTTTTTCCAAATAGTTAACCATCTGTCCCAGCACAATTATTCAAAAATGATTCCTTTTCTCACTAATTTATGATGTCACCTTTAATATACACTAAGTTTGCATCTATACTGGGGTCGATTTCTGGGCTATCAAATCCATTACATTGATCTGTCTGCCAATTCTTTTGTCAGTAGCCCACTGCTTTAATTATCTAAGTTGCATTATCTGATAAGGCAAATTCTCTCTCATTAATCTTTACTTTCAATATATTCTGGGTTATTTTTGCCCTTCATCTTCAAAATTACTTTATCACACTCCCCCCTCCCCATTTATCTTGGGTATTAATGAGGATTTCATAAATCTATTAAGTATTTTGTGTAAGATTGACATTACTTTTCCAATGCACAACCATTAATCTATTTATTCAAGACTACTTTTATATATCTCAAACTTTTGTAGTGCTCTGCAAATAGGTCACATACTTTTTGAGGTATTATCTTTTCTGTTAAAATTATGAACTAGGACTTTATTTTTCATTACAGCTTCTTATTCCCATTTTGAGAGAGTTTTGGGGGTGGAGTAGAGGGAATACTTGCAAGAAGGACCTTTTTATAATAAAAGAATTCAATGTGATTGGGGGTTTTGGCTCTCAAAAGTGGGTGTTTATTTTGGATTTCAGTATTATTTGAATTAATGGCAATGCTTGGTAGTTTCTAGACTTAAAACCCCTAATAATATGCTTGCATTATGCTGAATTTTTGTAATAAAACAAAAAGAATGTTAAAAATCGAATAATAGCAGAAATGTAATTCATAGTTAAGTTTGCCCACCAGTAGGCAGGGACAATGGAGTGCATCAAGCATACAGTTAAGCAGACACCCTCTTTTCCATTTTATCCAAGGCCAGTTCATTCAGCGCCTGAATAGCACTAGAGTATGTCAGCCCCTTAACAATATTTTTTAATTCAGTCAACATTCCCAAATGATATTTCCACGTTGGGATGATGTTTTGCATATTGCCTTCCATTCACAAAAGAGAATGTATTCTTCAGGTAATAAAATCTTACTCTGGTACTAAAGTTCAACTAGGCATGCTCTGAAGATGTGCTAACCTGAAAAATGCAGCTTTATAATACTGAGGGGGTATATGCAACTTAAAGAAAAGATTATCTTAGAACAAAAGCTTACATAAAACATTAAACAACTGGAAGTAGAAAGAAAGAAAGAAATCCCAAAGCCTAAAGTGGTCATCAAATCTATGGTAGCTTGTCAGATCTAAGACCCCACCGTTTTAAGTCACAACATTATTTTATGTATTGCAAAGAAGAAAAAAGATTCTTCCAATAAACTACATTGTGCTGTAGACTGTAAGACTGATTCTAGTTTTAGAGATTTTAAAATTGGGTTGGGGGAGTGTGCTTCTTAGAATCAATTATATATGTTAGACTGTTTCAGAATGACAGACATCTGATTCAGAAATCACATCCCTGGAAACTGAGAGGAAGTGGCACCTTCAGGAAGGGGCTGATCCAGCAGTTCAATATTGTCATTAAAGACCACTATCCCATCACAGGATCAATTTCATTCTCTAAGGCTGGTTCCCCTTGTTGGTAAAACACAGATGCCAGCAGCAAATGGGTTACAGAATTCCATGTTCACATTGAGTCAAAGACAGAGGATTGTTTCCAAAAAATTAAAATTTCCCAGACATCCTTAGCTATCTTCTCATTGTTTTCTCAGCAGTCCAATTCCAGACAGTGTCACCTACCCATCCCTGAACAAACTAGCATTCTATGAGCTGTGTTGTCCCGTATGATAATGACTCACTGTGATGGACCCCTAGAGAGGCAAATGAACCCTCGTCCCAATTTGGTTTGGATGTCAAAGCCAATGAAGCCATATACACACCAGGAGGATATGAGATGTTTGATAATTTACATAATTCAGGTCTCTCAGGAGAGCAGGGCAGGCCTCTCAAGCAGGTTTAAAATGGCTCAAGAGAGCAGGGAAAGGGGGCTGTCCTGATTTTTTATTGTAGTCAGGGTGGGGCCGATGGCAGAGTTCCTGGGTGCAGGCTGGGGCTTGCATGGTTTGAATCTCCCATTGGTTCCAAAGGAGGGAGCATCCAGGCTTTCTTATCTGCTTACACAGATGCAGGCACAAGGGGAAGAGAGAGGGGTGAGGCCTAAAATCAGACGTCAAAAAGTGCAGATTCCTTATTACACTGGCCAAAGGTGATTGTGTACATTTAAATTAATTAAAATTAAATCGAACTAAAAGTTCAAGTCCTCAATCACACCAGGCACATTTCGAGTACTTAAAGTCACATGTGGTCAACTTATAGAACATTTCCACTATCCCCCCGCAAAAATGCTGTCGGATGATGCTGGTCTCCAGAGCAAGTGTCAACAGACTGTATGTGGCCCATGGGCCAGATTCAACCCAGTGTCTGTTTTTGTACAGTATGCTAGCAAAAAAATGGTTTTTCTATTTTTAAGGGGTTAAAAAAATCGAAAGGAGAATGATATTTCATGACGTGAAGATGTCCACAAACACAGTTTTCTTGCAGCTGGGCCACACTCATGCATTTGTGTGTTGTTTGTGCTTTCACACACAATGGCTTGAGCGGTTGTCACAGGGACTGTCATGACCACCAAACACATGAAGTGTTTGCTATCTGGCCCTTCACAGGAAAGGCCAGGAACAGGATGGCCCTTATTCAGTCAGGCTCACTCCTGGGAACTGTGGTGGGGGTCAGCTTCTCTTGAGTCTCCTGGAGTGTGTGGAGGCCTGGGGGATACCTGTTGGGAGGGAGAAAGCAGAGCTAGATGCTGGGTAGCTTCACCACCACCAGCATGTACAACAGCCAATAGGAAACAGACTAACATTTAACTTGTGTGTGGAACAGAACTGGTGGTCTCTGAAGCACATCTCTCTACTCACTAAACAAATGGCATTTCTTACTAGAGCACAGCAACCTTTCCAGAGAAGACACAACATTTGGATTCTACTTTATGTTCATGGTGCCACTCAAGTTCCATGCTTTCTCAGTCCTGGCATATGCACTTTATATTCATCCATGTTATTTCATTGTTACTTCTGGAGTGCATAAGGTACAAAATTTCAAACCAATTCTTTGTGTCAAAATTGTCATCCCCACTTTGTCCCTCTCCCTCTCTCTCCACCTGCCCCAACTTGCCTCCAGTTTTTCTGTCAATCCCTTAGATTTCTTACTTTAAAACATCCCTGTTTTTTAAAATAGACAATTTTATTTTTTTCAAGTTTTAACTTAAATTCCAGTTAGTTAACATATGATATAATATTAGTTTCAGGAGGGGCGCCTGGGTGGCTCAGTCGTTAAGCGTCTGCCTTCGGCTCAGGTCATGATCCCAGGGTCCTGGGTTCGAGCCCCGCATCGGGCTCCCTGCTCAGCGGGAAGCCTGCTTCTCCCTCTCCCACTCCCCCTGCTTGTGTTCCCTCTCTCACTGTGTCTCTCTCTGTCAAATAAATAAATAAAAATCTTTAAAAAAACCCATTAGTTTCAGGAGTAGAATTTGGTGATTCATCACTTACATATAACACCCAGTGCTCATCCAAGTGCCCTCCTTAATCCCCATCACCCATTTAGCCCATCCCCCACCCAACTCCCCTCCAGCAACCTTCAGTTTTCTCTCTATAGTGAAGAGTCTCTTATGGGTTGCCTCTCTCTTTTTTTCTCCCCCTATGTTCATCTGTTATGTTTCTTAAATTCCACACATGAGTGAGATCATATGGTATTTGTCTTTCTCTGACTGACTTATTTCACTTAGAATACTCTCTAGCTCCATCCACATCCTTGCAAATGGCAAGATTTCATTCTTTTTTACGGCTGAATAATAGTCCATTGTATATATATATATACACCACATCTTCTTTATCCATTCATCGGTCAGTGGACATTTGGGCTCTTTCCATAATTTGGCTATTGTTGATAATGCTGCTAAAAACATCGGCGTGCATGTGTCCCTTCAGATCAATATTTTTGCATCCTTTGGGTAAATACCTAATAGTGTAACTGCTGGATTGTAGGGTAGTTCTATTTTTAACTTTTTGAGGAGCCTCCAAATGTTTTCCAGAGTGGCTGCACCAGTTTGCATTCCCACCAACAGTGAAGAGGGTTCCCCTTTCTCCACATGAGACAATTTTAAAAAGTAATACTCACATTAAAAATGTTTTAACATTAAAAATTATTGATCTTTTAATTTGTAGAAGTTTCATTCCTACCCATTCATAGATTAACTGGGTTTTTTTTCCCTCAGAATAGGATGCAAATTCTAGAATATGTACTGGAGCAGATTTGATTGATGTTATAGGAACAAATTATTAAAACATCTTTTCATCTGGTTAAAATATCAGTGTTGTGAGTGCCTAGGATGGACTAGAATTGGAGAAGCTCTTTTTAAAAAGGATCTTTTATGTAGAGAATTTGAAGGACGGTTGACTCTAACATGTCTTACTTTTTTTTTAAGGATTTATTTATTTATTTGAGAGAGAGCGAGCGAGCACACATGTGCTGTGAGGAGGGGCACAGGGAGAGGGAGGGAGAGAGAGAGGGAAACACAAGCAGACTCTGCGCTGAGTATGGGGCCCAATGCAGGGCTTGATCTCACAACACTGAGATCACGACCTGAGCTGAAAACAAGAGTTAGACACTTACCTGACTGGGCTACCCAGGTGCTCCTAAAGTGTCTTACTTTTTTTTTTTTTTAATTTCTTCCAATGTTCTGGGACTATATAGAGGTGGTGGTTGCACAACACTGTGAATGTAATAAATGCCATTGAACCGCTTGTTTTAAAATGGCTAATTTGATGTTATGTAAGTTTCATTTCAATAAACAAAGAAAAGAGAGGGGAAAAAATGTCTTCCAGTGGGTTTATCAAAGTGGAATTTCACTGCAAGTCAAATAGAGGAGTGTTTCCGTGAATGGTCAATGAGCTTTAAATGAGAAGCTTTGGCCCTGACTTTGTAAATGTTATAAGTCACGCTTCTTTCCGTTGCTTGCCGATGAATAAAGTTTGTGGATTTTAAGAAAAGTGAACGAAGAAAGGGGAGGGGTTGGGTTAACAAAAAAACAAAAGAGGGATGTCAGGTGAGAATATTTCAACTTGACTTGTTTTGGAAGAGCTATTGTGGTATTGATGTTGTGGAAGCCCAGAAAAAGCCCATTGTTGCTCTGATCGCTAATTGGTTTTGAATGGAACAAATTGTGGATTTTAAAATTTATGTTGTCCCCCCACAAAGCTTTTCTCTCCTTAAAAACAAAAGAAAAAAGTGCCTTTATTGAAACCATTTATGGCTTTTGGCAGAGATGGAGGGGTTTTTTGTGTTTTTGGTTTTTTTTTAAAGGCACACAGCCCTATTGAAAGAGCTCCCCACCTCACCCTCTGCCAAACAGGGTGGGAGGACCAGCAGGCGCTTCTATCAGAAATGCTGATGTATATCACTGGAGGGAGGGAGGCTGCCAAGTCCAAGAAATGGGCTGTAGGGGCCCAAAGGGATTGAATTTCAGGAGAGAGAATGGAGAGGAAAAGCTTAAGGAGCAAGCTTATGTCTGTTCACGTTTCCTTCCTGCTTCTCAGAGAGCATAAGGTTTAATATTCAGGTGAGAAATATGACAGCAAAAGGCATGACAAATGAGTTGTTTGGAAAATGCATTCTAGACATGTAGAGGACCCATGGCTACATCTGCCCACTGCAAGGTCCTCTGAGGCCAGGCAGGGAAAATTGTCCCCAGCAGCTGCCCCCACTATTAAGGTCCACCTCTGCATCCTCCATCACCAGCCCACATGAAGTCTTCAGCCTGCCCAGCACGATAGCAATGTGAGGGAGGGAATCGGGTGGGGTTTTGTTCTACCCCTTTCTATCTGAACACATTTTATTTGGGGGAAGAAGCCAAGGAGTAGGGGCCTGAGAGACGCGGCATCAGCTGAGCATAAAATGTTAATATTTTCCTTACCTCACACATCTGATTCTCCAGTTTGCACATGCTTTTTTCCACATATCCTTTGAAGCTCTTTGAAGACAAAGAAGCTCTCTATCCTTTGCCCAGAAAAGTTCCACATGCAAAGAGGTCCTTTCAAGTGAGCTTTTAATCACACCAGAGACAAGTTGGCCCTGTAGTTTCCTGTATGTGGCTGGCATACTGCAGACCATGTTATTCTCAAATTGAAGATGTTATCTCCCAATCCCTGCAGATTATGTGTCTAGATATCTTAGAATAGAAGGGATGTGCTGATAACCATATTAAAATCATAAAAATATCATTATGTTTTTCAAGGTAGAGTCAGGTTTAGTTAATCAGAATTGGTTTGCGAGATTCCATTTGTTTCTGTGTTTAAAATAGTGTCAGGTTGACAAGTCTTTTGTTCTCACACTATCACATTGGCTTCTATTCTAATCTGTGTGATACCAGGACAATACAGATAAGCTAAACGTGGTTTAATCAATTCTGACTCTTCTGATCTGACTGATATTTTTGCATGGATTTTGATTAATCAGAAATGTATAGAATATTCATGCCTCATCCCATAGTTATGACAGGTGCAGACTTTGGTTTTCATATGTTCAGAATGATGCCACAATTCAAAGTGTCCCTTTCATCTGACATACTACTAATTGAATGATTTCTTTTATTATTTGAAATAATAGAATAGCCTGTTAGCTTTATACTTTTGAAATAGGTAATGGGAAATGTGGTTTAGAAAAGCTTCTGTGAAGTGTTATGAAGGGTAAATAAATTTGTAATAACATAATTCACATGCTTTCTCAACACAAGAGAATTTCTGAAGATTTTATTGACTTGAGAAGAATAATGAAGAAAATATCCAAAATGGACTCTATGGCAAATATCAAATGATTCAAATAGATATAGGAGGTGGAAAAAATATACGGGAGGCGCATATTCTTTTACCTACAGAGGGAGTGTATTTTTCCGTTCTCCATTGGGACCTTTAATTCCAAATCCCTAAAAACACTGCCACAAGGAAGGGTAGAGGCATGGGTGGACAGAATGGGATCTGGTCTTAAACACAGGGCAGATTTCTAGTTGTCTCATCAAAAGCAAACAGACATTTTCTGCTCCATCTGGGGATGCAGAAAGCTGGAAAGAGTATCACACTCATCCTTACAAAAACAGTAATAGCATAATAGCAGCAAACACAGCAACAACAGACACACACAAAAACAGACAAATAGCAAATCCACATCTCTATTTCCCCTATCAGAGAGGTAAGGAATGACAGGTGCTTACAAAGACAGAGGAGGTGAGAATATTTTCTTACCTGAGATACACGCACCCGGACACTAGTAAGAAGAACTTAGCTAAAATTGTTAAGTCGGTGAAGACTGAGTGCAGGTCAGCAAAGCCTAAGTAAAGGTGAGTAATGTACAGAAAACAAGATTGCCAGGGGCTTTAGATTTTTACCCTCTTGTACACTCTTTTCTATTAGCTTCCCCATGTGCTCACAAAAAAATAATGGTGAGGGTCTTGAGAAAGCATCCTTTGAAGGGCATGCTTGCAGGAGGTGAATGGCAGCGCTGTGGGAAAGGGAGGACTCCCTTCTCCCTGATCCTTCCCCTACCTCCCCTATGGAACATAAGCCTTAAACTTTAGGAAGAAGGACCACAAACATGGTCACTCTTAAGTACGGTGAAAACCCAGCAGGGAAGAGGCAGGAATACTGAGAAAGCAGTGAAAGCCCATGAGACTCAAGGGCACAGTGACTGTGTAAGTCTGTCATATTATCTGAACATTAGAAGCCCCTGTCAACATCACCAGGCTAACACATGTCAAGTAGTGGGGGCTTCTGCAGGGAGAATTGCAATAGTGTGGAAAGAGACTGTCTCTGAGGTGCAGCAAAAATGGATGACCTAATGCTAAGGGTAAGGCAGCCACTGAGAAAAAGCCCATGACAAACCAGCCCCGATTTTCCACACAAGTCATCACTAGAGGCATTTGAAGCATGTGGTGCATTGTGGGTAGCCATAGCAACAATTAACCCTAAACACAGCTCACATCCTTATTGGATTCATTTAAAACGGTAGAGTAAAGGACTAGTGTAAGAAAATTTTGCCCATTTTCAGCATAAAATTACTTGTCTCAGTCTCTACTGTTCTACACAAGATGTCCAGCTCTCAACAAAAAGTTATAAAGCAGGTAAAACAAAATAAGGGAAAACAACACACTGCAAAGAGACAAAGCAAACAACAGAACCAAACTCAGGACACAGATGTTGGAACTTTCAGACAAAGAATTCAATATAACTATGATTAATATGTTAAAGATTCTAATAGGAAAGGAGGACAATATACAAGATAAGATGGGTAATTTCAGCAAAGAAATGAAAACTATAAGGACAAGTCACATAAAAATGCTTAAATGAAAAAAGTATAGTAACAGATCCTTCAGTATTGCCTTCAAGAGCCTCATCAGTAGACTCAACACAGCTGGAGGAAGAATCAGTGAACTTGAAGATATGTCAACATAAATTACAAAAACTAAAACACAAAGAGTAAAACTAATGCTAAGTAAACAAATAGAACAGAGCTTCTAAGAGCTGTGGGACAATAAATGGTTCAGCATAGGTATACTTAGAATCCCAGAAAGAGAAGAGAGAAGAAATAGTGGCTGAAAATTTCCCCAAATTAGTGACAAATATCAAATTGCAAATTTAAGAAACTCTGAGAAGACCAAGCAAGATAAACACTAACCACGTACACACATACACACGCTCTCTACCAGCATCAGATCCAAAGTGCTCAAAACCAAGGGAAGGGGGAAGAAATCTTAAAGGCAGCTAGAGAAAAAAAATACAATACAGATAGACAAACAAAGATCAGAATTACAATAGACTTCTTGTCAGAAGCTATACAATCCAAAAGACAATGAAGTGACAATGGCACCAAAAGGAAAAAAAAGGAAACTGTCAAATTCAGAATTCTACCCTGGAAAAAATATCTTCTAAAAATGAAGGAGGAATAAAGAATTTATCAGACAAATAAAAACATAATATTTATTGCCATCATATGTGTCCTGCAGGAAATGTTTTTAAAAGGTCTTTAGGCAGAAGGAATATGATATCAGACAAAAACTTAGATTGATACAAAATTAAGAACTGTGGTATGGTATAAATTCCCATTTTCACTTTTAGCTTCTCAAAAAGATAACAGAGTATCTAAAGCAAAAAAATCATAATTTGATTCTCAAAATGAATGCAAAATTTTCTTGGCAAAATCCAACATCAGTCCATGATTAAAACCTCCCAGGAATCTAGGAATAGAGGGGAACTCTCTAAAGATAAAAGGCATTTACTGGGAGCCTACAGCTAATATCATATATGGAGACTGACTGCTCTCCTCCTATGATGGGGAACAGGCAGGAATTTCTTCTCTTACCACTTTTATTCAACATTGACTAGAAGTCCTAGTTAGGGCAATAAGGTAATAAAAAGAAATAAAAGACATACAGATTAAAAAAGAAGAGATAAAATTCTCTGTCACAGATGATATGATTACCTATTATGAAATTCCAAAGAAACTACAAAGAGGTCCTAGAACCAACAGGTAGTTCAGCAAGGCCACGAGATACATGGTCAATAGGTAAAAATCAATTGTATTTTTATATATAAATAATAAAAATGAGAATTTGAAATTAAAAAACAACAGTATCATTTACAATTAGCACCAAATGCAGGATCCATATCTTTAAAAAACTACCGATGAGAGAAATCAAAGAAACCTAAAGAAATGGAGAGATATACTATGTTCATGGGTTGACTCAATATTGCTGATATATCAGTTCTCCTCACACTGACCAAGGGAATCAAAGAAATTTCAGTGAAAATACCAGGAGGATATTTTATTGATATTGTTAAGTTGTTTATAATATTTATATGAAAGAAGAAAGCAACGAGAATAGCCAAAACAATTTTGAAAAAGAAGAACAAGGTTGCAGGACTCACACCAGGTGATGGCAAGAATTACTATAAAGCTATGGTAATCAAGACAGTGAGTTATTGGCAAAAGGATGGACACTTAGATCAGTGGAACAGAAGAAAGATTCTAGAAAGAGACTCACACATCGGTGAGAACTGATTTTTGACAAAGGTACAAAGACAATTCAAGAGAAATGATAATCTTTTTGAGAAATGGTGCTCGATCCCTATACAAAAAATTTTACTTTGACCCATACTTCCGTACCTATTATAAAACTTAACTCAAAGTGGACCACCGACCTACAGATAAAATGTAAATCTATAGAATTCCTAGAAGTCAAGGGAATAAAATCTATGTCAAATTATACTTGGTGAGTAATGGTTAGATTATGCAAAATGTTAAGTTCCTCTCCTATCATGGGATTCTTCATATCCCTGAGCCTCCTCTGAGTACCTGCTCACAGAGTACCAAGTCCACATGCAGAAGTGGCACTCATTGGCCCCCCAACAGATGCAGGTCATCATGACTGGTGAACAGATTCCTTTCTATTGCCCATCTTTTCCTCCACATCTGTCTAGCTCCACTTGGCTATGAGGTTCTCATTCCATGCGTTACAAGAAAAGTAAATCACAACAGACCTAAAAACGTGGATTTTCTCAGTTGGCTCTTGCTTCTGTCCAATTTTCCTTCTTTTGGGACCCCTCTGTGTCAGTCACTGGCTGATCAGTCTTCGCACCAGGTCCTGATTTAGTATAACCTGCAATTTTGATGAACACACAGAAGGATTCACTCCCTCTTCCAAATTAATGATGAAAGTGTTAAATAAGGCCATCCCCGACAGCCACCTCTGTACCTTCCTACAACGAGATACTTTGCAATTTATCAATAACCTTTCCTTGTGATCTTGTAGCTAATTTTGCAAATAAAATTTCCTGAGACATATCAAATCTTTACCAACATTATATGACATCTCTTGCATTTCCCCTTCATCTATTCATAACTGTCAAAAAAAGCTATTGTGCTGGCATGATTTGTTTCTTTGAAGCCCAAGCCACTTATTGTTCCTGATATCATCACTTTCCTGCTACTTAACCACACACGTGCATGCGCGCACACACGCATTCGCACACACACGCAATTATTACAGCTGGAACTGATGTTTACAGGATGATAATTGCCTCTATCTTTCTTTTCTTCCTTCTCACTTTGAGGAGCAGGCTATGTTTCATATTCACAACGGTCCATTCATCTCATAATTTTCCTGATTCTACACCAAGAGCTCAGCCTGCTTTTCTATGATTACTAAGTGAATCTTATCAGGAGGCCCATTCTCTGGATCTTGAGCTACACCCTGAGTAATATGGGCCAACGTCAAGAAGGTCCCTACCCCCTCCCAATGTGTGTGGAGGGGAGCACTTTGCAGGCTCCAAAAGGAAAGCACAGGGATACGAGGTTCTGCCGTTGGTGGAAATATTTTTGTCTCAGGGAGTTCCTATGGAGATATGGGGTTTTAGGAAATGACACGCATTATAGAAATCACAGAAATCAGTTAAGTATAGAAGTCCTACCTTGTTTACATGTGACCTAAAATAAATTTGAGGAATCTGGCCATCTTAAACCTCTAAATATTTGACTTCTTTTGGTGTCTTGTCTTTTTAAGAAAAGAAATTGACATTTATGGAAAGTCTATCCTGGGGCAGACATTCTTTTAGCTCTCATTTAGTCCACATAACAACCCTTAATATATATGTTATTACCCCCATCTTATAGATGACGTAGAGTCTGTGGTTCCGTGGTTATGCCTCAGGCCACAGGGCAAAAGATGGATTTGCAGTCTGTGTATCCTCAGAGGCCTGTCACTCTACACAATCCATACCGTTCTCTATTTTGCAGAAAATCATTCTGTGACTGTAGATAAGTCTCTGAACTACTCTGACCTCAGTTTCCTCACCTGTGAAAAGGAGAGGTTGGACTAGCTCAGGGCTGGGATCTCTGCCTGTTCTAACACTCTAAAGCCTTGAAGAATTTGACCTTAGGCAAGAGAAGACCTCACTGTATTTCCTACAGGGAAATACTAATTTTAAAAATAGAAAAAAAATACCGAGAGAGAGCAACAGGAGGTGGACAGTATTGGCCTAAGTAAATGTGCATGAGGTTAATGGACATTCAGAGAGCTAAACAGCGAGAGGCAATTTTAGAGTTTTAGGATGCACGAGGAACTGAGGTTCCCATTAAAGTTGCTTCAGACGTCTGAACAGAAAAGATGGGAAATGCTGAGATTGAAAAGTCTATGACTTCTGAACCCCTGACTCCAACTCTTGAGTTGTAGTGTCTCCCCAGGTAATCCAAGAGACTTCCAGAGACGGGGTTTTACTGAGTAAGGTCCAAGCTTCCGAAGAGCATAATTCCATTTACTGATATTTTCAGGAAACTCCATTACTTACAGAATTTAAATTACTAGCATGTCCTTCTCTTCTGTTTTATATCCCTCTCCCCTACCTTTACACAGAGTAGAAAAGATGCCTTTTCACATAATTTAGTACTTTCTATAGACAGAGAAATGACCTAAAGTTATAAGAGGTGCTATTACTCATGTGATTGACTATGTTCTCCCTCCTCCCTCCTCTTTCTTTTTCTTTTTCTTTGTTTTTTGAGCAGAGTTTTGCTTTCAGGAGTTACCATGTCCCATCTGTAGCTACTACAAACAGGATCATACTTTAAAGAATTCAATAGGCACAACTTAAAAATGCTCTATATTCCACGGGGTGAAGTCCACCTAACTCTTTTGAAACCCTCTGACAGACCAAATACTTTAAGCAAGTGTTCATTTCTTGACAGCTTGGGTACAACGAAATCTTCTAGGACAGAACCCTGTGCATTTTTGGATGCTAGGTGAGGAATGGAGAAGTGTGGGTTAGCTGGTAAAAAAACAAAAAAAAAACAACAAAAAACTCAAGGCCGAAGGACCCCTTCAATCATATTATAAAACTGTATGTATTAAAAAAATTGAGATTCAAGTTATTTTCTGACTTGATTGAACCAGAAACTCTCAGCAAGAGCTTGATTTCTAGCCCATTATCCAGACCAAAGAGGTTTGGATGAGCTTCTGTTAAGTATGCAGTTCTGAAGCCCTCTGAATTCTGCTCATCAACGGGAAAGGCATGTTGCAGACGGCAAGCAGAGCTGCTTCTGTGTCCTCTCATTTCCACTGTCTGGGCCATCAGCTAGCAGTGCACGGCATTCTAACACAGCGCCAGCCCAGCGCCCCTTCCCGGAACGGCTACTCTGCTACTCCCCGTGGTTACTTCTCGGGGCTGGGAGCACAGAGGGATGGCAAATCGAGCCTCACAAAGGCCACTGCATTCGTATTACGTCAAGTGTCTCACAAAATGCTGAGCTCCAGAGCACAGTAAAATGCCTGAGGCTCCTGTGGTGGCCGACCTTGCTTAATGAGTGCAACACACACATATTGGGGGACCCCCTCACCTCTGTTTCTTACCAGGCTCTGGGCTGACAGATGTGAGGGCTCCGGTCCATGAAAAGCCTGCAGGGACCCCTGCCATAGGCCATGCTCTGCTCAGGCAAACGTGCCCAGAGCCCTCGCCAGGCCTCAGTCTCATGTGTGCCCACTTCAGGAAGCTTGCTGGGCCTGTTACTCATGCAAGTGTGGGCCCTAAGGACACCTTTGCCGGCAAAATGTAAGAGGAGTTCTAATTTCCCTCCCCCCTAGTTCCTGAATCTAGAGGGTGAGGAGAACTCAGACAGTTGCTTTTTACCCCCAGGGCTTCAAAATGCACGTAGTTCCTAGCTCAGGCCTAAGGGTGATTTGTTCTTTATGAATAGTCAAGGTGTCAGTGCTCAGTATAAACATATCTTAAATTGTAGATAGGATGCCTTTTTTATGAAAAGGTTTGGGAAACTACAACTCTGTAGAATGTGCAGATAGTTTCAGTAAGTGTGTGTGTGTGTGTGTGTAGCATAAGTTTTGCATGCTCTTTTAGAAAAATTATAAAATTATGAGATACCAGTAGATACCAACAGAAATAACGAATGTGGAGACTGAGTGGCTCAGTTGGTTAAGTGTCTGCCTTCAGCTCAGCTCATGATCCCAGGGTCCTGGGATCGAGCCCCGCATCAGGCTCCCTGCTCAGTGGGAAGCCTGCTTCTCCCTCTCCCTCTGCCTGCCGCTCTGCCTACTTGTGCTCTCTCTCTATCTCTTTGTCAAATAAATAAAAAATCTTTAAAAAAAAAGAAATAAAGAACGTAAGTGACCCCAAATCCCACTATTCAGAGTCCATTTAATGGTTGATCTTCTAGACTCTCTTGGTTGCCCATACATGTGCATCTAAATTAAGAATGTAGACATCTTATATTAATGTAGGGCCACATTTTGCTAGAAAATTGGACAGCCACATGCAGAAGAATGAAACTCGACCATTCTCTAACACCATACACAAAGATAAACTCAAAATGGATGAAAGACCTCAATATGAGACAGGAATCCTTCAAAATCCTAGAGGAGAACATAGGCAGTAACCTCTTTGACATCGGCCACAGCAACTTCTTTCAAGATACATCTCCAAAGGCTAGTGAAACAAAAGCAAAAATGAACTTTTGGGACTTCATCAAGATAAAAAGCTTCTGCACAGCAAAGGAAACAGTCAACAAAACAAAGAGGCAACCCACAGAATGGGAGAAGATATTTGCAAGTGACACTACAGATAAAGGGCTGGTATCCAAGATCTATAAAGAACTTCTCAAACTCAACACCCAAAAAACAAATAATCAAGTCAAAAAATGGGCAGAAGGCATGAACACACACTTCTCCAAAGAAGACATACAAATGGCTAACAGACACATGAAAAAATGTTCATCATCATTAGCCATCAGGGAAATTCAAATCAAAACCACATTGAGATACCACCTTACACCAGTTAGAAGGGAAAAAATTGACAAGGCAAGAAACAAATGTTGGAGAGGTTGTGGAGAAAGGGGAACCCTCTTACACTGTTGGTGGGAATGCAAGTTGGTACAGCCACTTTGGAAAACAGTGTGGAGGTGCCTCAGAAAATTAAAAATAGAACTACCCTATGACCCAGCAATTGTACTACTGGGTATTTACCACAAAGACACAGATGTAGTGAAAAGAAGGGCCACATGCACCCCAATGTTCATAGCAGCAATGTCCGCAATAGCCAAACTGTGGAAAGAGCCAAGATGCCCTTCAACAGATGAATGGATGAAGATATGTGGTCCATATATATGATGGAATATTACTCAGCCATCAGAAAGGATGAATCCCCAACTTTTACATCAACATGGGTGGGACTGGAGGAGATTATGCTAAGTGAAATAAGTCAAGCAGAGACAGTCAATTATCATATGGTTTCAATTATTTGTGGAACATAAGGAATAGCATGGAGGACATTAGGAGAAGGAAGGGAAAAATGAAGGGGGGGAATCGGAGGGAGAGATGAACCATGAGAGACTGTGGACTCTGAGAAACAAACTGAGGGTTTTAAAGGGGAGGGGGTAGGGGGATGGGTTAGCCTGGTGATGGGTATATACTAAGGAGGGCACGTACTGATGGAGCACTGGGTGTTATATGAAAACAATGAATCGTGGATCACTACATCAAAAACTAATGATATATTGTATGGTGACTAACATAACATAATAAAATAAAATTTTAAAAATAAAAAAAATAAATAAAGTAGGGCCATATTTTACATACTGATTTTATTCCACTCAATAATATTATAACTCTCCTTACATGTCTCTCTCTCTAACATATATATATATATATATTCCAAATGACTATGAATAGTATAATTTAATCAATTTCCTATTATCAGATAGTATATTTTAATTTTTTATTCATGAATGGGACCTGAATGTCTCAGGCTTTGCTTGCCGATGAGCACAAATGTAGTCCCCGTAACATAAATTCCAATTTAATAACTCTAAGGCCCCAACTCCCATCATTTTTAGAGTCTTCCTCCCTAAATATTTCCAAGAGCCCCCAGGGATACTTATATGTGTCAGTGGCTCATTCCTGGCATGGCTTGCTTCCACGCCCAGCCAGGCCAGCATGACCCTTCCCACACAGGACAGTCGCACAGGAGTGCACTTTAGGCTGGAACTTGGTGTCTCTTGTTGCACCAACTCCTCACCATGTTCTGAAGATCTGCTGTTCCAAATGTCGGCACAACCAAAATACCATCACTTCATACCATGTACTTCAAAACTGATGATCTTTATCACTGGTACTACCCCTGTGAAGTGAGAAGGAAAACACATCTTTGCCAAGTTCAGCGAGGATCCCGCAGCGAGGCTGCTCCAAGCCCAGTGCGTCCGGTGTTGTATTACATTATCATTCTTACAGAACTTCTTCCTCCTAGTGCCAACCGCATCTCCCTAGTAGAGGTAGGATGGCCAACTATTCTACTTTGCTGGGACTTTTCTGATGTCAGCACTCGAAGTCCCAGGCCCCAGGAAACTCCTCAATCCCAGGCAAACCAGAATGGTCAGTCACCAGCAGAGGGATTGGTTCAAGTGCTGGTATCAGCTAACATGCTGTGTTCCGAATTCCTGGTTCCTTCTAATGATGAGGTCCTGCTGCTAAGCCTAGCTTGCTTCCTCCTTTATGATGAAGTTCATCTTAGCACTCCCCCCACCCGGTTTCCACTGGGGCCACATTCACCAGACCTGCCTGCATATGCCTTAATCTCAAAAAGAAAAAAAGAAAAAAAGACAGAGTTTCAATTATTTTATCATCAAGAGCCCTTCGGCTCCTCACTTAGCCTATGCTCAGCCTCTTAAACCAGTGGATGCAAATGCATATGGTGGGAGAGATGTTGCCTGACCCCACTCAGCAGAAACTCCAGAATCCCATTGCTTTCACCTAAACAATACTCTAATGGACATCTTGTACTGAGAGCCCAAAGTATGAGTCTGACTGTTTCTTCAGGACAAATCCCCCAAAATGTAACTGCCTTTTGGCTTTTGATATGTGTTGCCAGAGTGTCCCCCAGAAAGTCTAATCCAATGTACTTTGGGGGGGTCTATTTTTTTAACCGTGAACATTTAAGTCCAGAATGGAGAGAAGCTCTGACCTGTTTATAGGCTAACAGAGTATATTCCAAGCCAGAAAGTACTTGCCAGAGGGGAAAGGGAGAGAATATGAACAGACGGCTGGGGAAGAGCTGTTCCAGAGTGGCCTGAAAAGATCTGAAGCTTTAATAAGCCCCTTATACTCAGAGCTTTGTGGTTCGTGTACAGCACCTTCTCCTAGAATATCTATGAGGTCCGTCTAGCACAGTGTCTCCTCTTTCACTCAGGTCCAAATTCCTGCAGGCTGGCCAGGCAGACCCCAGCCAGAGAATCCACACTTGGAAGGAAAAGAGGGGCTGGGAAAATTCCACTCTGACTTGCCCTCTTTTCTTGTTTGATTCCCACAGAATCTATGGCTGTTGGGCCCCCAGGAAATAAAAATGAAAAACCCATGTTCGGGTCACCATCAACAAAATGACGTAGTCGTCTAGTTAGTTGCAGAACAGTCCAAGGTGGGGTGGGGATTCTGCCTTGGATGAAGTTCCAGAAACAATGTGGGAGACTGGTCGGGGTAACTGATAGGGCTTTGTGCATTATGCAACCCCTGGTTACCAGGCTGCCAAGCTGCCAGGGCCCAGCTCCCAGGGTTGGCTTGAAGGGTTGGCCTGGCAGCTCCTAGAATCAGGCAGGGAAGGTGAAAGCTGGGAGCTTGGAGCATGTCAAGTGTATTTACCCCATAAAATAGACTCAGTACATACTCTGGGATGAAAAACACAGGCGCTGTGTACCAAGAGCCTGTTTTAAATAAATAAAAAAAAAAAACAGCCAAGTATTCAAAATAAAGAGGGTGCCATGTTTGCATGAACAATTTGTAATTCTCCTCGTGCAAAAGTTACTGGCAATGATCTGCTCCTCACTGGGCAGTACGGGAAGCAAACCAATATGACCATTTGATCTGATTTAAATGTTTAGTGCACTAAATAGACACATATCTACATAATTAACCATCCAAATGAACACAAATAAAAGACCCAATTCCCTCAGCTCTCCAGCAGAGTCCAGAGCAGGCAGATGGTTCTGATCTTGGTCCTAAGTGACCAAGGGTTTCCAACCAGGAACAGGCTTCCAAGAGACTCCCACTTTGCTCATTCAAGACAGTTCCCTGACCTGCCTGGACTTGAATGAAAAACAAGGAACAAAAACATCCCTGCATTGAAGATCATGGCCGAGACAGTGTTTCTATCCAGGTGCTTAACTCTTCTATGTCTCTGAAGGGGAAATATTCCAGCAGAAAAGACAGGAAGCTTGCTTTCTAGCCCCAGGACATCAATTGTCCAGTTGTGGAACCATCAGCAAGTTGCTACCCCTGTGTGCGCATCAGCTATCCGGACCTCAAACTTAGGAGCTTGAACTAAGTTGTCTCCCAAGATCTTTCCTCTTCTCACACTATCAGCAAAAAGCTATCACCAAATATATAAGCTGGGAGCAAGCGCACCTGTCTCATGCACTTGTTGTGACTATTAATGATATAACAGGCATAAAACCAATGTGTGGCACATAGTAAAAGTGGAATAAAAGGCAGTTATCGAGAAAGTTTAATCAATGTGGTTGATGTGGATTGGTGGCATAGCGTGTGGTGGGAAAGGTTCGTTTTTATGTCTTTCCCAGGTTTCACATTTCATTGTAACACAAACGTAATTTCAGCGAAAGCAACTGGAGAGCACACACAGCCTTTCCAACGACCTCCACCAACCCCGGGATTTAACATTAAGAGGGCTATTTAGACAGTTCAAGGCCACGTATTTGCAGATGGGATTTTAAGGGTGAAGGCCCATTTGTAACCCTAAGGTGTTTAAACAACCCTGCAATTTGATCTCCAATTCCCCCAGCACTGTCCCCACTCCTCGGGTTTTTCCTCTGCCGGCGCAAGCCCCACTTCCAGAACCACCTGTCAGCTGCTGGAAAGGCTGGGGCTCTGTGAGACTCCCAGCTGTAACCTGATCTCCACAACTGCCACACAATTTATAAGTTTTATGGTGCTGTACGGTGGCTGGGGTTCAATGGCATGCCTCTGGAAAGTTTCCATTCATTCATTCATCTGCTCATTCACCGCAACGTGTTGAGTACTTACTAAGGGCCAGGCCCTGTGCTAACTCAGCCCTGGGAATAGAAAGAGAGCAAAATAGAGCCTCTGTCTTTGGGGGTTCACAGATTAGCAGCAGGCCTAGACAAAGACATATTACAACTCAGCATCACGGGGCAAGCAGAGAGAGGGGCACACACCTGAGAGAACGTAATTTACCATCCAAGGTGGGGGATGGAGGGAGGGACGATTTCCCACAGGAGTGACATTTGACTGGTCTATTAGACATTTCCCTTGGCTGTCCTACCAAATCCTTTTCTAGTTCCCATGTCATTGTCAAGCAAGTTTCCAGCTTCTGATTCACCTCGTCTCTGTGGCCACTTCTCCCACCCCCAACACACACAGAGGCCCCAAATTTGGACATGAAATCCTGCTATTTCTTCCTCTGTCTGCCTTCTCTGTCCCACGGCTTTGATCCAAACTATAATTGCTGCACACATGGACTCCTGCCTCCCAATCAGCTCCCCTTCATCCAGCCTGTGGGGGTCCCCTCTCTTCTATTGGACACACATCATCTAGAATCATCTTCTTCCAGGGTCGCTTAGATCACATCGCTCTCCTCTTCACATGCCCATAAAGACTCCCAGCTGCCTCCCAAATCATATTAAAACACCTCCTGTCTTGGGCTTCAAAGCCCACTACCAATTAGCCCTATTTTACCTAACTGCCATCCTTCCTACTTAGCTCAGGTTGGTGCGCTCTGCTCTAGCCAGGCAAAACTCTTCCACCTGCTTCTTTCCGCCTGCCCTGCCATCCCTGAGCACGGAGCCATCTGAGATCACTGTGTGTGTGCATACACTTGCGGTGTTGGTGTGTGAGTGTGTGAGGGGGCAGTTTGCAGGGGAGGGAAGAGGACGCAAGGGAAACCAACTCTCCCTCGATATTCTGTTACAGGGGGAAGCTTTAAAACATGAGCACCAAGGGTAGAGATGAAAGAAACACCAAGGAGAGAGTGGTGTGGACGGCAGTCAAGGGGGCAGAGCTGCCGCCCAGGGTCCTGATGCTGGTTGTGGGCAGCTGAAAGGGTAAGCAGGCCAATACCAAGTGCGTCTGTGAACACTGCCTTCCTTCCACGTCACCCTGCCTTATCTTTCCTACTTTCCTCTCTTAAGTTCCTTCGATCTGTAAATTGAGTCAGGACATTCCTATGGTTAAAACTCCTCCACAGCTTCTTCTCAGGGTAGAATATAGCTCTCATGCTTTACTCTGATCGCCAGGGTCTGACTATGCTTCCTTCTCTAACATCATCTCATACCACTTGCCTCACTATGCTCTAGATGCTCTGGTTGTCCTTACAGTCTCAGGAATATTCCCCTTCTCCCACCGCAGGGCCTTTGCCCATGCTGTTCCCTCTGCCTGACACCTTCTTGATCACATTCCTGACCCTTTTCATCATTCAGATCTCAGCTTCCATGTGCCCTTCCCTGCCCACCTTTGCTAAAATCTCCTAGGACAATACTCTGTCCATTCCTTTCATGATACTAGTTATGTTGTATAAATCTACACGTAAGAGTTCTTTTTCATGTTAATTGGCCACCTCCGCTAGCAGGTTGTAAGCTCCCTGCAACCATTTGTCTCATTCACTGATGTGCCCCTACAAAATGCCTGGCACAGGATAGGAGCTAAGACCTTGCTTACTCAGCATTATCTGGATTTCTCCAAAGCAGAGGCACCCTGTGATTGGTCCAATTTTCAGTCAGGAAGAAACACTCTGGCCTTCTAGAAAGCTTCCCTCTAAAATGCCTCACACCTGATCCACCAGGCCACTCTACCTTGCCTTTCAGAATCTGTTCAAGAATCTTCTCTTTCCAAAACACATTTCCTAACTAACCCTTCCTGCATCTGGTTCAGGACTTGCAACCTGAAATACCTACAGATACCAGGAAGTCATTGAGAGGAAAGGGCCAGGTGTAGGGGGAGAGGGAGAGCTGGGGACCATGGTTAACGGCCATGCTTATGTGCATAAGCATGCATATAAAGGGACACAGTCCCTGCTCAACTCTAGTCAGTGCTAATATGCAGGAAAAGCAGGCCGTGCATTGTTAGATTTTCCAATTTTTCCAAAAAAGCTTAAAAAAATCTGAATTTCCATATGACACATCCAGATTTTTACAACATGTAGAGGCATATTTCTGCAATTCCTATCAGCCTGACGGTCAACTTCTGCTCTATTCTTTCAAGGAAGTTGCTTGGCACTTGCGTTCTTATGTGGAGGGCACATTTACCATTCCTGAGTCCTTGGCTGGGTCCTGTAGCCAGTGCCAGGCTTCTCCTAGGGCAGAAGTCATGCCTCTGCCTTCTTTACACTCCCTCCAAAGCACCTCGTGAACACTGAGCGCTGTTCTCCCTGTCAGTGCTGGGGCCTAACAAAGCGTTTCTTATAAAGGCAGCAACCTGCTTTGCTGTTTTGTGCACAGAAGCCTTGCCTATTATGCTCTGAAGCCTGGCACCTCACACAAGTCTCATCTATTCTGTTTATCAGACCTTTATTCCTCAATCAGTGAGAGAGTTACAGACTCTCTCCTCTTCATCCTCCTTCTGCCTTCATGTCTTGTGGTGGAGTATCCCCATCCTTTGTTCTAAATCCCCATCTCTTTTGTGCTATGATGATAATGTTAACTTTGTAATTGTGCATAAGTCAGCAAACCAGAGTAATGCCTTATTCATCCAGAATCGTCAGGAAATGAGGTGTTCCACATAATTAAATTGTCCAGATAACTAGAGCTAACCAACATTTTAAAGATCAACGTTTAAAAAGAGTAAATGGAAACATCCCAAAATCTATTATAGACTCTCTTGCCTTATTTATTTTTAAATGATTTTGGATCATTTTTTTTTTTTCCAGAAGAGGAACAAAAGAGGAGGGAGTGATGATCCAGTCTTCCTCCTGCAGTGCCCCAGCCTTGGGCTTCCCAACCCTGACAGACCCTGTTCCTGCCATCGCCAGGGTAGGGGTAGATCTCTCTCCTCACTTTCGCAAAAGGTGACATGCTCTGACCTGGGACTGCACCCTGCTTTTTAAGATCTTATATCTTGGTCATCTCTTTTCATCAATATGTAAAGAGATGCGTCATTCTCTAGGACGCACTGTGTGGGAGCAGCATAATTTATTTAAGAGTCCCTTACTGAGAGGCATCTCGTTGGAGCCAATCTGGTGCTATTATCCAAAATGCCACAGCAATGCCACAATTAGGAATCTCTGAATTTACTCCATTTTGTACCTGTTTGAGCGTATCTGCGGGTTCAATTCCTAGAAGAAAAGCACTGGGTCTAAGAAAGGACGGGTGCATTTGTAATTTGGGGAAGTATGGTCGTCACACTGCCCTTCCCCAGGTAGGTGTCCGTTGCTTTCTCTTGCCGGCTCCGAATGAGTGGACCGCTTTCCCCGCGCTTTCAGCAGCCCCATCTGCACCAAAGCCTTCTTTTGAAGTTTTGTCAATCCGTGAGTTAAAGAATATTAACTTGTTTATTTTATTTTAAGATTTTACTTATTTATTTCAGAGAGCGCGCGTGCACAAGCACAAGCATAAGCAGGGGGAGGAGCAGAGAGAGAAGCAGACACGCTGCTGAGCAGGAAGCCTGATGCGGGGCTCCATCCCAGAGCCCTGGGATCATGACCTGAACCAAAGGCAGACGCCCAACCAACTGAGCCACCCAGGCGCCCCTAACTCGTTTATTTTTTAAAAAATATTTATGCTGTGGAATGTGGCTTTTATAAAGTGCCCATCTATGTCTCTTCTCATACGGTTTGGCTTGAATTTGACTTTGTCTGAGGTTAGGATTGCATACCTGCTTTCTTATTGCTTCCATTTTTCTTAGAAATCTTTGTCCATCCCTTGCTTTCAAATTAAGAGATTTTATTTATTTATTTATTTATTTGGCCAGTGTCAGGTTTACAGAAAAACTGAACCAGAAGTACAGATTTCCTGTCTACCTCATCTCTGCCCCGCCCCACCCCACCACACAGTTTTCCCTATTATTAACAGCTCACATTAGTATGGCATGTTTGCTAGAATGATTGAAGCAATATGGATACATTATTATTAACTAAGTCGCAGTTCACTCTTTGTGTTTGGGGTTTGATCTATGCATAATGTCATGTATCCACCATTACAGCATCATACAGAGTAGTTCCACTAAAAATTCCCTGTGCTCTGCCTGTTCATCCCGCCTCACCATTCCCAACCCCCGTTAACCACTGATCCTTTTTCTGTCTCCACAGTTTTGTCTTTTCCAAAATGTCATCTCGCTGGGAATCAAACAATATGTAGGCTTTTCAGATTGGCTTCCTTCTTGTCCTCCGTGCCTTTTAAGGTCGTCTGTGTCTTTTCATGGCTTCATAGCTCATTTCATTTTAGCCCTGAGTAATATTCCGTGGTCTGGATGTACCACAGTTTCTTAATCTGTTGCTATTGAAGGACATCTTGGTTGCTTCCAATTTTGGGTAACTATGAATAAAGCTGCTGTAAACATTCATGGGGAGGTTTTTGAAGAGACATAAGTTTTTTGATTCATGTGGATAAATACCCAGAAGCATGTTTCCTGGGTTTTATGGTAACTGTATGCGTAACTCCTGTTCTCCAAAGTGGCCAAACCATTGTGCATTCCCATCAGCACTGAAGGGGAGTTCCTGTTGCCATCCATCCTTGACAGCATTTCGTGTTGTCACTCTTTGGGCTTTTAGCCATTCTCATAGGTGGATACTATCTCATTGTTATTTTATTTTGTAATTCCCCAATGACATGATATTGAACATCTTCTCAAATACTTATTTGCTATCTATATATCTTCCTTGGTGACATATCTGTTCAGATCTCTTGCCTTCTTTTTAATTGGGTCATTTATTCTTTTATTGTCAAGTTTTAAGAGTTTTTGGTATATTGTGGATATAACTACCTGATATTTGGTTTGCAAATATTTTCTCCCAGTCAGTGGCTTGTCTTTAACTTGTTTACTTTTAATTTGCAGCTTCTTCTTTCTGAAGGAGGTTGAGCACCTTGTCATATTTTAAGGACTATTTATATTTTTCTTTCTGTGTGTTATACAGTCATATTCTTCGCTCTTTTCATGTTCATGACTTAACAGATCTAACAAAATCTAACCATTACTTGATAATTGAGTCATTAATATGAACACTGATTGCTATATTATACCATCACTGTCCAAGTTGTTTTGCTCTCTTGGGCCTTTGTATCTGTTTTTTATCCCCCTAAGCTTCCTCTTTTCTCCCTAGGTTTTAGGATAAGCACCATAATTTTTTGCTTTCCTTAAATGTCTGTCTTTCAAAATCCCTGCTCCATCTTGTAATTGGGTTTCTGATACTTAACCAGTAAAATTTGTTACAGTAGCCTGAGAAGCCTGATTTGTGAGTCAGGTTCATAGGCCACACAGCACATACACTTTGGACATCTATTTTGGCCACTCGGGAGTCTTTATTGTGTCCTGCTTCTTGGCCTTCTTCAGAAGATTCAGAACCATCCAGCAAGTGAATTTCTAGTTCTAGCATTCTCTGCTAGGACATCGGAGGGTGTTCACAGGTTAGAGCCCTGAGTTATGAGGGGGGCCCATGTGCCCCTATGTTACTGTACATATAAATATGACTGCCTTGAATTGGGGAGTTTGTTCTCTCACTCTCTAATACAGCAATAGGAACTTGTATTTCTGGAAAACTTTAAACACATGGCTTTGCAAGGTCTTTCACCGTGGAGGGTCCTGCAATGCTTGTGCTACATTTCCACGTGGCTTTGTGCCTGCAGCTCCTGGGAGTTACACGGAAAGGGGACCCACTGTTGTGGCAGCCCCACTCCATCCCATAGATGGCAGCACGCACACTTTCTAGCACTCATCATCTTCCTTGGAATTGGGCTCCTTCAGGGAAAGAAAATGCAGGAACTGTGGAGTAATAATTAGCCAACAGAATCTAGTCATTTGAAAAATTGGCAAGAAGCCTTATTAAAGGAGGTAATAATAGTCATATTTTGCACTTCTAATGGGGCTTTTTATCTCTAGGTCTCCAAGAGCCTGTCTGAGTCATGTAAAGGAAAACAAAACAAAACAAAACAAAAACAAACCAAAAACCAAAAAACCGGAGCTAGGTCAGAAGTCAGGAAACAAGGGCTCACTTTGACATTCTGGAAGCTTCTCTCCTATCACAGTGAAGGTAGAATGTCTTTGATGCACTGAAACACCAGGAATTGATGCCGGTTAGAAAAGGAAAGGCCACAGTGTACTGTAAGATAAACTCCACATTCCCAGGGAATACGGAAAACATGCCCCTCTCTCTCTCTCTCAGAGTTGTTTTTCTGTGAAAATAACAATAGTGCTTTAAATACTTTACCTCCCATAAACACACGGACAGCATTATTATTCACAGTGAGCTAGACAAATTGAGAAAGAGTTTTTCTATCCTCTTTCACGTATCAGGGCGTAATTATCAGCACATCCTTGTATTTATTCCTATGAGACTGGAAATAAATACTGCTGCTGATGGATATCAGTCCTGTGAACTTGGTATCATTCATTCTTTATCTCTGGCAGTGGTGGTAGCAGAAGTAAATGACTCCAAACATGTGTACACAGCAAACGCCTTAAATCTACAAGATACGGCTGTCCTCCTTGTCCCGCATTAAACCTGCATCTTCAATTTCCCACACAAACTCCAGATCTATTGAAATCTTGGAACATTAAAATTCTCCTTCATTGTTGTCAAGGTTTAGTAACTTGACAACCAGAAGACAGACTCCCTGACTATTTGAGAGAACGTAGGTTTGGAAATAAAGAACAGCTTTTCCTGCATTAAAATTTGCTTGGGGCTGGGCAGGAAGAATGCGTTTTATAATAACCATTCTTTGGCTGTGTGACTTTGACTTTGGGCAAGTGAATTAACCTCTCTGAGCATTAATGTCTTCACTGTAGTAATTCCTACCTCACAAAAGTTGGTTTAAGGATTAAATGAAATTATGAATATAAAAGCGCTTAGCACAACTCCTGCCACTCAACAGGTATTCAAAAACTCCTGGTCATTAAAAAACAGATATACACACATATAAACATACATATCTATGAGAGAGAGAGAGAGACCCAGATTTCTACTGGGCTTTCCTGAGCCTCAGATATTTAGGTAAATTGCGTCAAATCCCCAAATTCTGAACCCAGCAGTCATCCTTACAATTCCTACAAGTTCATGACCTTACCTCCTCTTGATTTCTTCCAATTCTTCTAAATCCGAAAGTCTCAGGTTAATTTAGTACCCGCCTAGCTATTGCATGAAAACAATCTTGCCCTCTTTCACAATCTGGTAAATTGATCAGAGATTCACATTTGAGAAGAGATGGGATCTTGTACCTCTCAGCTTTCTGTCCTTTTGCTGGCCTCCCCTCATGCCTTCTATCTTCCTAAAAGTGCAGGCTTGCAACACAGAACTCACACACCTATGCAGCCCCATCCCCGGAAGGCACAGCCCAGTCCTTCCTCACCCTCTCAACCACTTTTCAGGTGGAGAACAATTCCATCTGACCAAGTGAATTGTCCCAGCCTCCTTGAAATTCTGGAAAATATGATTTCTTCCTTCTTCTTATCTTATGGTTATTAATTCACTGTGAAACTCAGTGGTTAACAATCTCATAGATAATGCCATTTCCTTTAGACCATGAAACAATCTATTCTTATGCATTTACATGTAAGAACATACGTTTAAAGTAAACACAGTAACGTTATTTATTTCATACCCCAAGAGACATAAAACAAGCTGTTCTTTTAACGATCACTTAGGGTTTTTTTCCCTTTTAGAATTTTATTTTATTTTATTTTTAAGATTTTATTTATTTATTTGGCAGAGAGAGACACAGCGAGAGAGGGAACACAAGCAGGGGGAGTGGGAGAGGGAGAAGCAGGCTCCCGCTGAGCGGGCAGCCCGATGCGGGGCTCGATCCCAGGACCCTGGGATCATGACCTGAGCCGAAGGCAGACGCTTAACGACTGAGCCACCCAGGCACCCCTCTCTTTTAGAATTTTAAATGTGTGTATACAAAGTTTTTCTGTTCACTGGATTCACCCTTTTCTGATTTTTTCTCTACTCAGAACATATCATTTCTTCCTGGTGGTCCAGAATCATCAGTATGCATAATTGCGATGATGCTCTGCGCTCTGGGAGTATTGATGGGGCCGTACGGGGCTACGTGCCCCTGAACTAGCTAACCTCAGTATCATGTGTGTTTGGAGTTGCTATGTCAGGTTGTTGGGGCTTCCCCCCACTCTTTAGCCTCTTTGCCTCTTTTGCTGTTACTAATGTACATTGTCTCCGGAACCAATTCTTTCCTCTGCAGTTTCCATGGGCAGATTCCAGTCTACAGATAGATGAAAACAGGACAAACATTAAGGCGGCTTCAAAGCCAAACCCACTGGCATAGGATCCCTTGTATGAACTCTCCTATGAGCAGAGCTTGTGAGCCTTGCTATGTAGACCACCTTCTAGATATGCTAAGCGGCTCAGTCATCTTTTTGCTGAGCTATTCTGGTTTCTGGCTGGACTTTAGATTATTTAAATCCTATGGAAAATGAGCTGAGAGGAGTGATAGGTTGCTCTATTGTTTTCCCATTGATGTCATTTTAAAATTCTAGATCAGTGACATCTGAGGGCTGAGATCCAGTGGAGTCCCATGGACGCCGTGTATCAGGGGACACCTGCTCTGACTGGTTGGGGCCCTGGCCTGGTTTGTAAATTTTTAATGTCACCCTGGGGGCCATACCACTCTAAGACTTAAGGAAGACTCAATATAACGAAAATCTTAAGTCAAAATATTTCCTATGAAGGCAAAAATAATCACCAAACAGAAGGGCATCTGTAAGGCCAGACTATTTTAGGTGATCAGATTATATTCTCATTACCATGCTGCGTAGTTCAATCTAAGAAAGAAGTTTTCCTGTCTTCATGCCTTCCCTCCTTCTGTCTATCCTTCTTACCTCTCTCCCTTTTTCCTTTTCTTTATATACAAATTAGTGATTCTCTTTTTTTCTTTACAGATGGCAAGAAAAAAATTTTACCAAAATGCTTTCATTGAGGCCGAGACAAACTACTAAAACATGCCAGTAGCAACGAACTTTTTCCTTTCTAACTTTGAGAGTAAGTATGCTAATTAAAAAAAACCCTTAATATCCTGCAGGACTTTCACGGTATGAACAGGTTTCTCCTGATTTTCACATTGTTAACACTCAAAAATTAAGCCCTCCCTACGTTCAGGAAACACGACTCCTCTCTCTCGGTGTGCTCTGGGGACAAGCAAAGGGACACTACATGACGGTCACCCAGACGTTCTCTGGCTGCTGAGCACGGTACAGGGTCAGTGTCCACATGAGGTGCTCCGAGTCGACGCTCTGTGGGTATCTTTCCTGAAAAGATCCTCCCCCAGCAAGTCATACATGTATAATCTACGTGCTTTTCTCTTTGGCACGGTGCCATAGCCATATAGTTATGAGGCGGACTGCCCGGGCTACAATTCTGACCTTAGGCAAGTCACTGGACCTCTCTGTGCCTCCATTTGTTTATCTCTAAAAAAGCAAATCATAACGGTGTTTACTTCACAGGGTTGTTTTGAAGTTCCTGGAACTGAGACATATAAAATCCTTAGAAGAAACCCCAAAACACAATAGCAGTATGTCAGTGTTTCTCATTACTGTGTTTGGAATGTGGACAGGGGCCCTCTAGAATGAGACGGTGTAGCTGTCACGTGGATTTTTAAGAGCTTGGGTTTTGGAGTCAATCTCATGTGATTCTGGCATCTGCTCTCTCTCATCTTGGTAGCATGACCTTGAGCAAATTACTCAAGCACTCTAAGCTTTAGTTTCCTTATCTGTAGATGTGGTTAATTATAACACCGTCCTCATAGGGCTGCTATGGAAATGAAATGCATGTAAAAAACCCACAAGATGCCTGGCACATAGAAAGTGCTCCATAAATGTTAGCCAAGGAGATGTTAAGGAGGAGGAGGGTGTCAGTGACATGATGACTTGTCTGCTGAGAATTTTAAAAGGCAATTTCCATATTTCCCTTGGGGGAGTGAAGGAACACGCCAGAGCTGTTTTTTTGGGAACTGAGGGGCATAGCTTACATAGTTCTTGCCGGGCTTAGTTGGAGGACAGGGGGAGAGCAACTGAAAGCAAACTAAGGCTTGGGGCCCCCAATCTTGCAGGTACTGGAGTTGAAACATCTCCAGAATAGAAGGTCAGGGCTTCACCCTGCAGCCTCTGACCAACAGCAAAGCCCCCAAATAGTCCTGGTACGAGACTCAGGTCAAAGAAGATAAGAGCCTGGAAGAAACTAGGATTCTACTTTCTGAGTTTTCCTTTAGTCAAGCCCATTTTCCTGAAAGAGGCCAGGGAAGGATGACTGGGATGGTTTAGCTTCCATTCTGCTCTGTCATTCACCTTGGAATGTCTTCCTTCCTTTTCCCTGGAACATTCCTACCTTCCTTTCAAGGCCAAGTTCAAATGTCCCTCCAGAAGGCCAGCCTTCTTGAGCTGTATTGTCTGTTATGGAGGTAGGAGAGGTCGGAGAGGGACCATGAAATTTTCGGAATAGCTACTTACCTCGCTCGGATTCCTGGGATTTCTATTTGCCACAAATACACCATGTGAATTTTTGCATCTGTGGTGACCTGTAGCCCTCCTAAGTGCCTGGAGGGAATGGGAAGACAATGAACAGATAATTAAAAGTTTTATAAGAATTTGAAGGTCTGGGGTATCTGGGTGGCTCAGCCGGTTAAGCCGTCTGCCTTCAGCTCAGGTCATGATCCCAGGGTCCTGGGGTGGAGCCCCGGGACGGCCTCCCTGCTCAGCAGGGGAGTCTGCTTCTCCCTCTCCCTGCTTGTGTTCTCTCTCTCTCAAGTAAATAAGATCTTAAAAAAAAAAAAAAAAAAAAGAGTTTGAAGGTCTAAATCAAGCAATGAAACTGTTTTCTGCCTGGTATTGATTGTGAAGGTCCCACGGCAAAATGGGAGCTCCTGGAGAATAGAGACCCGGCCTTGCTGGCTTGTGACTCTTGCCCAGCGCTGCACGGCGAGCACAGAGTCTGACGCAGAAGCCGTCCAACAGTGCAACGGGGAGGGACCTCCCTGTCTACCCGGAGCCCAAAACCATCTCTGTAACTATCTCCCATCTTCCAAATGCAGCCCTCTTGGGCCATGTAAATCCAGGGCACAACATGTCCTAATATTTTTCCTATCTGCAGACAACTGCCAAACTTATCACCCACCCTCCTCTCTTCCCAAATAGTTGCCTGTCCCCGGCCCACCCCGTTTTTCTTATATCATTGTTTTTTTTTTTTTAAAGATTTTATTTATTTATTTGAGAGAGAGAATGAGATACAGAGAGCATGAGAGGGGGGAGGGTCAGAAGGAGAAGCAGACTCCCCGCTGAGCAGGGAGCCCGATGCGGGACTCGATCCCGGGACTCCAGGATCATGACCTGAGCCGAAGGCAGTCGCCCAACCAACTGAGCCACCCAGGCGCCCTATATCATTGTTTTGATTCCCCTTGCTTCTGGTGGCTCTCCCTAACTCATTCAAGTTCATCAACACTCCATTTAAAATGCTGTCCACGGAACTGAACTCATTCTCCCCTTCTCCGGCCTGCTGCCCTTCTCTGCCTTCCCGTCTCTTTGTTAATTGAACCAGCCGTCATTCATGCTGGCTACCCCGCGCTCCTCCATCTTCTCCCCCACCCGCCTCCCATCAGGCACTAAGTCCTATTGATTGTTCCAACTAAATATTGAACAACTCTAGTAGGTATTCAGACAGTGTGTGGTGAAGGAATATAAATGAATAAAATTCATCACTTTATATTCATTCCTGCTACTTCTGCCTTGAGTGAGAGTTTTGCTTTGCTTTGCTTTTATTTTTAAAAATTTCAAATGTACAGAAAAGTTGAAAGAAATTGTGATGAAGATCCACATACTGTTCCCCTAGATTCATCAGCTGTTTACATCCTGCCTCAATTTCTTCATTTCCCTCTCTCCCTCCCCAACACACACACACATGCACACACACTTTTAAAAATGTGTTGACAAACAATTTGGAAGTCAGCTGCAGGCCTGTGACATACCATCTTTAAATATGACAGCACACATCTCCAAAGAAGTACGAAATTCTCCTTAGGAAACAAGTTATTTCCCACCAAGAGTTTTAGGTCCATGACATCCATGAGATCCCGTGCAAAATGTTGAACACATGAGCAGTGTTCTGGGAAGGAAATTCACAGCATTCACCAGAGGCTCAAACCTCTAAACCCCCCACCTCCAGTCTCTCCCTCTTGAACCCAAGTAGATCAGCAATCTGGTCAGTTGTGGGTATTCAGCCCGCCTCTGGACTAGTGATAATTCAGAAGCTACCTAAAATGCATTTAATGGCTTCCTTCTATCGGCTGCATGAGAAAGTTAATGTTTCTTAGCATAACACAGCTTTTGCGATCATGATTCTGAAGACATTTCTAGTCTCGTCTTCCACAGCTCTCTGCTCCCTGAAGGAAACTGGCCACCGTCTCCACCCCGGTCATGCTCTGAGCTTCACCTCACCCCACCCCTACTTCCTACCCGGTTCCCCTCTTGGCAAATTTCTACTTCCCCGTTCAAGACCCATCTCAGCTGCCACTGCCTCTGGGAAGTCCTCCCCCAAACTCTCCCCAGTTGTTTCTGCCTATAATTTGTACAGTTCTATTATTTATGTCGTTTACTACACTGATTTGTTTCCACAGCTTCACACTCAGCGATGTTGTGAAACACTTGATGTACAAGTGAGGAGATGCACGATGAAAGGATCACACAGCCCATGCTAACTGCCGGGACTCCCCATCCTCCTGCCACCCTGTCCTCTGAGACCCGTTTGCACCCTGACTCCAGGGGACTCTCCTGGTCTTGGACCCTAGATTTGCTTTCACCAAAGGCATTGCCATCTCTCTCGTGATGCGCTCAGCTCCTCTGATTTTGGCAGATTACCTCATATCCAGGTCCCTACAGTCCCTTGGCTGTCCAGGTTCAACCGCTTAAAAAGCCTGCATCCAGACATGGTAAAGATGACACAAGATTTAGAGGGGCACAGACACCAGGAAATGAGTGTCTGCCCAGGCACTGAAATACCGGGAGCAGAATCAGTGCCAAGGTTTGGAAAAAGCACTAAGCCAAACTGCAGGGCTATAGCTACTTGGAATAGACTGTGATGCCATGGAGGGCTGAGCTATAAAAGCTGGCATCAGGAGGGGTGACAGGTACGCCGGCTGCACCCCTGCATTGGGAGGGGAGGAAAGAGCACTAGCTTGAGGCTGCGTTCTTTGATTTTTCTAGGGTAACTCCTTTATGCCTTTCCAACATTCGTACTAACGCTTCTAAGCTAGAAATCATATCCTGACTTGCAAGATGGCAAGCAGCTGGCCTTTTGGCTGGAGTCCAGGTCTGAGGCCCAGGTAAGACACCTGCATTGTATTACTCCAAAGCAGAGTATGGTCAAGTGAAACAGAGTAACGGGTTGGAGTTGGGGGTGGGGTGGTGCGGGTGGCAGGGACCGTTCTGCTGTGGGTCTATTTGCATTCAGGAGGGGTTGCCAAAGAGGATTCGCAGGAAGGGATGAGGATTCAGAAGAGAGGGGTTGGGACATCCCGCCAAGCCTCCAGCTTCCCCAGGGAGTAGTACCCCAGCGGCCATAGGCCTGTGCTGGGAAGCTCAAAGACTGCTAAGCTATCTGCTAATGTCAAGGCTGACCTCAGCCAGCAGCGCCCTCTTCCTCCTGCTTCCCTGGTGGGTCGGCCCCTGTGGGACGTCAGCCCATCCCATCTGCTTTCAGAAATGGGCCTGCCCCCAGCCCGTTTCCCACTATGGCTGCCTTCTTCTCGCCCAGCAGGAGCGCCTGGGCCCCGGTGAGCGATGTTTCTGAATGGATTCAATCCCCTGTGCTCCAATCGGAATGCATTACCAGGCAGGGTGCATCAGCTTGGCGATTCGGCTTCAACAATAAATCTCCTTGCTTTCATGAGTTTAAATCAGACTTTAAAACATCACCCTTAATGTTCTTTTAATGCAGTTTTCTTCTGAATGAGTTCCCTTTAGGTCCAGTCCTTGTCATTAATACACTCTCTTGGCAAATGAAGGAAGGCTTCTTCGAGGAAAACCCTGCCAGTTTAGGAAACCAGTGGAATTGCCTTGGTGATGCCAGGAGCCTCTTTTGCATTTTACAAGGACACTTGAGAAAACAAAACTCTCTGACCGTAAATTTAATTTTCTCTTGACAGCCTCAGTGTCTCTGCAGCCCCGTAAGTTACCCATTACTTCTTTCTTCTGTAATTAAAAATCAAGGGGGGAAATGTACAGGATTAACAAGTTCTAATTTTCATTGATGAGCTCTAAGAGCTTATCAATAATGGGATCAGAAAAGCCGCTTCGCCTAAGCTCTATTTTTCTAGGGCATCTGAGTTTGATGGAGAATCTCCCTTAGGGTGGAAAAGGCTGGCTTTCCAAGGAGTCCCATTGCCAAAGTCAGGAGGAAGGGGCAGGGCAGGCCGAGCGAGTCTTCAGCAGGAGTGAGCCGAAGAACGGCCTGGGCTTGCAACTTTTACAGACTCAGCATTTGGGCTCGGGGGAGCTGATTACAGGGAAAGATTAAACAGGCTGTCTTTCACACACATGTTCCTTTTCTATGGATGGCTTCTGCATAAAAGGAGCTTGCACATATCTGCTTAGGAGGAAGAAAGATACTTCTAATTAAAAGAATATTGGTGGTAATTCCTTTTGAGTTATACATTTGTAGATACAAATGCTTTATCAGGGGACAGGGACATCCATCCTGTTTATCACCCATAGGGATGTAGCTGAGCATGGGTTTCTCCAAGAGACACTGAGCTGATCCATGGCATCTGGGCTGCGTCATTTCGAAAGCTGTGACACACGGGCTCCCAGTGAGTGTGACAAGCATGTGACAGGAATGAGCTGTTTAATTGACATGCACAGGTTCCACAAAACTCCCAAACAATCAGGTTTGAATCATAAATGATTCAAGCTAGGATTTTTTTTTTTTCTTTTTTCGAAGAGAGGGCAAGTGAAGTGTAGATACTGTGACCGGGAGCCCAGCCCCCAGCTTTGAGGTTCTTCTGTAGGACAACCTGCTTTGCAGAAGCACAAAGGTCTCCAATATGTTCTACAGGGGTTGGGCTTATGAGTTTCAGGCAGAAATTGGATGGTTTCATTCCCAAGCTTTCTTGCTTAGAGCTGCAAAGTTCAAGCTATCTCTGGAGACCACAGAATGCACAGGATAGCAGAAAAGGCCAGCAGCTGGGGATTCCGTCAAAGTGATACCAACTTGGCGCCTGCCACAAAGAACTTCTTAAACTAAGACTGGAGAAGCAGGGACTACTGAGTTGCCCATTTCCAAGAGGTCACCTTTTCTGGGTATCCTGCCAGCCTTCTGGCAAAGCATCCCTCCCTCCCCCAGCAAGAACAGACCTCACTGCAGCAAAGTTTAGGTGCCAAGAACAGTCTCATCTAGAGAATATTGGCGGCATTAAAACCTATTAGAAGTGATATTATATGGATAAGGTAAGAGCGTAGACTCTAGCAAGATGGTTGAGTTTGAAGAGAATGGTCAACTCTTATCAGCTGTGTGATCTTGGGCAAATTACTTAACCACTCTGTGCCTCTATGTTCTTTTCTGTAAGATGATTTTAGTCCCATTTCACAGAGTTATTATGAGGACTAAATGATTAAATACAAGCAAGCCATGTAGAACAATGTCCAGCATGTAGGAGGCACTCAACAATATTAACAACTTAAATATTATGCCATCTAAGCATACTATTTAAATCTTACTAAAGGCAGTATGATTGGCTTCTCACAGGCCTCTCCAACTCCATGATTTTAAAAAGCATGATGGCCCAGTTCACTGTTTTGAAAAAGTGGGGTAATTATGATGGTACACAAGATGATCTTTGGGGATCGTGCGGATGGGCATTTAATAACTATGCATTTACTACACATCAGAAAAAAATCAAGTCCATTATTATTCCCTGAACATTAATGATCCAATTGAAGATAGGCCTTTTAAAAAATGAATGTGTGTGGGGCACCTGGGTAGCTCAGTCGATTAAGCGGCCAACTCTTGATTTCAGCTCAGGTGGCGATCTCAGGGTTGTGAGATTGAGCCTCGTGTCCAGCTCTGCACTCAGTGAGGAGTCTGCTGGAGATTTTCTCTCTCTCTCTCCGTCTGCCCCTCCCCCTGCTTGCGCAGTCTCTCTCTCTCTAAAATAAATCTTTAAAAAAAAAAGTGAACATGTGGTATGCAATATGGGCAAAATCTTAATGACACTTGAGCTGAATCTTAAAGGGTAAGAAGGAGTAGCAGAGGGAACTCCTAGCAGAGGGACTATCTGTGCATAGGCCCAGAGAAGATCCAGCATAATAGCAGGGAAGAGAGATGCAGCTGGAGAGGGGACAGTTAGAACACGGAGGGCCTCATACGCCATGCTAACAAGTTTGGACTTTGTCCCCCAGGTGATGGGAAACATTAGTGGATGAGGTTCAAGGGGACTTGAAGAAGGAAGGTGTTTAGGACAGTATTGCCAATTAAGAGATGAGGAGGATGGGAGCAGAAGCAGTGGTCATGGAAGGGGTGAGAGAAGTAGGTGAAGTCAGTAAGTCTTTGGAAGGTAAGAGAAAATACTCAGGATTCATCTGGATATCCAAATAGATATTGTGTCAACAACCAAACCTGGCATGAAGGGGGTTGGTGAGGAAGATGATCTCTGATTGAGGGCAGGGTAAATATCAGATTAGTTTGGGACTGTCACTTGAGGTCCCTGTGGGGAGTCCTTTAGCAGACAGATCTGGGCCAAAGTCTAATTCAAACTCAATTGGGAGGTAAGCAAGTGGACATGCAGGGTGCTGGCTGGCTAGTTTTTCAAGAGGCGTGGATGAGATGGGGAGAAGAGAGGCCAAGGACAGCTCTAGGTCAAGGAGTGGAGACCCTTGATAATGCCTTATTGGCTGACAGTGAGGAGCCAGCAGAGTCAGGGAGGCTGAAGCCCAGAAATGCCTTCGAGCCCCTGGGCTGACCTCATTGGTGTCCTCAGTGTGATCTGTGTGTCTTCATGCACACTTTTTATCTTTGCATCCAGCCCAATGTTTGTGTCTCTCCTTCCTTTCTTCCTTCATTCAGTAAATATTTATTTAACATTGATACTATGCTCTAGGGGCAAACAGGCAAATCATGGAGCATCTATTCTAGTGAAGAGATGCAATCAACAAACAGTAAAATGTAAGCTGCGGAGGATAGTGATAAGTGCTCTTAATGAAAATAAAGCAGAAAAGGAAGTGTCTGGTTGGGTGAGGGGTAGGAGTACCCATAGCAAGTGGAGAGGTCAGGAAAGATGTCATGGAGAAGGTGGCATCTGTGTACAGATCTGGAAGAGATGAGAGAAGGAGGGATGAAAATATCAGGGGAAATGTGTTCTTTATAGAGGGAAGAGTGAGAGCAATGCCCTGAATTAGGAACAGCACAGCACCCCCCACCCTGGAAGGTGTCCAGGGTGATATTGATGAGTCAACACACATGTCATTAAGACTCCATCCAGGTGGAGTTTGTAGCTCATTGTCATTGTAGCCATGACATTCAGGACTTAACCTTGATTATGACACAATTTTAATGATCTATCACTTCACTGCATATTTCTATCCTCTTTGGCTCCTCATTCTTCTTGACTTCAAGCTAACTGCTCCAGGTTGTACCCATTCATGAGGCCCACTTTCCTCCAAACTCATGGAGAGAACCTAGGGAATGTAACATTCTTTCAACTTTTGGTACTGACTACAACATATTGCTAGCTGGGTTTTCAATCTGGAGCCAGGATTTAGGAGTAGTGAGGGAGACCAGGTGGGGGAAGGCCAGGATCAGAGGTATAGGCTGAACCCTAGGACATGGAAACGCCAAATTCCAGGAGCAAAGGAAAGAGTAGGTGTTCCCAGTCTTGAATCTGGAAATAATTCTGGAGCTCCAGCTCTGTCCTGTGGGAGACGCCAGGCAAGGAATGATGACTGATGATTTTAAGATCAAATATTCATAAAGTCAATTCAGAAAAGGGTGGTGAGCAGGGCAACTTAAGTAACCAAGAAGGTGACTTAGGAATGTGCTGGTAGGCCAGTGTGTTAGGGTGGGTTCAGCAGCAGACATGTGGGAAACCCAAGTGCAGGGTCAGGAAATGCAGTCCCCACTTCACCTGGAACTCAGACAGGACTTGGTCCTGGCTTCATGGACTTGGATCAGGCCTAACTCAGTGATGAGCCAGAAAGTCATTGGCTTGAGATCCGTCAATCCCCTGTCTAGGGACAAGACTGGTTCCAGAGTCTTGGCTGAGGCCAACCTTAATTGTGGGATTAAATGGCTCCAGCTTTGAAAACTGGGATGGCCACATCCCAGAATGCAGCCAACCCTTAAAAACATACGAACAATTTAATTGTTGGCTCCAATTATTCGCCAGTTCCTATAACTCTCCTTTTGCCATGGCCAACTCTCAAAGGAGAATCCTTCCCAGCCTCTTGTGTTTACACTTGGCCATGTGACTTGCTGTGACCAATAAGAATGGGTAAAAGTATCGTGTGTCAATTCCAAGCCTCGGCCTGAAGAGGCCTCGCACATTCTCACCTGCCTCTTGAACTTCCGAGATCAGCATAAGAAGAACAGACACTGACTAGTCTACCGGTCCCAGAAGGAAAATGGAGAGAGAGGAACATGGCCACCCTGACCATTGCGGCCTGAAGCAGAGCTACCAGTCAAGCCCAGTCTAGACCAGGCAGAGCCCAGATGGCCCACAGACGCTGGAACCACAAAGAATGAGTGTTGTTTTAAACTGTGAAGACAAAGACCACACAACTTTTTGTCCTGCCTCAAGGTGCCTAGCACAGTGTTTTGCTCCCAAAACCTCCAAATGGACTTGTTAGTTTCATTTGAGATGCTCAGTGGAAACCAGCTGGATATCTGGGTTCTTCATGACGAGGGGAAATCGAGACACTCCCATGCAAGTGACAGGAAGTAAAAAGTCGCCAGGCTATTTCCTTAGACACCAGGGGCAACGACCAAAGTTGCTGTCCTGTGTCTGCCCCTTGCATAGTCATGGTATCCGAAGGAGAACACCGGAGGTCTATAGTAGTTTGGGACTCACAAAAAATAATTCATTATGCATAATGGTGATGTTGGCAGTGCATGCCAAATGGTTAAATCTAATGTAGCATACAGTTTCATTAAGGCACAACAAAATTAATCTATCCCTTCCCACCAGGAGGTTTAAACAAAAGCAATGGGGAAGGAGCTGCATGTAAAAAGCAGCAATTCATTAATGAAATGAAGACATGTAAAATAATTAGGCTTATAACAAGAGATTAGAGAACTAAATTAACCCTTCTGTTTACTTTGCACAGGATGCAATGGAGAAATTTGGCAAACGTTAAATTATTATGGAAATGTCACCTCGAAAGATTAACCTGGTGGACTCCCACGAAAGGAGTGACCTGCGTCAGTCTCCAGTCTAGTAACTTTGTTTGTGAGAGTTAAAACCCTAACTGTGAGGTAGTTCTGTTTTGATCCCAGAGGCACGAAAGAAAGCAGGTATAGCCATGGAGTTGCAAATGAAACAGTTAATTCAAAAAAACGTAGGGGCCTGATGTTGACATGCTGTATGCTAACTTGGGTAATTAATAATATTGAAACGAAGAGGCTAATCTAAATCAATGGTGGGCTGAAGCTTTCCTCTGCCTGGTTAGTAATGATAAGCCAAGGGGGACAATTGAGCTTCTTTTCTTAATAACTCCCAAGTCCTCATCTGCAGTGGGGGAAATGGTGGGAACAAGAACCTGTCCATGTGATGGAGTAAAACGCAGCCCAGGACAAAACAGACTGGGAAATGGGACGTGCACATCATGGCAGGCACCCCCTCATGGTCCAGAAGCCCGAGGCTGAGGCTTTGGAACTTGACCCTGGTTTCTTGTACCTTAGCTCCCTAATTTAAGGGCTGCAGTGCAGACTTGTGGGCTTGTGTTTCCCCCACTGGTTCAAACTCCTCCATGTGTTGTTGGAAGAAATCTAGACTCTTAATACCTTTACACTCTAAATCTGGACTCTGTGTATCCTGTCACTGAGGTTGGGGACATGCCGAGAGCTGGGAAAGAGTGAGCATGTGAGAGCACACACACCCCCTTCTATGAGGAGAGACAGCTGGAAGCGCTGTGCCCCAGGGACAGTGGTCGTGAGGAGTCAGAGGGCAGCAGGAAATGGCCCAATCTGATGACTCCAGCAAGATCTTCCGGATGGAGAGATCCACCACAGTGGCAGCCCCACAAAGGACCACCTGGCCCAGGCCAGGGTCTACAGTCCCCCTGCTACCCCTCCACGCTACATCCAGGGCCACAGATGCTTTCATGTCTCACACATGGTGACCCCATCTCTTCCCGCTTGCCTTATGCTGACGAAAAACACTGGCCGTGAATTCATTCCGCATGATGAACTGAGGATCACAAGGTTGTGTGAGATACTGGGAACCAAAATTAACTTTTCCTTGGCACCTAGTTTGTGACTGGTGATCTTTCTACATTATCTTGTTTCACCACCCAGTGTCAAAGGGACTGTATTCCATTTTACAGATCAGTAAACTAGAGCTGAGTCACATTAAGAAATTAGGCTGAAATCATTTCATTTATTTATTTTTAATTTTAAAAAATCATTATTATTTTATGTATTTATTTATTAGAGAGAGAGAGAGAGAGAGAGAATGTGCCCGCACGGTGGAGAGGGAGGGGCAGAGGGAGAGGGAGAGAAGGAATCTTAAGCAGGTTCTACACCCAGCATGGTGCCCGACTTGGGGCTCCATCTCACAACCCTGAGATCATGACCTGAGCCGAAATCAAGACTCGGACACTTAACCGACTGAGCCACCCAGGCACCCCTAGGCTGAAATCACTTTAAAGAGTACTGTGACTTTTTTTTTTTTTTTTTGACTTTTTAAGTTTTTACAGAGACACAATCGTCCTCTACGGCACCACCCCAAACTATCTGGAGAGCAGAGCAGGTAAAATCGTGGTGGGCCCAGGACAGGTGGGTGGGGAGACCAGAGATCAAGTACCTCAAAGATAGGTGCAGTTATGTCTGAAAACTCTCTGTGCAGGTGAGTCTGGAGCATGTGACTTTGGGGCACTCCCCTTTCCCACCCCAGCCTCACCAGCAGTGGGAAGGTAAGTAAGGCACAGGGAGGAGTAAGAGGAGAACATGGTTGGACAAACTCATAGGGCTACTAGAAGAAATCTTAGTGGCTTGTTTTTCTGAAGAAGTCCAAATGAACAGCAAGTATCATTTCCAAACTAAAAGTAGGGCAATTGCTTCAATACAAGTATCTTTAATAAAGGATATTTGAAATTCTGGAATTTCTGTAGAAATGGGGCTATCTTATTTGAGCAATTTCAGAGAGCACTACACCCTCATCTTCTCATGTGTCCCCATGAATCCAGAAAAGCCATCTTTTTAGCACTAGGGTCTTTCCACACATGGTTCTCCTGATCTTTCTTGGCCCAAGCGAGAGAGAAAAGAAAGCAAGTATAAGGAAATTAAAAAAAAAAAGACACCCTGTTTTTGCCTCCTTGGAGTTCTTGATGCACATTCCTATTCTCTAGCTTCCACAGGAGCTACTTTTCTCTTCATTTATTGGTGTGTTCCTTCAACGCAGCAATTGGTGTGCCACAATGTGCTAGACGTAGCGCTGAGCACTCCTCTCTCGGAGAAGTGGAATGACTTCCCCACATACCCCAGCTTCCAGATGTGGGACCCAGCCTGTAAACTCAAGCCTCTCCAGCCTCCGCCCCACCCATACTGTCTTCCCTGCCCCATCATTTTCACCAGGAGAGAAGGCATTTTCCCCCATTATTCATACATTCTAATTGAGGTCCTAGGATCATTCTGGAATAAATGAGAACTTAGAACCCCCTTAGACTGTTGATATCTTTGCTAATCTTCAGTGATTTACTTTGCCTGCAGGGCCACACTCCAATTTCCAATGCTAAGTAGAAAGTCTCTCCAGAGAGGTGTTGTGTCCTTGATGGTACTTTAAACAAAGAAAACAGACTGTGAAACTTTGCCGATCTGTGAAGAGATGGTGTCCAGGGCCTAGCATGGTGTCTTGTACGTGTTAAATGTTTAATAGAGCTTTGATTTGAATGAACGAGTGAATGAACAAATGAACTAGTGACTTTGAAAGGTCCCTGAGGCTTCTCCGGTCTCCTCAGGTCATTGCCATTGACACAGACGTGTGAGAGAGGAGTGGGTCGACCGCACGCCAGGCATGTCAGCACCGTGCTTCTCCACAGGTGGGCTACAGGTGGGTGCCAAGTGCACAGTTCATCTGTGGAAAAGCTTCTTTATAGCCGGTCTGAAATTCCCCACAAAGGTTGGTGGAATTTGTTTTTAGGATTACCTGACAGGCATTAAAAGCAATTGACTTCAGAACAAATACTAAAAAGTCACTTTGTTCATCGTCATTGATTTAATAGGGATCAAAAAGAAAATTGGGTGTGAATCTATCCTTTCTTAAAGAAATTTTGTTTTATTTATTAAGATGGAGAAATCTCTTTTCTTTGACCCAATTCTTAACTAATTAAATTAGATAAAGGTGGGAGGAATGACATAGCTAGTGATTTGCAAGTGTTTAGACTCTTGAAACATAATGTGTATGAGGTTTCACATTTCAAAAAATATATATAAATAAGAGTGGATCCTTAGTACCTAAATTATGTGGAGGTGGTAAAGACCCTAAGTCAAATTGAAGGATTTCTCTTTTCAAATTTTTTTTCTCCTCATCTGCCTCCTCTCCCCATGCCCCATATCTCCCTCGAATCTTCTGGGTCTTAGGCTACTCGAACTGAAAGGAACTGTATAGTCAACCACACTCAGAAGGTAATTTTCGTTGACCTCCAAGTGGACTTGGTGCTCTGAGTCATGATGGCTTTGGGACCATTTTGTTACTGTCTCTGTCTTTCCCTGGTCTGCAGTCCTACCTGCTTTGGATTCTTGCAGTGGCATTGAACAACGCTCCAGGGGAGTGTCATGAACACTTGAGAAATCCCCAAACTTAGAAACTTAGACACCTCGTTCCTTCTGTTAGTGGCCCTGGATCACATCCCTCCAATCCAGAACCTTTGGTAATTTTTAGCTTCATTTGAAGTCCTAATTTGTGCTTGGGTTGAGTTCCAGTTAGAAAAGCTTTCTCTTTACTATTTAGGAAGAGAGGGAAATCAACTGCCTAAGAGGTGTGAGTAGAAAGGTGTCAGGAAGTACCTGGGGAGAAGAAATACTCTTCCATCACACCTGGAGTTCTTGCTTCTGGGGTACCTGTGTTAAATCACAGATACCTTGGATTACTGGCATACTAAGTTTGGTGTTAAACCATTTTGTCATCCAATTTTCAATGCTGAATATGTTTGAAAAAGGGAAAAAGAATCCAAACTAGCTCTGGAAATAATCTCAAAAGTGAGTTTGAAAAGAGTTTTGAGGGATAAAAGTATCATTTAGGTGGGTCCTCCAAGGTGACTATTTGAAAGAATGATCATCACTGGATGTGAAAGTTTTGATATTTTAAAAAAGATCGACATCAGTTTTAATGTCTTTGATGCAAATTTTTATGCCCAGAAAAGACTACTTAGAGTGTTACTTTTGTTTTCAAAACCAATACTTAATTTATTAAGGTTATACTTTCAAACACATTTGGTTTTTAAGTTCAACTTCCAAATATTATTTTATTTCAAAATCAAGCAAATTTTAACACTTGCTTTTAAGAGGGCCCTTGATTAGTTTTTGGTCTGATTTACAAGCTAGTTATTAAAATGCTTTAGAAATTTTAAACTGAGTGTATCAATTTCATATATTCAATTTTCTTTTTAGGTATACCCTTTGTCGAACTAGCAAACACATTTTTCTAAAAAGGTTTGGCTTAAAATCACAAATCTACTCATGTTAAATTGGAATTACAGCACTGTCCTAGTATTCTAATAAGCTAAATTCAGTTAATCATTACAAGTTTCCTAAAATACTAAATATGCACATATTACAAACATCCAAATATTAATATTATAGATTGATTTTCTTTAAAAACATACTTAATTCAAAATGTTCCTGGGGTCAAGAGATGCATATCCAGGAAAGAATTATGTTGTTCCAAACAATTTTGCAGTAACCTTCACAAGCTGTTTTTAGGACTACATTTTTAGTTGAATTAGGTTACTTAGTGATTAAAGAGGCCATAGGCCAGGATGCCAACTGGATTTGTGCCTATGACATTGATGGGACACACAAAGTCCCTCTCAAATTTATAGTTGCATTGTCCATGCTTGCCAAGAGTTAACATCATATCATTATCTTATATCTGAGTCTGAGTTTTAGAGTCTCCAATCCCTACATTTTGCTTTACCACTTGCTTTGATTCAATCTCTCTCCTTACTATGTCATTATAAATTTGTATACATATATTTCAAATTCTTCATGTCAGAGCCAGAAGTCAAAGAGAAATTTTTTTAAGGATTTTACTTATTTGAAAGAGAGATTGAGAGGGGTTGGGGGTGGGGGCGGGCAGGGAAGGAGGGAAGGGCAGAGGGAGAGAGAAACTTAGGCAGACTCCACGCTGAGTGTGGAGCCCAACTTAGGACTCGATTTCATGGCCCTGAAATCACGACCTGAATTAAAACCAAGAGTTGGACACTTAACTCACTGTGCCACCCAAGCATCCCCGAAGAAATATTTACATAACATGTAATTGAATCTCTAATTCTGTCATCATTGTCTTAAAATTAGGTCATGCCAATGACAAAAATCAGTCACAATATTTTATTGTAATGCCTCATCAATACAGATGAGTGTTGACCTTTCTGGTTTCACCCTAGGAGACTCTGTGTAAGTTACTGAACCGTCCCCACTCCCAATGCCTCCCCACAACACACACATACTCGCATGGCTCCCATGGGACCTTTGCTTCCTTACGTCATTGCCTAAAGAGATAGGACAGTGTTTAGGATATCCTCCAATGGAGTTCAGAAGTATTTCCCATGTTAACATTGCTAGGCAAATTGCTTAGCTCCCATATGAAGGTTGCTCGGTGTCCCACTAAGCTGGACACGTGGTTATGTCGTGGGTATGGGGGGGCGGGCAACAGGCCTCTTCACACCCTGCATTTCTTCATGTGCTGTTGGAGCAGACAGGGCAGTTCTAGGCAAAATCAGGAGGCAAGTGAAATGTTCTGTTTTCTAGAATCCTCTCTTTATTCCTGGGTTTTCCTCTGTCTTCCAGAGAAAGCCTCTGTCTGTGGTTACTGCTAACCTATTAGGAAAGAAGAACAATTTGGCTACCTGCACTGGAATTCTGGTTAACAGTGGTCAGGAGGTTGGGGCGCCTGGGTGGCTCAGCTGGTTAAGCGACTGCCTTCGGCTCAGGTCATGATCCTGGAGTCCCAGGATCGAGTCCCACATCAGGCTCCCTGCTCAGCGGGGGGTCTGCTTCTCCCTCTGACCCTCCTCCCTCTCATGCTCTCTCTCTATCATTCTCTCTCTCTCTCAATAAATAAATAAAAATCTTAAAAAACAAAAAAAACAAAAAAAACAGTGGTCAGGAGGCAAGTGAGGGGACATGAGAAACCCTAAGAGGGTAATAAGATTAGAGAGTGAATGAGAACTCTTCTTGGAGCAGAATAAAGCTGCTCAGTAGAGGGCTGCCATGCTGGTAGTGATGAACTAAAGGAAAGGCACAGGAAGGACTCAGTATTGTTCTGACAAATCAGGAGATACCAAAGTCCACCTGAGCAGTACTCAGTGAGATTCAAAATCACCTTCTTCTCCCCAGGACTTAGTCTTTGGATCAGTTTGGTGTCCTTGACTTTCTCTCCCCTTAAGTGATTTCCTTCCAGGGAGTTCTTTTGTCTTTCACGTGCATCATCCTGGACAAGCCCTCTCCAGCAGAGTCACCAGACTTGCTCCAACAGGGATGAATATGCTGCTTGTAAACAGTCCATCACTGTAAGCCCCCCCACTGCTCCATCTCACTCCCTACCCAAAGATAAGCCAAGATGAAGCGAGCGGTCTGGAGAGCTGGTGATTTCCCTTCATCATTCCTGAGGTATTCAAGCAAATATCTGAGGATACTCAGTGAGGATCAGAGAAAATTCAATTGTGGAAATAAGAATTTAGGACTTGGGTAGGCCATTCTTAGGCTTGGAGGCCCCAAAATGTTTGGTGTTTGAATATGCCCACATTGTACACTAAAGATATTATTTCTGCTGTAAAATAGTTGGAAAGATATTTTATAATTTTGTTTTGCAATGATTGGATTTAAAATATTTCCAATGATTTCCAATCTATGAACACTCATTTCATATCCACTTATCCTAAAGCCCAGTTGGCTCCTTTGTGCACGGATTCATAAGGATACCTTTGAAAATACCAGGTTCACATACATACAAGAGTCATTTCTCGTCTGCAACATTAGTCTGTTGATGCATACTTGTGACACTTACCACTGCCCACCTGCCACCCATAACCCTTCTACTCCTGTAAAACTGTCTTAGTTATGCTGGGTTATTTATTCCATATCATCTAGAGGATCAGCTTAGTAACCACCACCAAAACCTCTGTATGTGTTTTACTCAAAATTACATTTATTCTATAGATTAATTTGGAGAGGATTGACATCTTTTCTATCCTTCAATGAAGTTTTATAATCATCCCTACAAAGATCTTACATATCTTCTGTTGGATTTGTTCCAATGGCTTTTGTTGCATTTTAAGTTGGTATCTATTTAAATTTCCACTTTGTAACGGTTCGTTACAGATGTATCAGAAGGCTATTGATTTGGGTATATTGATCTTACTGAGCTCTTACTATTTAATAGTTTACATGGTAGACATTTGGAGTCTTCCTGAGCATTCAAACAACACAACACAAAATAAAACAAACCCCTACACTTCCCAGGTACCTTGCAGTTAGGGGACATATGACTAGCTGTCGCCAATGAAATGGGAGTGGAAGTCCCGTTTCGGTCTTCCCAGATGGGTCACTTCCAGGCTGAGGCAGTACAAAGCTCCTGCATGATTCTCTCTTCTGCTGCTGAAACAGGTATGGACGCCTACCACTGAGGTGGCAAAGTCTGGGTTGATGCATCACACTACATGGCGGAGAGTCACTCAGAACTTCAATAGACTGCATGAGAAGGAAATAAATTGCTGCTGTGTTCAGCCACTGATGTTTCAGGATTAATTGTTACCACAGCATAACCAGCCTCCATTGACTAATACAGTCTGTCTATAGATTCCCTCAGATTTTTTATATGGACCATTATAGCAGCTATGAATAATGAGTTTTTGTTTCTTCCTTTCTAATTCTTAGGTAATTAAATTTTCATGAATACCAACCTCAACAATTAATGAGGTTGACACAATGTTGCATTTTGTAGATCTTTAATGAAACATTTATTAATTTTGATTTGCAGTTTTCCTTTGTATTCCTTCAGTTCTCAGACATTTTGCTGGACCCTTAAAAAGCTGATAGGCCTCAGTCCCCATGATAAGAGGGCTTAAGGGTTAACAAGGCCGTGGTTAGGCTGGTTGTCTCTTTGGGAACTTACCAGCCTAGGAGCCTGCGGGTCCAGAATGAACTAATGTAACAGGAGCACACAGAGCCCTGGCTTAGGAGAGTCAGCTGGGCTTAGACCAAAACACTAACAATAGCTCCGTGGGTATCCTAGCAAATCAAAACTGGAAAGTGTCTTTTTTTCAGTTCATCTTTTCTTTTAGCAAGAGAATCAGAGTTAGTCTTCTCTTGCTTCCAGAATTTGGCGACAGCTCTGAATATCTCATTATTACCGTTTTAACACTGTAGGTATGCTCTAGTTCAAAAGGTCCAAAATAATAAAACCTGACCTTATCAGAGAATATATGAATTGGAGGATGGTAATTTGCTTTACAAAGGGATCCCTACTCCACAAAATGAATTCAACTTTGGTGTCCCTAAAATAGCCAGTTCCCTTGGTGCATGTTAAATATAATTCAATTTACAAAAATTCAATTTGCATATAACCTTTTCAGTAGCACATCCATTGTGCAAAGCAATGTACACTTGTAATTGGCTGCAAATTGCCAAGGGACCACCCTTGCACATATTGTTCCTAGATGTGCAATTTTTTTCTTCATCTTCATGGCGTAGAGGAGTAGAGTGGCTAAAGTTTTAGTTGTTTATCTGATCCCAGTGACCACACTGAGAAAGAACATTTGTCAACGATTTGGGGGCAACAAGAGCTCTGTATGGACTAACGTTGTGTACTTAGAAGCAGGAAATGAGGAAGGTTACGAAAACTGGCTGGGTTCATGATAACTGTTTGGCTGTGTTGTAGGAGCTCTCTTTATCTTGGTGGCTTGATAGACATCAGAACAAAATGAAATGAAACAGGCACAATTTACAATCATGGTTTGGATATCATTTTTCTTTTTTTTTCTCCATGAGGTGGTGGACCTGCAGGAACATCTTCTAAGGGAAACAGAACTAAGTATAGGGACCTGAGCCATGTGGTCAAGGAGAGTCCCAGCTGACTGAGCCAGCTGTGGCAGCCTGATCCCTGAGGTCCCCTGTGCCAAGATACTAAGCAAAGCGAGCGTGGCATTTTCTCATGTGTTATGTAAAAAGCAAAAGTGGCATCTTTTTATGGCAAATTGAATTAAAGTAGATTATTGCTCGCGATGCCAAGTCACATCTAAAACCCTTTTCGACCTGAATAGTAAAAACCCCGCCTGGCACATCACACTGTCTTTCCAGAAATGATACTTCGGTCACACATTCCCACTGTCCCCCTTCCCCACGTCGGATACCAGAGCCCTGCTCTTCTGATTAGGAAGTTCCCTCTGGGATTTCATCGGGGGGGGGGGGGGGGAGGCGCTAAAGGCCCGTATTCCCTAGGGTAGCCTGACCGCTGTGTCAGACACGTGGCAAGAGTCAGATTCCTCTCTTCTGGAGACTGGACTCCTCTGCCAGGTTCAGGGAGGATGCGCCAAAAGAAGCTGAACCAGTCCTATTTAGATGGAGTTGGTTGATGTTTTCTTTTCTTTTCTTATGCTGGAGGGAACAGCCCTGAACCCCAGTTCAGCAGAGCACTCTCTCCACAGCAGGTTCAACTCCCAGAGGGCAAGGCCTGGCTGGTTCCGGTTCCGGTTCCGAGGCAGGGGTTCTGGTTGACCCCGCAAACTCCTGGATGCAGAGCCATTAACAACCCGAAAACAGGAATTTCTCCTAAACCAAATAAAAATACTGCGATATTTCTTAGAAGCCCATATTTGGGGTAGCTCACTGAGTCCTTTATCTCAGCCCCCCTCCAACAGAGAATCTGTTATTCAACTAAAACGTACTGCAGCTGCAGCGGGAGGCAGGCTGCCACCTCAGGCGTGCACAGGGCGCCCTGCGCCACTCCAGGGGCGCCGCTGGCAAAGCCGCACAGCACGGGGAGCCCCCCTTCCCCCCAGTCAGGCGGTTTCCAACTGGCTCGTGCCCCGCGGCGCTGGCCCCGGGAAGAAGGGGGCCCGATGTATTTCTATTCAGGTGGCCCGAATTCGGGGAAAGAGGCCAGCCAGGCTGCAGAGCGACCTGGGCTCACATACTTTGCGAGCCACTTAGAACCTGTGCAGTCCAGGACGGCGCGCATAGCCTCTCCCCGACGCGCCAGGCACGGCACTGACAGACCACAGCCAAGGTGACATTAAGACGATGAGGTGGAAGCGCCCGGCGTGGTGTCCAGCGTCAGTGTGAGTTTCTCTTCCTGCAGCGCTCCGGGCTGGACCGGTCACCGTTTGTCCCTGCCTCGCCGGCTTTGATCCTGGAGGCTGAGCGGAGAGTGAGAAAGGAACACAGGAGCGGGACCCTGGCTCTGTGGCCTCCACGAGGTCTGTGAATGCGGCGGCTGGGTGTGCGAAGTTCCAGGCCTGTCCAGGCCACCCGAGCCCGTCAGGAAAGTTCCCCTAAATTCCTGCTATGTATGTTAAAGCCAAGTCACTTGCCCCGTGAGGGCTGGGGTGGGAAATGAGGTGGAGGAGAGAAATATTTCCTATGCTGCTTTCCCTTTTATTTGTAGCACTGTGTCCAATGGAGTCTGCCAGAGCTGAGCCAAGTCCTGCCCTTGGAGGGGGCACTGTGGCACAGGACAGCAGTGACCAGGTGACCAGCCCTCCTCAAAGGCTGCAGACCCCGGGAGGTCAGAGTCTGGCCCCTGGGTGGCCTCCTTGTTCCATTAGGGATGTGGAATCTAGAGTCTTCTGGGTTACTTCTTGGGCATTTTGTTTGAATAAAGAAGCCTCTTCTCTCCCATTGGTCCAGACATGTTGGCTCTAATAGACGGATAGGTTTCGGAGGGCTCCTCCAGCCCGCTTTGCCCTGGCTGGAGATGGAGTTTGTCCGGGAAGGGAACGGCTTCAGATGCTGCTCTCCTTCCTCTCTCCGGGTTCTCCAGAGAACCGCGAAGCTGAGCTCGCAGCTGCTCAGATTCGATGACCACACACAGCAAGCAGGGGCATCTGCCAGGACCCCGCCCTCAGCCGCGATTGGTGACACCAGCATTCATCTCACTTCCCTGCAGAAAGTCAGGGCTGTCCGTCTTGACCATTGAAGGTAAGACTCAAGGCTCCAGAAGGCCCCAAAGCAGCTTCTCACCTTGTTCAGCTCTCCTCCTCTCTACCTCTTAGCTTTCCAGCACTGATTTTACTATGCTAGGTTTAATCCATTTTCAGGACTCAACTCCCCCTGCCCCTCTGTCCAGAGAGAGCAGAAATGGGGTGAGCCGTGGACCCAGGAGCAGGAGGCCAGCCCCTGCAAGAGCAGTGTTGATTCAGGAAACGCACAAAACCTCCCGGGGCCGGTTTTCTCTTAAAAAAAAAAAAAAAAAAAAAAAGCCTTCTGCTGGCCTACCTATGCCCCTGTCAAGTAAGATAGGGGTGTGAAAGCATTTTGTAAACCATAATACACTGCATAGATGGAGGATATGATTATTCTCAGGAGGGCATGGGTGCTTACGTGAGGTGGGCCTGGTTTCATCCTATCATCTATGGTAGAGACCTCAAACGAGCAGCCGTTGGAGTCCTGGGTATGTTGTGTTTACACAGCATTTACAAATATTTAAAATCCACTGCCAATGTTAAAAAAAAAAAAAAAAAACCCTCAGGAAATTTGTACATTAAAGAAAGATTTCTAGGGGCGCCTGGGTGGCTCAGTTGGTTAAGCGACTGCCTTCGGCTCAGGTCATGATCCTGGAGTCCTGGGATCGAGTCCCACATCGGGCTCCCTGCTCAGCGGGGAGTCTGCTTCTCCCTCTGACCCTCCTCCCTCTCATGCTCTCTGTCTCTCATTCTCTCTCAAATAAATAAATAAATAAATCTTTAAAAAAAAAAAAAAGAAAGAAAGATTTCTAGCTTCATTTCAAAAATTAGAAGACCTGGTAGCACTAGAGGGGCCACCTTGGGCTGTAACACCTGCCCCCATAACAGTCATCCCATTAACAGTCATGCGCTGGCTGTTCCACACTGTCTCCACCACCCCAGTGTCTTATACCCTCGCCATTTGACCACCTTGCCTGCTTAGCACTTGTGGGCAACTGAATTTGCAATCCTTGCTTCACAGGAATTTACTTGAGAAAATTGCTTCTCATTTCCCACTTTACTTTCACTGGCACCACCACTGCCACACTCCCTTCCCATGGACAGGAGTTTCACTCTTTGTCAGGCAAGTGAAGAGGGAGATCCAAAGCTCAGAGGAATGGCATGGAGGACCTCTCCATAAAACAGCAACAAAAGCTTGGTTAGGGATGCCTGGCAGTCTTCAGTAGCTGTTCCCAGAGGGACTAGCTTAAGTTTTCACCAACCAGTATATAATCAAACATTAAGAGCAATGTTCTGGTTAGCTATGTCTACATAACTATCCCAAAGCTTAGTGGTTTAATATTAATTTGTCTGACAGTTCTGTAGGTTAACAAGGCTCAGTGGGTGGTGTGCACTTAGACTATCTCATCCTGTTGCAGTTAGGTGGTAGCTGGGATTGCAGTTATCTAGAAGGCTCAGTTGGGCTGAAGTCCAAGATGGCTCATTCACAAGGCTGGCGGTGGATGCTGCCTGGGAGCTCAGCTGGGCTTGTCCACTGGAGCACCTGTGTGGGTCCTTTCCATGCAGCTGGGGCTTCTCACTATATGGCAGCTGGGTTCTAAGGGAGAGTGTTCCAAGAGTGAGTGTTCCAAGAGACCCAGGAAGATGCAAGGCTTCTTATGCGCCAGCTTTGGAAGTCACAGTGTCACTTCTGCCAAATTTCATTGGTTAAAAGCAAGTCCTGGTAGGCGCCTGGGTGGCTCAGTCGTTAAGCGTCTGCCTTTGGCTCAGGTTATGATCCCAGGGTCCTGGGATCGAGCCCCACATTGGGCTCCCTGCTCAGCGGGAAGCCTGCTTCTCCCTCTCCCACTCCCCCTGCTTGTGTTCCCTCTCTCATTGTCTCTCTCTCTGTCAAATAAATAAATAAAATCTTAAAAAAAAAAAAAGTGAGTCACAGAGCATGCCAGATTCAAGAAAACAGGAGTACACCAAGCATGAATAATGGGAGGTGTGATTCATTGAGAGAGCCATCTTTGGAAACTAACCACCACAAGTAGCACTGGGGAGGCTGGTCCTTATTTCATGGCTGCTTTTACATGTGTTTTTATTTTAGAACAACTCATCTCCTCTCCCTTCAGCTTTCCCCAAGGTAAGATATTAATGAGATCATATTTGAACTCCTTGACAAAGTAATGCCTCCTGATAAAGCGTCCTATTATTATCGGCCTGCCTGATGGCTTCCACCCGGAGCCCACAGAAGACAGGATGAGGGGTGATACTGCATGTATCTCAACAACAAACAAAACTTCATTAAATCCATTGAAATAACACAGACATTCATATTTAGTACAGATCAAATCCTATTACCAACAAATTGCATCGAATCACCTCCAAAAATCTGTAGAACCAGATGTTTCCAAGCCCTACTTCCTTTAGGCAAATACCCAATGTAAGCAACGTGAAGGACTACCAAAGAATTAGAATATCCCCTGAGATTTGTTAGGTTGGGATTTGACCCATTTTCTTTTAGTCACAGGTTCAAGCATCTTAAAATCAGAAAGAACAAAATCGCAGGATTCATGAGTATGAGCTGGCGGAGAAATGGGTCTCATTTAAATTGTAGAAAATATGTTTTTATGCTGCTACCAGGCTTCCCTTCTAGGCCCTGGGGGATTCCCACTTGATTCCCTGGTCAGCATTTGGGGAGCTTACAATGCAAGAGCATGCCTGGCAACCAAGCACCCCACCTGAAATCCAGAGTCTTTCCTAGGAAAGACAGTAAATGACGATAAGAGTAAGGGCTTCAGACCACGTAAATTTCCGGCATGACACTGGAGATATTGGCACTGCACAACATTTAGACATTTCCCCAAGTTAAGCCTCTGCTTTTGCTTTTCTGAATACACACATTTCTTAATATTTTCCTGCTTATTTCTGCTTAAAGACCCTAAAGGGATGTGTTAGGGTTAGGCCAGGTGTTCAGCCACAGGAATGCTCCTGAGCCTACAGATGGCAGCCCCTCCCCAGTGCAAATGTTCTGGAAGACCTTACAGGGCCCGCATGCCACCCACTGAGTCCTCTTCTAACGACTCTTGCTTTTCATTTCAGGCAACATCTTTCCTTTCCCGTTAACGGTCGCTATATCCCAGGCATGTTTCTCCCCCCACAAAGACCTCTACCTACCTACCTACTTGCCCTCCTTCCTTCCTTCCCTCCCTTTGACCAATATACAAATGGGCAAAGGGAGCAACACGGGCAAAGGACGCACACTGCCGGTCAGGAACTTGCTGGGAGGTGATTTGCTTTCTCACGGGGTGTCCAGAAATATGACATACCTAAAATGGGAGACCTCTGCACTCTTAGCCAAGGGCCATTTGCTAAAGCCATCTTTGTGTTTTCTTCCCTTCCAAATTCATCCATTTGTGCCTCTTTGCCTTTTTTCCACTAAAGAATGCCTTCCCCTATGCTCCTTAGTCCATTGCCAAATTAACCGCACGCAAGCTACCAGCAGCCACATAACTGACTCTTTTGTCTCATAGTTAAACACCAGGTGCACTGCTTTGCTAATGTTCAATGTTCCTCTGGTTTTGTCTTAAACGCAACGATATTGAAGTGCTGGAGATTCTGCTAACTTCTGGGACACAGACGTAAACAATACCACACGAGATGAGGCAGCATTGAGGACAGTCCTTACACTAACTGGGAACGGTCTTTTGTGTGTATTTGTCTTGCCCATCCGGAGAGATTAATCAGCACTTCAAAACAAAAATTAGGCTTCCTGTTTGCATTTGTACCTCTCTCTCCACACCAACCAGCACAAGGCTCTGCCCACAGTGGACACTCAGTATTTATGGCCAGAGGGCTGATGGTCCTGGGCTGTACCCTCAGGCCAGAGGCTCCTTCTACTTCCAGGATGACTCAAACCACTGGGTGTGGGCTAAGGAGCCCTAAAGAGCTACCTTGGAAAAGTGGTCCTTAACCTCTACTGTATGTCATAGAGGGAGCTTTCGATCAGTTTTGATGTCTGTGGCAAGAGACTTTTTTCTAGTAGCTTAAGTATACTTTCTTAAAGGATAAACTTTATTTTTTCAAGTTTCAGATTTGAGTATGTCCTATAACTACCCTCTCTCTGGCTTGCACTGGAATATTCTTTCTTCAGGGATGTGGTGTCAGCATTCTTGAGTGGTGCTGGGTAGCCTTCAGTCTGTCCTCTGTGGCTTGAGCCAGTAGGAAAGCAACCATGAGCGATGAACCATTCACCTGTGGCAGCTACTCATTATCCTAGAGATGACCTTTTCCAAATTCTTAATTTTTAAAAATAGAAATCTGCGTATTTATGTGTTTGGGAAAGAGAAGGTCGGGAATTGTGTCTTTAAGAGGAGCTCTTGTCCAAGGTGCACACATAATTGTGGAGAAGAACGGCGGTACCTTGCTGAAAGCACCCGCACCACTTTGGCAAGGAGGGGGCAGTCTGGTGGGCCTTTGTGCACTTGCCTAAGCAATTTTTTTGTCTCTCGCAAATGTGACTGAGACTCAGAGTGCTAGCCTTAGGGTGTGGAGAAGCTTGCCTTTTAAAACTGTTGTTCTATTGATCATGATGCGTGCTAGTAATTGCCTCTTCTGCTTTATGTATTTTCATTCCTTGCCTTCTCTTCCCTGTCTTGGAGTCTCTGGGTGATTGGATCACCAAGGGGACCACTGCAAATAATTCTAATAAAGAAGTCAGTCTAGTATGATGTTGGCAAGTTGACCCTCTTTATTAGACCAACTCCAAAACGAACATCACTCTTCAGAGATGCCGCTTGTGGAAACAGAGCTCACATCCTCGCTGGCCTTCAGAAGTGTGATCGGGAAGTGCTCCAGGATGCGCACGCTGGGCAAAGTGAGGCAGGCAGGCTGCGGCCCCTGTGGGCTGTGCTGTGTGCGCGTGCGGGCTTGCGCGTGTGCGCGCATCCGGGCACGCCTCTCCCAGGGACAGGAACAGCAAGGCTGCCTGCCTTTATCCGGGGCAATGGGGGCACATTCCGGGATAGGAAGGACAATTCAAAATAAAGATTATGGGCTCTCTGTGTTCCAAAAGAGCTGCTGTGTTTTCAGAAAACATTCTCCCTCCCCTGTCACCTTCCTTCACTACTCCCTGCGGGATGCCGATTCTTACTGTAGCTGACGGGAGGGGCCCGTGGCGGAAAGCAGGCTGGGCCCTCTCCGCGCTCCAGGGGCTGCCCCTTGAACTACCTTCTCTCCACCTCCTGCCCATCGTCCACCTCTCTGGGGCTGGTCGCGGGCATGAGGCAACCACAAGGCAGATGGTACAGAGGGGCATGCGTGAAGCAACACACCGCTCAAGGCGGGATCGCATTAGAAGAAACTAAGCTAACGTCAGATCTCAGACCCAGAAGTCCTATTTCTTTTTAATTCCTACCTTGTTCTGTCAGGGGGAAAAAAAAAAAAGTCAATTCTGAAATCTGACCAAATCCAAAAAACTGTTTATATCGTCGTTACATGATTAAAATGAATAAATGTACACATTTCATTTCTTTAAAAGAGTTCCTTACACGTTATCTCTGTAACGCTATGAGGCATTTAATTTTATTTTCACTTAACAGTTGAGGAGACTGAGACACAGAGGAGTTAAGGGACTTTCCAGAAGTCCCACAGCCATTAGGGCAAAGTCAAGAATTTAATCTCCCTCTTGTGACTTCAAGATCAGTTCTTTCTAAAACATTTTTTCCTGTTAATTCTTTTCCCATTCAAACCTACATCTCTCTTATTTCACCAGCCATCCATACATCACTGTAATGTTGTAAAACCACTTTTTCCTCCTTTAGATGCCACTTCAGAGACTGATTTTCTTGGATGCTTTTTGGGAAATCATCTCATTACAAAATAATTCCAGTACATATATCCATACACAAGCTCCCTTGATCTTAGTATTTTAATTGTCTGGGCTGTACTAGCAGTTGAAGGGACCTTGATGTGACAGGACTTCGTCCCGTGCCACGAATACTCCAGGCTTCTGTCCCACTGACCCAGCTTCTCAGGCTCAGGGCCTGCTTTGAGATTTTAGAGGACACTTTTTTCCTGCTAAACTAGCTATCATGAGTATTTACTATGTGCCAGTTTCTCTGCTGGATGCTCTCCATGTATTATCGCTCATGTCCACAAGAGGCCTAGGAGACATGATGAGGAGGAGGATTCCCAGTCTACTGATTGAGAAATTGAGGTTCTAGGAGTGTAAGCCATTGTCTATGCAGAATTGCAATTTCTTTTCACTCTAAAGCCCCATTTTTTCATTTATACTCCTTCTTCCTTTGGGTTTTGATATTAATTGCTTGGTATAAGAGAGCAAAAAGATTCTTGATACCTTGATCGCTTAAAATATGGGAACATCAGTATCAGCACCCCTGGGGTCACCCTTAAAGCCACTGGGTGAAGACTGAAGTGCACAAGTGGCGCCTTGGTCTAAAGGATAGGAGCATCAGGAGTTCCAGATTCAAATTCGAACGCTCTATCTAAGCGCTAACCACCTATGTGACCTTGGGCAAGCTGCTTTGCCTCTCTGGACTTCCATTTCCTCATGTATGTAACTGAGAGTTTAGAGGAGGGACTCTCTGAAGTCCCATCCCATCCTGAGATTCCTATCACACACCTACTGGGACATGTTCTTTTTCAGAACAATTGTGCAACCCGGAATCTTATGAAGCAATAAGACTCAATTCCCATTACCACAAGCATTCAACATTCAGCATTCCCACTTCCCCAAAGCATATGGCGCCATGGATGCCTGCCAGGAAGCACTGTGAACAGAAGTGAGGAAGGAATGAACATCAGCAGCCAACACATTGGGTTTGTCCTTCTTGTCCTTACACTGAGCATCTACATTGGGTATGGGAGACAGTCCTTTTATTTCAAGGACCGGTGTTGGTGGAGTTACTCACTTCAGGGCCTCTACTTTACCTCACTGTCCCATCAACAGCACCATCGTGCCCCAAATTTCTTTCTAGCATTTTTTATCTCTAGATGTCTCTCCGTATTTATTATACTAATTAAAAACAAAAAAAACAAAAAAGAACCAACTAAGCTTCAAGTAGAGGGAAAAGAAACACAGTATCTCATGGTGGCCCTGCTAGTAAGGGAAGGACTGAATGAAGACCTCTTTCATATGGACAAAGAGGAAAACATGGGAAGACATTTTGATTTTTATTTTTGACTGGCTTCTCTGTCCTTTCCCAGACTTCTTCAACTCCATCCCAATTTTACTTTTTATTGCAAAGGCTCAAGACCCTGATGGAAAAGGGGTGGAGAGGAAGACTATAAGGATATAGACAGGGTGAAAAAAAAGAGCAAATTAAATATAGTTCATGGGCCATCACTTGGTTCAGAATTCTGATAGTGAAGACTAAAGTCAGACTTTCACTGTTAAAAACCCAGGTTTTATTTGTTTATTTTGTTTGTTGTTTGTTTGGTTTTGCCATTTGCAAGATTGGATTTTTGAAAATGTTGTCTGTTGACCACACAAACCCTGCCCCTCCAAGGTTGCTCATAGAGGAACTCTGTTGCCAGGCTGTGGGTACCCCAGGCCTGAAGGGAGCACAGCTAGGATCAGCCCAGTGGCAGGAGGTCAGGAATGCAGTTTGCTGCCAGTTCTTTCTGCCTTGGGGAGGGAAGGGGCTGGGGAGAGGAAGGGCAGGGCTACTGCAGGCTTGCCAAAGATTCACAAGCACTCAGAGTAGGAGTACGTCCAGCAGAAATTCCTTTCCAAGGCTTCACTGGGCATCAGGAGGATGGGGAGGGGAGTAATGTGGTAGACAAAAATTTGATCTGTGATGACAACCTGGAGAGGCGTGAAAAGGTTTTTATTAATGATGCAAGTTGCAGACAGTCCTGCCAGCTACAAACAGGGGTCATCATGCACTGGAAGTGCTGTCGGGGGCTGGCATTGTGGGGAAGGCGTGCACATCTGGCGCGGTCACAGCAGACTCCTGCGCCAACAGTTGTTACAGAGGAGGTGGGGGGTGAGCTGATCCCAGTCTGTGTAACGACGAGCTGCTTTATGATGGTGGGGGAGGGGATCAAGGGCCACATCTCCATTTCTGTAATAATGAACAGCCAAGAAGGTACGCACCCACTCACAAAGCAATAAAAGAAGCCATGTGAGATGCAAGGAGAGACCCTTAGAGCTGTGTGTCCATGATCCCCAGAAACAGTGAAGTGAAAAGAGATTGAATCAGTTGGTTACTTTGACTTGATGACTTAAAAACTGGTCTGCCTCCTTTTTATTTCCCTCATTGATGTTTGATCACCGAATTAATGAATCTGGCCTCTTTTTCCTTTTGGTTTGACTTGGATGTAAACGTTGGGAGGAGAATTCTAGGATGCGTATCTATTCTATCTAGATAGTCTGTATTTGGGCAGCTAAACATTACAGAGACAGACAAAATGAAAAAGAAACAGAGGTGACAAGAAGTGGGACGAGATGGGAATCATTGAGGGGTGGTGGCAAAAGGGACCAGGACAAAATCAAAATTGTGGCAAAGACCACTTTTGAGATTCATGACTTCTGGAAAAACAATTTATACCAGAGTCCCAGAGATCTCACAGAAATATTTTGAAGTACCAGTGACTTACACAGAATATTTAATAAATGCATACTTAGAATATCACTAGGCACCATTTTAAGTTGAAATGGATCTATGGAGGTTTAATAGGATACTGGCTATGAGTGGGTGGGGGAGAAGAACATGATAAAGACAACGATTTACCTGAGATTTGAGAAAGACCCCTGAGGAAGGTATTTGATTCTGTGTAGGACTAATCATGCTCTAAAATCTCAAGTTCATTTACACATATTTCTGAGACACTGAACCATGTTCTTTCCCTCAGAAGCTCTATTTGTTCAGTTTGCTGACACCAGACTCTGTAAGGCTATTGTTGGGATGATACTTGCAGCCTGTTCTGGGTGGGTAGAACAGCCTTTGAAATTTTCTCATACCTACTTTTCTCAGAATGTGTACAATGAGGAAAATTCATTTCCTTCCTGTCGAGAAAAGTTAATGATCATTTTCCATTATATTAAAATATTACCCATAGTTATGACTTCAGTTTAATGTTCCTGCAGAAATCACCATGTGTTACAGAGTTTAACTATGCCAAGGCCAAGGCACCCATGTCTTATTTCAGAGTTTTTCTTAAAAAATGGATTGTTTAGGATGAGTTATGACAAAAGAAAGAAAGAAAGAAAGAAAGAAAGAAAGAAAGAAAGAAAGAAA
>NW_022589709.1:62019928-62243678 GCF_004348235.1 Phoca vitulina
AAAGAAAGAAAGAAAGAAAGAAAGAAAGAAAGAAAGAAAGAAAGAAAGAAAGAAAGAAAGAAAGAAAAAAGAAAAAGACCAATCACACCACTTTGGGAGAATTAATAGGTAATTACATATTTTTTAAAAATCACTTTTAGCATGAAAATCCAAATTTTTAACAATGTTGTCTCCAGAATATAATTATAAATGCCACATTAAGTCTCTGAACCAGAAATAAGAGCTTGCTTTTAAGATATAATAAATTCTTTAAGTATTAGGACTGTTTATCTTTTAGGAGAGATGAAAAGTAGAATTACAAGTTACTATGGTATTGTAATTCCTTGAGTAGGTTTGTCATTATTATATTTAAAAAAGTATCCATTCCCTCCTCAGAGGTTCATCATTTGTGTCCACAGAGGACAAAGGCGGCCAGGAAGTGGACAGATGGGAGATCCAGAGTGGTCTCAGAGGATGTCCAACCTCCACAAGTTAGGAGGTACTTCTCCCCATATTGGGACTGATGTACAATCACCAGGACCAGAATCTCACCATGTGAAGCCAGGAGCAATGAAAGCAAGGGGAGAAAGAAGGTGGGGTCCCCAAGCAGAGCGAGATACTTGTTGGGAGAGGGGAGAAGAGCCTGGGATTCATGCCAGCAGGTAAATCCAGTATTGGTTCATTCCCTTCTGTGATTAGTCTGCTTGGGCTGCCAAAACAAAATACCACAGAGTGGGTACCATAAACCGCAGACGCGTATTTTCCCACAGTTCTGGAGGCTGGAAGTTCAAGATCAAGATGCCAGCAGGGTGGTTTCCTGTGAGGACTCTCTCCTAGTCTTGCACACAGCCCCCCTCTTGCTCTCTTTTCACATCGTCTTTTCTCTGTGCATGGCCGCCTGACCCTGATCTCTCTCCGTCTTATAAGGACACCAGTGATACAGGATCAAGGAGCCACCCTAATGGCCTTAGATTAACTGAATTACCCCTTTTAAAGCCCTACTTCCCAAGTAACTTATATGGACTAGGGTCTACCCATATGACCTCATTTTACCTTAATTTCTTCTATAAAGGTCCTAGCTCCAAATTCATTAGATTCCATAGTATTTCCTTTTATTTTAGACGTCTCAGACAAAATAAACTAAAAATAATAGGCATCTTCAGCTATTCCTGTTGCTTTATGGTTGTACACATATAACCTGGATTTCAGCTGCCCCCGCCCCACCTACCCCGCCTTTGGACAAATAAGATAAACTTGATTCAAAACCGGTTCTACCACCCATTAAAATCCAAAGTCTGCGCTGGGATCCTGGGATTGTCCAGGACTAACACCCCTGTGGGCTCCTCCCCACTGAGGCTCACACTTATGGGTGCAGCCTCTATTTCCCCCACCTTAACCAGACCTGAACCTGGGCTCCTTCAGGGAGCTTCACAAAACCTCATCAGGGGCTTCCTCACTTTATTTAAGAGTTAGGGCTGGAGCCAGAGCCACGGAGAGGGGTACTCCTTACATAGGGCACCACCTCTCACCGCCACCTCCCACTTCCCCTCTCTTTTCTTTTCTCTCCTCTTCCCTCTGATGATTATGACAAATTCCTCTCTTTATCACATGCAGAACAGTTTAATAATAACTTCTCTAGCTTGACGATACTCTTGGGTCTCACCCTCTACCCCAAGTGGCTTATTAAAATATTTCTTCATCCAAATATATTCAGAGCTCTAAGAGGAATTCTGGTGAATACGATTTTCTCTCCCTCATTATAAGCACAGAAGGCAGCTCCTTTTCTAATCCAGCCCCCAGGTTCATCCTACACCTCCATAAACCCGTGTGTTGGGGCATCTCCCCAAATGCCTTCCTGTAATGGAGCAGGACACCAGGAAGGCTGCTTGCCTGGTACAGCAGCCACAGCTGGGCAGAAATCAGCCACACGGTCGTGCAAAGTGATGCCACCCACACCGCAAGTCTTTATTTCGCCGAAATGCAACACTCCCCCGTGCAAAAGCTCAGCAGTTTCCCCACGTGCAACTCTCATTACCCACCAGGCAAACCTGTGGCTGCAGGCTGACTACTTAAACCTGCCTCTTCCAGACTTCTGAGTTTTCTCAACTCACAGTCAGAGTTCCCGCAGCCAAGAAATTCTCTCTTGCCACAGAGAAAAAAATTCCCTGAATATCTGTGTCTCACACAATTCAGCAGATCACAAAGGATAAATGGGCACACTCTCTTTGAACTTGGCTTCAGGAGTGTGTCCATCAATCCAACAGATCCTGGCTGCCAGAGACCTCGGAATTCATCAGTCTAGGACCCAATTCGTCCGGTCAAGGTTCTTTATGTTTTCCTTCGTTCATGTCCCTTCTGTCACCTTCCTTAGTCCCCAGTCCCCTTCAATTGCACACACTCCCTACAACTCAAATACCAGATGGTATCCTGTTATTTGACAGAAACTCTCCGAATGAGACTGAGGATGCTGACTCTGAGTGTGAGGGCACTCGACCTATGCAATATTTTCAGCTCCTGCAAGCTGCCTGCAGTGTAGGCACACGCCTCACGGAACGACTGTGTGTGCACAGTGGTGGCTGGAAGATGTCACCATCCTTGTCAGAAGCCACCAAGTCCCAAGTTTCTGTTACTCCAGTCTTTGAAATAAAAGAATCGTAATGTCTTAGTTTTTCCCCTTTCTGAGCCCCTGAGCCAGCCATCCCTGGTAGTTCTCAGAACTTCTTGTCAAGAAAACACGTCGACTCCCTGGCCAAGCATTCCCCTGGGTCTATTTGCAAAAGGATATTCTAATGGGTACAATATTTGAGCACCACTGCATCTCCGTTCCATCTGCCTTATTATCTTACAGGAATCTATCTGTCCTTTGTTTGGAAACGTGCTTATTGTGGAGCCTGGTAAGTCTCAGGCTGAACACGGGAGATTTATGAGCTGTCCTCCAGTTCCTGTCTGCTCTCTCCTAAGGCCACAACCCCAAAAGATCAGTCACTGAAACATGTTTTGGTGTCAAGTCTGAAATTCTGCTTTTTAAGAACATATCATAATGAAACCATGGAAATAGCATGCGAGGGTTTCACTCCTGCCATACCCCAGAAGGTCACATGCTCTAATTCAGCTTAAAGGGACACTAATCATATTCAGCGTTCGAGGAGAGAGGCTTACAGTTGGAGATGACACCATCATTTGCATAGGATGTAAAAATGAAGGACCATTAATTTCATAGCATTAATTGAAGAGCAGAAGTGTTAGACCTCTGTAATTATCTTCAGTGAATACATTTCAGAGACATCTTCGCAAATGAGGCTTGTGTGTGTGTGTGTGTGTGTGTGTGTGTGACTGCGCCAGGGTACAGATACAAGAGCAAAGGCAAGGCTCCACATTGTCCCCTTCAAGATGCACGGATTAGCGCATCATTAAGTTAAAAGCTTAACTTAAGTCTCAACTGCTTCCTTTGTGTGGAAACATGACATGTGTGGATTCCAGGCTCCTGGGAGGACAGTCAGCCTGGAAGAGGATTTCTAGAGCCTTATGCCATGTTTCCAAATGCCTGAGACAGAGGACAGGGAGGAAGCCCTGCAGCCCTGGGATGGAGACAGCATCTCCTATGGCCTCCAACACCCTGTGCTCCAGTCTGCAGTACCCCCACCAGGGCCTGGCACCCTCTCGCTCCTGATTTCATCCCCATGTCCTCCCTACATTCTACACTTACCAGTCCTATAGATTATCCCTACACACTAAACTAGGCACAATGGCTGTGGACCCACAGAGGTAAATCTCACTCAACCGATCACTTTGCAAGCTTAGCCACCTGACTGGTCGGCAACCCCAGGTCAGCATGGAAAGGAGCACCTCTAAGGATTTACACAGCAGATCATAAAGAACCATCTGAGTGACTTAGTAGCCAAAAAACCCAGGAGGATAAAGGGTATGGGGGCGGTTGGTTGGCATGAAAGAAGTGGAAAGCAAATCCAGCCCTGTTATCACAAGTGACATGGTGCTAGGGTCAAAGGCAGCAGTCACAGCCACAGTGGTCCATCTTTGCCTCCGTGTGAATGGGGGAGGGGCTGGAGTAGGGCATTAGGGAAAGAAGGACTGGGCAAGGGCTAAGTGCTGCCCAAGGTTTAAGAGCTGTTTAGGAGTTCTGCTAATTAGCCCAACGTGCAAACTCATCACTTGAAAAATTATGAGCTACTTTTGAACCTTAGAGTCACAGAATCTCCCTGGTGGGTAATTTAGGGTTCCTCAGGGGAAAGGTTAGGAGCCACTAGTGTAAATAAAGCAAGGCATTAGCTAATGAGGTAGCACGACGCACACACTCAGTTGAAATGGCCCTGTCTCCAGTGGCTGGGAAGGAGTGACAATACAGGGAAGAATTTCAGGTACCGATGTGCACAGGTCGGGGAGAACCCGGGGCGGATGAGCCTATTACGATTGGTTATGGTTGGGAACCTCGTCTGACTTTGTGATAAGCTTCTCTAGGTATAAGGGGCTCACTCAGGATGGTGGAGGCTTCCACTAAATTCCTATATGCCTCACAGCTCAATTTGCTCTTCATTTCATGCTTCATTAACTTAGTTTGGTATATTCGCTTTTCTTTTCACCACTTTCTTGAGGTCGATTTTGCATACAACAAACTATACGTATTTAAAGTATACAATTTGATGTGTTTGGAAAAAATACAAACAACAACAAACTATACGTATTTAAAGTATACAATTTGATGTGTTTGGAAAAGATTGCAGTATATATATACTAGTGAAATCGAGATAACAAACATTCCTATCATTTCCGAAGTTCCCCTGTGAGCCGTTGTAATCCCCACCCCTCCATTCTTGTCCCCAGCAACCACTGCTCTGTTTTCTGTCACTGTAGGTTAGTGAGCATTTTCTGGAGTTTTATGTAAATGCAATCATTCAGTATGTACTCTGTTTTGCCAGCCTTCTTTCATTCAGCCACACTGTATTCCCTGGCACCGCACTAGAGAGATTCCCCTCCCACACCAGAAATAGCCTCGTGTACCAAGATGGTGGTGATAGGACATGATACGTACATTACAGACAACATAAACAGTGGTTTTGTATACAACTTTTTTTTGAGATGCTCAAGGAACTATATAGTCATCCCACTTCACTGGTAAATAGGAATATGATCTTCTTTTTGGAGGATGCACTAATCCTTATAGTTTAGTCTTGTCCTATGATAGAAATTCCAAGTCCTTAAGGGAACCTTCTTCAAAACAGTCTATGCACCTCGGTGTGGAACCTCCTGGCTTCATTTTCTTAATTCCATAAAGTGGCACATGGACTTTCTGTGTGGAATATAAACTGAGTACATGTACCTGGAAGTGAGAATGGCTGACTTGGTGCTTGTTGTTCTAACAGCCATTGGAGGAACTGGAATTGCCATGTAGAGGGCGCTGGACTAAGTGGCCTTGAAGGCCTCCATTGTCCTTGACTCCAAGAGGCTAAATGACTCACCCAGAGGTCACCAGAGAATCGACACCAATGTAGAAGCTTGCTTAGGTGTGATCAGTAAGACTCCCTCGAGTATAAGTGTCAAAAACTTGACTAAAAGTGATGTAACCCAAAACCAAAACAGAAGACATTTAGTGGCTTTAACAATTAAAATTCTGGGGGTGGGCTGAATTGGATCCAGGGGCTAACACAGGTCATCAGTATCCAGACTCTTTCTGCCCCTCAGTTCTGGTTTCTCAGCTTTGATTTTATTCTCAAGCAGCTGGGGACCCCAGCAACTTCAGGCATATACCTGCCACCTGTAAGCCTAAGAGAAAGGGAGTTCCTCACCCAGTGTGCCCGCAGCCTCAGTTTTAGCACACTGACTTGGGTGGCGTGTCTATCCGCAAGGCAGGGGGATGGAATATTCTGATTGTTCAGAGCTGTGCTATATATTCACCCAAGGCTGGGGGGCGGAAGGACAGAAGGTCAGCCAACCAGAAGGGCTAAAATGTGGAGGAGGAAAATTCCCCCAGTAAATACTACTACTCAGAGAAAGAGGACTAAATGCTGAGCATATAACAAAAGATGTCCACTACAATTGCTTTTTTTTTTTTTTTTTTACTTTGTATAAAATTCCCATGGCTCTCTTCAAAAACACATAGGGGATTTCTATATACTTGTTCAGCCTTGTTCTATATATGGACTTATGCCTAGCATTAAAATAAAATTATAAGCAAGATTATTCTTTATTTCCAAGATTAGAAAACTATGATCTCTCACTTAAGGACATCAAACATCCTATAAAAATGAGATAACATTGGGGCACCTGGCTGGCTCAGTCAGTTGAGTGTCCAACTCTTGATTTTGGCTCAGGTCATGATCTCAGGTACGTGAGATCGAGCCCTGTGTCAGGCTCTGCGCTGGGCATGAGCCGGCTTAAGAGATTCTCTCCCCTGCCCCATTCTCACCCCCTGCTCATTCCCTCTTTCTCTTTCTCTTTCTCTCTCTCTCTCCCCCTCCCCCCCCCAAAAAAATGAGGTAACATCTCAGTGGGAATTTGAACAGCAGTGTACAGAGCATTTGACTTCCTTAGGACTCACTTGCCTCACATGTGCAATGGGAATAAACAATTCTGTACCATCCTTTTTTAGAAGGTAAAGTTTTGAGGCTCAATCAGATCACCTCCGGAAGTCCCTTCCTTGATTCTGCATGATTCCATATGTACCAGCAGGTTGATGTAATATATTACTCAAAATCCAAACAATCTCACTTTAATTAATGCGAACTAGCCTCGTATGGTAATGGACATTATTCATGCTTTTTTTTTTTTTTTAAGATTTTATTTATTTATTTGACAGAGAGATAGACAGAAGAGCACAAGCAGAGGGAGTGGCAGAGGGAGAAGCAGGCTCTGCACTGAGCAGGGAACCCGATGTGGGACTCGATCCCAGGACCCTGAGATCATGACCTGAGCCGAAGGCAGACGCTTAACCATCTGAGCCACCCAGGCGCCCGACATTATTCATGCTTTGAATCTCTTTCATCTATCAAGGAAATTTCCCATCTTGGGAATCCTGCCATCCCCTACATTTCCCAGTTTCTTCTGCAAGCTAGGGCACAGTTACATGACCAGGACCTAGGATCAAACACCCCTTTGTGAGATTTAAGTTTAGAAGTGACACGAAGAAAGACATGCTGAATAGACTGTGTTGGAGAGAGAGAGTTGACGAGATGGCCATCTTTCAGAAGAAGCCTTGTGCCAAGTCCATAGGAAGTATCCTATGCCCACCATTGGCCAAGTGAGTCATAGGGCTATGCTGGCAGCAGTAGGAGAGGGCTTCCATTGCAGAAGACCTGGAGTCATTTGGACATTGTTCATGGTTTCATACCTCTAATCTCATCTTCTGTCCCCTATGAACTGCTTAATGTGGTTTAATACATCATACCTGCGCACATGTTAGCTTCAGTGGATTCTGTTGTTTGCAGCTAAGAATGGCTTGGCCAATATAGAAACTGATTTGAAGAGTGTTTTCAGGTCACAAACTCATGAAGAAAGAGGCACCCAGTAAGGCTAAAGCAGTGAAAAACCCAGCTAGTGTTAGCAGATGGGACACTGCTAGAATATTTTAAATATTCACCTGTGGTTACCTGGAATTCATATCTTGTGAAAACAAGGGCTGGGGGATACAGTGGCATGAGGAATTCCAACAATGTGAACGGCATGAGTAATTCAGAGGTTACTTCTAACTGCACTAGGGTGCTTAAACTCCCTGCTCAGGGCATGGTCGGAGCAACAGGGACCTCCTAGGACTGTGCTCTATTGTCCTTTTCAGGTACAGGGCTAAAGTCTGAGTTGAAGTCAAATTACAAGGTCACTTGAAATCATAGCTTATTCAAGTGTCTTCTATCAGAGTTAGGACCTTAGTAAGCAAGAATGGGACCTTGAGAATTTAAATTGGGAATATATAAGAAGCCTTCAACAATTCAGAAAATTCTGAATTCCCATGGCCTATTGCCAAAAAGCAATTGGACTTGCAGAATGGTAGAAAAAAATCTACTGAATTCTCAGGTATGATGCCAGCTGGAGCCAACTGAGCAACACCACCTTATGAGTTTGAGGTGGTGTGTATAGGATGTGGTACACTCTCTGAACCATGATAAATTTATGATACTATTTTCCCTTCTATAACCAAAGTACACGGAATTTAGAACCAAAAGGTAAAAACAACAGGGCAGTGCTCAGTATTAGATCTAATGATCCTATTGAAAAAGTTTTATTTTCAATCCCTGTACTTCTGGGCACTGCCAATGTTAAAGTCTTGGTGCCCAAGGGAAGGAGAGTTCCACCAGGAACATGGAATGTCTCATTGAAGTAGAAAATAAAACTCCTTCTTCTCAAGAGGATATCATAGACTTTCATGCCACTGGAAAAACAGGCAATAAAGGGGTTTTCAGTGCTGACTAGGGAGATTGATTCTGATTAACAAGGTAAAACAGGGTAGTTTTTACCATTTTGTAGAAAGAGTATTTTGGAAACCCAGGAAATCCCCTTGGGTCCCTCTGTGTATTGCCATGGCCACTGGTAAAATTCAATGGCAACCAAACATAAGAAGGACCATAAGGAGAGGTCTGATTGTGAAGTGCCTGGGTGGTTCGGTCAGTTAAGCGTCCAACTCTTGATCTCAGCTCAGGTCTTGATCTCAGGGTTGTGAGTTCAAACCCTGCATTGGGCTCCACACTGGGCATGGAGCCTACTTAAAAAAAAAAGAAGAAGAAGAAAAGAAGAGGTCTGAATGTTTAGAAATAAAAGTTGTAGTCCCCTTGTCAGGTAAAGAACTCTAACCTGCTGACGTGCTGGTTCTGAAGGCAAAAATAACATGGCATGGTGGTGGAAGACGATGTCACTAAAACCATCCACATCCACAAGACCACGTGCACAGACAAGGACAATATCAGCCATTTATTTCTCTCCCTTGCCATGTATACGTATTGACTATTCTTCCTTCTTTCCTTCTTCTGTCTCCCTTCCATTTTTTATAGGGTGTGGGGGTAACATCAAGTGGTAATTAACTTTACTTTTACTCTGAGCCGCCGAGTATCAAGATGGGATTGTGACAGAATTGAAGAAGGTGAACATCCCCTGATGACTTGAGCTAAGAGCTTAATGCGTAAACTGACAAGACTTTATGCTATCCCCCTTTTGAGAAGAGGGTGGGCGTGCTTTTCAGTTGTACAAAGAATACTTGCATGATGTTAGGCAGAAGCATTTTGTTCTTGTGATTGGAGGAGTTTAGAATTTTAGTATGGAACAAAATTTATAGGGTTGTTGGACAGTCAAACAGTAGACATATTTTATGTTGTGGGTCGCCATCTATATTTTGAACACTCTGTCAGTATTTGGGAATCTTCTGCCTACCCAAGGTGAAGGTGAGACACTTGCTTTCCCAGCCTCCTTTGCAGCTAGAGATAGGTTTCTAAAAATGTGACCTAGTATCCACTAATCTACTAATCACTAATGATAGTTCAGATTGAAAGGATAAAGAAGACGATGCCATGAGAAGTTCATTCTGGTAAGGAAGACAGCAACTCATCCAGTGTGGCCTGGGCACTATTCCTATTGACACACCCTCCTAGCTTGCTTATGTGGCCTCATGGAAACTCCTTGAACCACCACAGCTTCTTTGCCAAACTCCCCTTCCTGCTTCCACGAGCTACAGCAGGTTTGTTGTTTGCAACTCACTGCTATCCAGAGAAGCTTTTGCTGCTTGCCACAGTCAATCCTAAAGAGCACAAAATAAGGGAATCTTCCTTGTCTGCAGATGTTGGCATATCCCAGCTGTCCCTGGCTCAAAACGCTGAATACACAACAGGTAAAGGGAAATGGTTCAACTTAAACACTCCTTTACACAAAGGGACATTAGCGCAGCTGCAGTTTGCCTAGAAAACTTAAGAGTGGCGCATAAAGGGAAAGCCCATCTGTTTGGGGACACTAAATCTGCGTGTAGTCCACAGGATATCACACCCAAAGCAGGGACTCTAACTGCGAAGCCTAATTCTATAGACAAATCGTATTTGCCCTTATGGCAGCCTAGTGGGACGCATCACTGCGTCCAGGGAGCCGTACAGTGGATTAGTTGGTGGCTGTTACAGGTTAACAGGTTTGCAATGCAGTTTAACTAAATCTACATTTCCTACTGGCATTGAAGAAAATTCTGAAACAGCTGATCAGAAAAGAACACAACGAAATGTATTTTCATTTCAAAACTCAAGGCAAGTTCTTGAAAGGGACCTCAAGATTTCCCACCAAGAATATTTAATGAGCCACAGTTCCAAGCATGCTTAATTAAGTTGTTACCTATTGAGTATTCCTAACAATTGTGACTTAGTAGAATTTGTGTGAAAAATAAGGACTGGATAGGTATTAGTCAAGTTGTCTAGTCTGTCAAAACTTATGTCATCCTGGCTTACTGAACTAAAAATGATGAGAATTATCAAAAGGATGGTTTGTTCCCTGACTATTCACACATACAAACTATCTTTCCTTTATAGCACATTTTAATACAAGTGCCCAACATCCCCCTGCTTTGCTGATACCATATGGTGTTGATGTAGGTTTATTTAGGTTCTTTGTTATCTGGGGAACTGAAAATTGACTGGGGAGTTAGACAAGCTCTTATCTCCTGCTGGCTTCTTTGCTTGCTTATGCTGCACTTTAAATAAATCACTCAACCTCTGAGCCTCTGTTTTCCCATTTAGAGAATGGGATCAGTGATGTCTGCTTTGCAGGCTCTTGGGAAGCCAGGGGAAAGGCAGGGCTCTGTTGTTTCCTGGGAGGCTAGAAGCTATTGGAAGCAAATGCACCAGTGGTATTCATGAGAAGGTAGCAACAGCCTGCAAAAGAAAGATACTGCCTTTCCCTAGACTCATTATTCAGACAGCTCAAAAGCAAGTGCCTCCCTTTTTCACATTTCCCTCCAGAGAATGTCCTGTTATTTCCCTGGTATTAATTGATGGTGGGCACCCATATTCTGAATTCTCAAAGGGAGGAAGTGCTTCCTACTCTTAACATTGGCTTATTTTCTTTTTTTATTTGCTTTGTTTGTTTCCTCAGGGGAGTAAGAAAGAGGGAACGTGGCTTGTGGGGTTAATTGTGTGGATTACTAGGTGCGTGCACAGAACGGCCCAGCTGAGCTCTACGTGCTTGCTTTCTCCATGGTACTTTCCTTGCAGCAAACTTTTTGAGCAAGAAATGAGGAACTCATTTCCGAGCCAGGTTCTTCATGCTGACAAAGTTGCCAAGAAGGCATGAGGCCATCCATATTCTTTAAGATGAAGGCTACATTTCTGCAACAAAGAGACCCAATCATATGGTGACTTGCTGAGAATATGCTTTCATGGGTAGCAGTCCTGATGGGAGCAGGTCAAGATGGCGTGGCTCTTCTCCTGTCATGCTGAGACCTGGGTTCCTTTGACCTTAGTGTTTTATCATCTCAAATGCAATTCTACTTAAATCGTACAGTGAGATCTAACATGGGTTCCATGAGAATGTTGGGTATTTTCCTACACTGGGATGTTTGGGTGGGGCCTCTGAATTAAAAGTACCTGGGTCATAATGGTCTTGAAACATTCCAGCATGCATGTCAACAGTACTAGGCCAGTCCTTGTTCTCTTCTCCAACTCTTATTGACTGCAACGTTGAGATGAGGTTGCAAAAATACTCAACAGTGATAGGTCTATACCAGCAGGAATATTTTATTACTTCTCCTTGAGACTGTCTATTTTGATGGGAGGAGAAGCAGTTCCCAAGTCATTCAGGTGGTGTTTGGTGACCTTTCTAGGGCTGAGACCTGGAACAGCTGCCCCTCAGGCTCACTTCTGCCCACCACTGTTCTCTGTCCCCTAACTAAAATTTCTGGGGACCTGAAGACAAACACATGATCCCTCCCACAAAAGCCTCAGCTCTGGTGAGAGACAAAGACTGGTGAAGGGTGCACACCACACACCAGGGCAAGTGCTCTCCACAGCGGGGCAGGCAGGGAGCTGTGAGCACAGAGGAGGGGCACACAAGATTTCCCAAGGAGAAGGGAGGTCTGATCTGCCTACAGGTCATCCAGGTAAAGACCGGGGTGGGGGGGGGTGAAGAAAGACTGTTCCAGGTAGAGAGGAACATTCACAAAGCAGTGAAAGGCAATACAAGCAGATCCTGAAAATGACCAAAATGAAGAGGACAAGGAGCACAGGTGGTAAGAGGTGAAGTGAGAGAAATAAGTAAAGGTCACTTCCTAAGGAGTCCTCACTTGCCATCTGAGGAGTCTAGGCCAGATCCTGACTGCAACTGGAAGACACACACAAAAAATGTTTTTAGCTGTATTATGAACCTATTTGTGTTGTTAAAAGATCACAGGGGGCACTTGGGTGGCTCATTCAGTTGAGCGTCTGACTCTTGATCTTGGCTCAGATCATGATCTCGCAGTGGTGATATCAAGCCCCACACTGGGCTCCACGCTCAGTGTAGAGTCTGCTTCAGATTCTCTCTCCCTCTCCCCCTGCTTCTCCCCCCACTCACCACTGCGTGCTCTCTAAAATAAATAAAATCTTAAAAAAAAAGATCACTCAATAGCAAAGAGGAAGGGATATTCCTAAATGTGTGATCTCAGATCCACCAGCATCAAATTCACCTGGGATGCCAATTAAAACCACAGAACCTTACACCCCACCTTATACATACTGAACCAGAATCCCAGGGAGTGAACGCTCCAAGCCTTGACTCACTTAGAAGACACCCTCCAAGTGATTCTGATGCCTATTTAAATGTCTGTGGTACCAATTCTTTTAGGGTCCTGGTCCAGATAATGGAGCATCCAGTCCTAGGGACATGAAAGGAGTCTATTATGGCAACAGATTCCAATGAGGAGGGTGAAGAAAGTGCTCATCACCCACATGAGGAATTAGGGATAGAACTTTGGCCCTGAGAAACCATTGCTGTAATTCCTTACCCACATAAGCAAACACAGAAAAATCTGGTAGAAGATAAGAAATAACTATCCTTCCGGGGCGCCTGGGTGGCTCAGTCGTTAGGCGTCTGCCTTCGGCTCAGGTCATGATCCCAGAGTCCTGGGATCGAGCCCCACATGGGGCTCCCTGCTCAGCGGGAAGCCTGCTTCTCCCTCTCCCACTCCCCCTGCTTGTGTTCCCTCTCTCGCTGTGTCTCTCTCTGTCAAATAAAAAAAAAAACAACAAAACAAAACAAAAAAAGAAATAACTATCCTTCCTCTGGGTGGTCAATGGACACTCAAGGAGCCTGTTCCCAGGATGTGGATATGCTGGGGACAAGCTCTGTAAAAACAGATTACACTTCAGGCCAGCAAAGTTTGCAGCTCAGAAACACTGATTGGTGGCTTGCAGCAACAGTGCTGCTCCTTGTGGCATTTTGTTTGTTTGTTTGTTTGTCTTTCAACTAAGTGAAGTCAATATTCATCCCATGGCTTAGAAAGTTGACATTGACAAGGACAGAGACATTTTGATTGGTGCATCTGCAGTCTGGCTGCACCAGAGAAAGGTCAAATGCTCCTCTGAACTGGCCAGACCTGGCATCAGTAAGCAGAGTCTGTAGGGTTGGAAGGCATCACACATTAAGACTAGTGAAGCCTAGAAGAGAGGAGGCATAAGAACTTCATTCTCCCCTGCAGCAGAAATCACCATCACCTGTGTTTCTGCTGGGGCAATTGTTTTTGCTTTTATGGGTTTTCCCCTTGGGTGGCTGTTTTAGCATCCGTGCTGTCATTTTCCTTGGCTGGGAACCCAAAGCCAGTGGGGGGCTGACCCAGGAATAGAACCTAACCTGCTCACCCTAAGCCTACTGCTCTAAAACTGTGCCCTGCTGCCTCATACCATGAGTGATCTTTTTCTAAAAAAGAAAAAGCCAGAGACCACAGAGAGGCTTTCCAGAATACAGTTCTGCTCTGTCCTGTATATAATATTCACCATATTCAGAATCTGGTTTGAACTGAGAAAATTCTATTGAGTCCTATATTAGAGCAATGCTGGCTTTGGAAACAAACGGACCCCAAAAGTGCAGTAGCTTGACACAGTGAAGTTTCTTTCTGTGTGGCAGTTCAGTGCAGGTGTTCTGGATTGGCAAAAAAAAAGGGGTGGGGTGGGGGGGTGGGGGAAGGGTTCTGTTTCATGTAATCAATTAAGGATTCAGGATGACAGAGCCTAGGCTGCTTTCAATCTTTGTCTTCCAAGGTCACTCTGGGCATTCCCCAGACAGTGGGTTGGGAAACATGGGAATTTACATGGAGCATGGAAATTGTGAAGCCTGGAAGTGGTACACATCCCTTCTACTACACTCACTGAAATAAAATCAGTTCATGGCCACACGTAACCGAAAGGAGGCTGGAAAACGCAGGAGAAACAAGTTATGATAAGTAAAAAATGCCTAGCAATCCACAGTCAAAGATGGAAGAGCTTCCAGGAATAGTTGTGACATAAGCCAGGGGACTCCAGAAGGACTCTTCATTTGTTACGTTCCACTTCTCATTAATGTACTCACTACCTAGTCCACAAGCATCTATTAGGTTCTTACTGTGTAGGAGATGCTAAGTATTGTGCTAAATGCTTTGAAGGGATTTTTAGGTGTTTTAAGACTTTGTTCCTTGAAGAAGTTCACAGAATCATGGGAGATTCAGACCAAAATGGTGCCAAACAAGGAGATAAATGCTACAATACGGAAGTATAGGAAGAATTACACAATTCTTTTGGAGGGGGGATTCTGTGGGGGAAAAAATTCACCTAGGTGGGCCATCAGGGAGGATTAAAGAGCTTTCCAAATCAAAAAGAAAGGGCAATTTGAGAGAGGGAACAGCATCAGCAAAGGCATGGAACTCAAAGAGTGGGGAATGTTCAGAGAATGGAATGTGGTGCACACAACAGGTGTAGTTTAGGGTGAGGAGGGAGATACACAGAAGGCAAAGGTGGAAAGCTGGGTTAGCATGACATCACAGAAGGCCTTGGAAGCCTGCACAGTGTTTTTGGTGTTTATCCCTAAGCCAGTGGTTCACCTTTTCTTTAATTATATACTGTTTTTACCTCACTCTTCTCAGATACCTGGTTCAAATGTTCATTCTGTATGTGTGTGGTGACTTGCCTTGGAGTATTGTGAAATAAGGCTGTGCTGTGTCCTCGGGACTCAGTCCCTCTCCATCTCTAGGCTGTGCTCTGTCTGCTGAGCTGAAGCCTCAGGCTTTGTGTGGTAGCAACACGGCAGGAGCACACTCGGCCCCGGTGTTAAGTTCACATTCAACACCAAGTTCTCTTGGTGTGTCATGGGCTTAGAGTGGCTCATATGCCCATTCCTCAGCTCTTGTCTTCAGTGTGTAGTTATTTATTGTTGTGTTTTTTTTTGTTTTCCTGTGAGGTGGGGTGGGGGGAAGGTGGGGGGGAGATGAGCTTCGCAACCTCCTAGTCTTCCATCTTGCTGACGCCTTGAATCAGTATTTTATCTCACGAAATGTACTCCTCTGGTCAGCCTTGAACCCAGGCTTCCCTACTGGGCTTGGAGTAGTCAGAGGATGGTTGCCCAAAAGGAAACATAGGTACAGTTACCAGAGGATGGGTGAATGGACACACAGGCAAGGAAAAATTCCTTCCCAGAATTTCACTGGACAGACTGCGCCCAACTAGCCAACTGCTAGGACCCAAAATATGCCTTGGGCTTTTCTGACATGTCTACCTTTTTATAAGCCACCTCTCTTTTTGGATGGTTCCAACTCCCTCAGCTGGTCCAAATACTCTCTCTCTTTAAAAATTAAGGAAAAACAGCTCAAATCCACTTCCTTTATGATGCCCGAAGTGTTCATTGCTTCCTGCAAAAAAATTATAGCACTGAATACACCACTCTTTAGGAAACAAATGTTCTCTACTTTCTACTACTGCTTGCCAACTTTTAATGACTACAGTTTTCCCATCCAGTGTGACTCTAAACTCCTTTAGGGAAACAACTTCACACATCTTTATCTTCCCTCGATACCTAATTTATATTTCCCTTGATTTACATATTTATATCCCCCCTTGTTCTAAAATGAATCGAAGGTATCTTATAAAAATGTAATTGTACCACAAAGTAGAATAATATTAAGAATAAGTAGGTGAGCTTCTTTGGGGAATCCAGTTACTATATAAGAAGTCTGACTACTCTGAGATTCTGCCATGCTGTGAGGAAGCACAAACTAATCATATGGAGAACAAGCTGCCAGCCATCCCCTTGCTGTTGTAGCCATCCTAGTTTAGGCACCAGACCCATGAGTGAAGAAGCAATTTCATACACTATAGCCCAGGCAGAAGGCACATGGAGCAGGGGAATCTAGCCGACAGCCAGTACTGAGGACCCAGATACAGGACCACAGCCAAACTGCCCCAAACATACCTGGCCACACAAGCCATTCCTGCTGAGGCTCCACATTGTGTAGCAGACATAACTGCCCCTGTGAGCTCTGATCAAATGAAAACTTGACTCCCCAAATCTCATTCAAGGCACCATGCCAGACTCAGAGGACAATGCAAAGATGTAAGTCTTGCTTGGAGTACAGAAACCAGACATCTGAAGGAATAAGAACAAGATTTACAACTAATAGTTCCAGTTTTCTGGATAAAATGGAATAAGCACCCTCCACTCTGTCTCTCCTGGTAATAAGGCCTGGGCAGAATGCACTGAGGAATCTGAAAAGTACATACTAGTGAGCATGTTGGGCAAGTATGCCAAGATTTGAAGCACCATTTTTTTTATGTCTGGTATCTCATGAATTTATGCATGTATAATTCAGAATCTGTATGCATTCCTGTATCCAGAATACACTGATAATTCCCAAAATTTAATAGTAGGAAAACAACACAATTAAAAAGTGGGCAAAGACTTCAACCAACATTTCACCTTTGAGGGAAACAAATTAAAGCCATGAATTGCCATTACTTATCTATGATAATGGTTTTTTTAAAAATACAATACCAAGGGCTGGTGAGGACAAGGAACAAATGAGTCTCTCATATATTGCTGGTGGGAATATGAAATGGTACAGCCACTCTGGAAAACAGTTTCATAGCTACAGAGAAAGCTAAATGTTCATTTCCCAGGTGAGCCAATGATCCCATTCCAAAAGCACTTGAACAGGTGAATGGATAACTATCAAAATACATCCTTACAAAGGAATATTACCCAGTAATAAAAAGGAACAAACTTTAATGAATCTCAAAGACACGTCAAATAAGAAGAACCAATCCCTACTGGTTACATCCCATATGATGCCATTTATAGGGTATTCTCAAAGAGCCAAACTGTAGTAATGTAGAACAGAACAGTGGTCACCCTCAGTTTGGGTGGGGGAAGGGTTGCAAGTACAAAGAGAAAGCATGAGGGAATCTGCTGGGATGATAGAGCTGCTCTGTATCCCGATTGTGGTGGTCCTGGCTATGTAACTCTACACACATATGAAAACGCGTAACTATACACCAAAAAGAGAGATGAATTTACTTTAATTTTTAGAATAATAATTTTTAAAGGGTGGAATGGAAAATATTGCACCTAGACAATTGTCTATAATAGAAAAATTGAAAAACCATACTACATGAAGGAAGAGGACACCTGAGAATTCTACTAGAGAAACAAAACCTACCTTTGAGCTTTGACATTTCTAGAGTGTAACTGTGATGGTGCTCAGCCCTGGTCCAGCAGCTCTCTTTGCTGAGGGCCACCCCAGCCATGAACTATGCTGACAGCAGCTCCTGGAATGAAGGGCATTTAAATGCTGACAGCTTAATGTAGGCTTTGATCTGAGTGTTGAAAGTGGGAGAGAATTTTGAAAAACTGAGATTGAGACAGGGCCATCTTCCAAATGCAAAGTGTGTGTGGTGGCCAGTCTCCCAAACAGCCCCCAGTGATTTTTGCCTCCTGATACCCACACCCTTGTGTGGTTTCTTCTCACACTGAATCAAGGCTGCTCTGGGTAACAACAGAGTAAGGCAGAGGTGATAGTGCAGGACTTCTGAGGCCAGCTCATACAGGGCATTGTGGCTTATGCCTCATCTATTAAATGCTCATTCTGGGAGAAGCCAACCACCATGTCAGGAGGTTGCTCAAGCAGCCCTGGGTAGAGCCCACATGGAGGGGAAGTGAGACGACTTGTCAACAGCCAGCACCAACTCAACCTCCATGTGAGTGAGCCACCATGGGACCCTCAAGCTCCAATCAAGTTTTCAGATGACTGAGAACCCCAGTAGATATCTCAGTGCAAGCTCATGAGAAACCCCAAGCCAAAACCAGCCAGCTAAGCTGCTCCCCAAATTTCTGACCCACAGAAACCATAAGAGATATAAATAATTATTGCTATTTTAAGCCACTGAACTTTGGGGTGACTTCTTTTTTTCTAACCCAGCTTAGGTACTAATAAAATATCTCAGCCAGCCTGCAGAAGAAAGAAAACCACAAGACATGTTCAGAAGATAGTCCTCTCCCAGAGGCCAGAGAGGCTCCAGCTGGGCACCAGGTAGAAATGAGCTGAACAATGGCCACAGCAGGAAGAATTGAAAAGAAGGGACACAAAGGCAAGGTGTTACAAAGAGAAAATTTCCCAGTCACCCTGGGGTTCCTTGCTGAACAATTAATGGCTATTTCTGGTGACATCAACAATGCTAATGCTCTTAGCAGAAATATCTTAGGGAACACAAGCAAGCCGTTTCCTTTCTACCTTACTTCATCATGCCATATGACAAATACCAGCGAGTCATTCACCATAGTCATTTTCCTTTCTTCCCAGACATGGTATTATACCACATTTCTCAGCTTCCCTTACTATCCAGTGTGGCCGTGTGACCACATTCTGGAACATAAGCAGCAGTAAGGTACAGAACTTCCAGGACTAAACCAGGAAACCTCCTGCATGCTCCTTTGTTCTCTCTTCACACATGTGCTCACTCCATGCAGAGGGTGGGAGGCCCCAGAGGATGGTAGGTCAGTAACCATCATGGGCCCCACATTCCCTCACAGAAGGCCAGCTGCCAAATACCTGTATTTGACAACTGTATGAGCAAGAAATAAATTTCGCGTTGTGTGAAAAAAATAAATAAGTGAAGCTATCAGGAGAGTGTAAAGTGCGCATAGGGAAAAATGTAGAGAATGAATGAGCCCAGTACACACACACACACACACACACACACCTGGCTGGATGCTTGTTAGAAACGAGCCACGACATTATGATCTTGAGCTTTCTAGTAGCCAAAGCAAAAAGGAAAACATGATCAGTGACATGATTGACAGAGACCAAGAGATTTATTAAAAAAATAATAAAAAAGAAAGAAAGAAAGAAGTCTCTCAGCAAAAGTGCAGCTACTTCCAATAATAAAAATAAATAGAACTTTTCCCAGTGAGTCTCCCTAAAGAAGACACTGCATGATAAACAATGTCCTCAACCATATCCTAGCAGTGAGTAGAACCACAAGATTCATAACTTCATTTCTTCTAACATCCTTCAATGAAGGATAAAAGAAGGGATAAAATGCCATAGTAAAATCTAGTAAAATCAGTTCTATGGGGCCTGAGGTGGGGGAAACACAAAGTTTCGTGGTTGAATTAGTTCTCTGCTGGTCTGGTGGTGCTCAATACCAAATGTGAGAGCATCTAGAGGTATGAATAAACTGTGACTTTCTTACAGAGCCCCTCCTCAACCAGCAGTAGATACTTGAGATATTTTGGTTACCTGATTCACTGGCACTTACGTGTATAGTTTTAAGGGCAGGAAAGGGAAAGTAGTGGAAGGAGGCCCAAATGTCCGTGTGCTACTGCCCTGTGACCCCACATGACCTACCAAACCCTAGCAAGCTGCTCGTGGAAACCAGAGTGTTTGACCATCTCACGTGTCTTGCTGTATTTTCTCCCTGTGTATTTTCCTGGGGCGATGTAATTAGAACACTGACTAGAGAATGAAAAAAGGAAGAATAATCGAGTATAAGTACAACTGCAAAAAGTCATTATGAAATGCTTTCAAAACCAGTAATTACCACTCTGACTTAACATGTAAATCACTATGAGTATTTTATTTGAACTAAAACTGGATGCTTGTTATTTGACACAGAATGCTTTTGAGAAAGACCTAACGGCTTCTCATAATTGGGGTCCTTTCCAAGCCCTCCTTAGAGGAGGAAGAAAGGGATAGTCAGGAGGGTAATTTAATGCTTGTAGTTAAAACCTTGACAGAGACCCACTGTAACGGGGAAAAGCAGAATGGGATGAATTAATAAATATGCAAACTAACTTCTGATAGGCCCTGTACAAGCAAATTCAGAGAGTGGTTTTTAAAGTGAGAAGCTTCAAGACTGGCCATTGGTAAAATAAAAAGGTTATTAACCATACCATGAAATCAAGACTTCTGAGGAACTGGCCTGATCTGAGAGGAGTTGATTGGAGCAGTGAGGACGGAGCGAGTGTGAAGCCCAGGAGAGCTCTGCGCCCTGAGACCCCTGAGACTGACTTCTTAACAGTGCTCAGTGAACAGTGCCAGTCACGTCAGTGAGCATTTAAAGGAAACTACAGAAAACTGATCTTTGGTGGGCTGCGGAGGTTCCCACAACAGGGGAGTGTGGTATTGCAACAGTAGCTTGGTAAGTCTTTGGATCTGGGGTGTGGCAAGGGGAGGATATTTGGAATTAAATGCATTTAAATCTGAGTTGCACACCATGCATAGTGATAGTCATTTAGATTCCCCTAGAGTCAGGCAAACTAGCTGTGAATCTGACAACAAGGTGGATAAATTATTATCCTGACAACTCAAAATCTGGCGAGAACTGGAGAACGACTCCAGTAGTAATGACAGAAACAGGTCAGGCTCGGACTGAGCCAGAGCTAAGTAACAAATACTTCTAGTATTTTATGCAAAATATTATTCAACCATTCTTCCTTCAGTTCAGTGAAGCTTAGAAACAATAAGAAACAGTATTTATATGACTTTGGCGGAATTTAGGAAAGCCGCCAGGACGCCAGAAATCGGGAGGATCAATGGGTGAAGATGGATTTATGTTGTATCCTTTTAAGTGGTGCTGTAATCTCAGACCTCAGGTTCTGCCTTCAGAGTGACATAAACCTAATAACCTTCCCCAGCCTTGGAAACATTTCTTCTCCTCCCATCTCCAAGGCGATTTCTTCTGCTTCAATCTCTGGAACTACAGCGAACCACTCCTAAGACAGTAATACTGCCTTGCTCTGTAGACAGGACAGGCACCCTCAGTTGCCTACTCAATAGTCATTTCACTCTTTCCCCTTGTAAACAAAACCCCACATTTGCTTGGCAAGGCATCCTCATCTACTTGGCTGTGTGCCTCACTGGACAAGTCATGGCAATCCTGTTTCTCTTGCCAGTCCTGGCTTAGGAATAAGCAGGGAGACCATTCTGTGTACTAAGATGTGAGGAGGAATCTATTGGGTGGATTCTAGGAAAGGTTTCTCAGCTTTAAAAAGTGCTGCAGGGGCAAAATCGTCATTCTGCAGCAGATTCACGTTGTCATGGCTGTGTGTGCTTGGAACTGGGATAGCAGTTCTGCAGCCATAAAGGGTCCTAGTCAAGGAAAAGTCAACTAATGATAGCAGAGTAGGAAGACAGAAGGAACTAACATCCTTGATGTCATTAAGGTCCCTGAATCAGTGAACCTGGAGCTCCCCATTTTAGAACTTACAAATGTTCTCATTGTTTAAGTGATTTTGACTTGCATTTTCTAGTTTTCTATTACTTGCAGCTGAAAGTATAACAACTGGCAAAACAGATATGTGTGTATTTATACTCCTCGCATTAGGTTTCATAATAAACACCTTTGTTATTACCCACTGCATCTGCCATACACCAGTGTCAATGAATGCTGGTTTCTTGAAGAGGCAAATGCATGGATGGATAGATATGCCATTCTTAATACTAGCTGCATTCCCTAGCCTAGTAAATCATAGGTGAATAAGCCAGAAATCTATTCTAGATGCTTCCCTATTCCCTTCTCTCCATAGCCAGTTCACCTCCAAGTTTTGTTCATTTTGCCTTCTGGATTCATCTCAAACCTATTTAATTCTTTTCATCTCTACCACGATTCTATTTCAAGCTACTACTGAGTCTTAACTGGACTAGTGCAGTAGCCTCCCAAGTAGCCTCCTGAAATTTCTCAATCTATTCTCCACACTGCAGCCAAAGGGAATCTTTCCAAATGCTAAATCTCCGACTTCCCCCACTTTCGTCCTGGATTAAAGGATAAAGAACAAAATTCCAGAATTCATAAGATTCCACAAGCCTACATGGCCTGATGTCATCTATCCTTCTAGGCTACCTCTTGCCCTTGATACTCTAGCCAGAGAGACCTTCTGTTGATTCCTTGATGTACCCTGCTTTGCACATACTATTCTATCTGCCTGGCCGGCTCTCCCCCCAGCTCCCCTACACAATCACATACCTGTGTGTTCCATCTACCGTTTTTCAGGTCAGTCTTGCCTTCCTTCTACTCTCTGAGCAGACGGTTCTCTGTTGTACACTTTGCTAATACCATATACCTTTCAGTCATAGCCAGGATGGCCATACAAACTGAGGACACTTCTGATAGTGAATGGTGGTACTATTAATAATTACACTGAGACAACATGCATGAAGAGAGATTTTCCTGGACTAACAGAACATTTGGTCACCCTAGTCTCTAAACTTACTTTTTTGTTTTTAGTGTTTTCATTTAAAGTCTGCCTCCCCCAGATCTCTACATGGGCAGAGACCATGTCTTTCTTTTCTCACCATCACATTCTCTATGCCTAGCACAGTCCAGATTTAGTAATAGACACTCAATAAATATTTGTTGGAGGAACATTGGAAAGAAGGAGTATAACTCAGCTCACATTTTCCTTTCCTGTTATTTTTTACATTCTTCTTAGATCAGTGGTGATGTAATGTTATGCTTTATTCTCATGTATTTTAAAATATCTGATCATTTTTGCACAGCACTGCTTTATTGCTGACTCATGCATTTAGTCAACAAGTATCTACTGAACATCTAGAAAGTGCCAAGCATGAACTAGATGCTAGGAATACAATAGCAAACAAGATATAGTTCCCATCCTCAAGGAACTCACAGTCCCATTAGGGAGTACTTGAAGCCCACTAGGATTCTAGATCGGCTTTTACCATGTTAATGCCTAGGCAATCTGGAACTGACCTGGGCATGAAAAAGATAATCTGACTTTTTTCATTTCCTTCTCAGTTGTATCATTTCCTCCATGTCAGTTTCAAGATCAGTACTTTCATGATTTCCATTTCTTACTAACACCTGTCTCCAGGAAACATTTAGCTACTTTGCAATAGTTTCAGATTCTGGCAATATATTAAAAATCATATTCATGCATATCAGCTTCCAAAAAATAAATGGAAATCTCAAGGTGCCTGAAATTAAGAGCAATAAGCTAAGGATCTGATCCTGAAGCTTCCCCATGGGTGGTTATCAAACTCAGTAATAGCTGGGTTTTAACACACAGTCAGGCCAGGATATGAGGTTACGGGTTCAGTGGAGGCCCTGAATGGGAGCTAATACCCCTTCGTGAAGCTGGAATACTCAAAGGGATGTAGCCTTGGTAATGAGGTGCCTAGAAAAAAGATGGGCCCACCTTAACAGAGAAATGATAAAGTCTGCTATTCTGGGCTATGGAAAAGGAAAAACTTTGTTCCCAGAAAAATAAAATCTCGGGGCTCTGCCTCATGTTGTATCAAAGTTAGAATGTACACTCTGTCATAGTTTGGGAATTGTCAAGATTGGAAATTTACATAAAAATTAGTCCTGGGACAGTGATTCTCTAGAGTACCTGGCAGATGTGAACAGGAAACCTCTATGGAATGACACTTCTACAGCTTAGGCCACACAGGATTTTCACAGGAAGGTTTTTAGAACTATTATCTGAAAAAGATGTCTTAGGTAGAATCTCCCGGAAGCAGATTTTGAGATAGAGATTTGCATACAGGAGGTTACTGGAGAGTAACCTAAGGAACACATTTGAGGATGTGAAAGGATCAGGCAGAAGGAAATACAGTGATACAGATGCAACAGAGCAGCCAGCTGCTCTCATAAGGATTTTTGGAATTGGGGTATGATCTTCAAGAATATCCCAAATTGAGAAAACAAAACTGCAGCCTTTATATCCCAACACCAGCCAGCCACTGGATGCAACTTGCCCCTGAGAAGAGGTCATAAACCTGGGAAAGATGGCTCCCTTTGGCCAAAGACAATCCCCAGAGAGACCCAGAAGTGAGCCAGCAGCAGCCAATGCACCAAGCAATGAGATATGACTGTCTCATTCCTGAAATTGGAAATGGAAGGTGGGGATTCTGAGCAGCACACATCAGCACCCACTCTACTCCACTCTTGAGCTGCCCAGATCCATTTACATTTGCATTTTGTGGTAAGTGTGTCCCATCTGGGAAGAGCATCCTCAGGATTCTGGTTGGTCTCAGTGCCTAAGGAATCGTACAGGGGAAGTTAGTGAAGAAACTTGGCAGTCCTTGCTGCTGCAACTAGTTTTAAAAGCACAACCAGTTTTCACTGTCTCCTTTCTTTACTACCCATTCTGAAGTCTCCTCAACCTTTGCTAGTACCCCTCGTGGTCTTAAGTAACTTAACTGGTGGAAGCTATGAAGGCCTAAGTTTCTAACCACAATGTGTCCTTCTGAGGTTGTGTCTACTGCACTTATTCATTAAGCACCCTAATTTGGCAGCACAGTATTAAGAGATACCCCAATTGCTCACTGAATGTGAAACATATTCTTCTTCTTTTCCATTAGGTAACAGCAGTTGTATTTACTCCTGATCAGTGTGAATTACCCTTGCAAGGTTGGTGTGTCCTTACCTTGCCTACTGGTCTCTTGGCATGAGGAACCTTAAGTGTCCCAGTGGCAGCCTAGTTTAAAGTAAAATGGGACTACTACTGTGTTCCCTGGTGGAAGCAGTCACCCTCTAGGAATAAGGACTTCTACCACAGAAGCTAAAGTTGCAAACACAGGAAAAACAAATTCCAAAAGTGGGTCATTGTGAGTGATAGTAAGATACAGGGACATAAAATAGAAAAGATAATTAAGAAATGTGGTGGATAAAATGGGAAGCTCCAATATTTATATCATATGAATAAATATAATGTGAGCTCTTCAAAGAAAAAGGTGTAGAATGTGAAACAAGCAAAGTAAAAGTATGACTGGTTGAAAGCAGAAAATAACATGATGGAAATAAAATAAAATGTCTATAATCACAATAAATATAAATGGATTGAACTCAACCACTAAAAGGCAGAGATGCTCAGATTGAAATTAAAATTCAATTGTATAAAAGAGACAGCTAAATATAATGGCATAGAAAGACAAAAAGGTAAGGGATGAGAAAAGATTTACAAAACAAATTCTTATTTAAAAAAGCCACTATGGCTATATTTTATCAAGCAAATTAATCTTTAAGGCAAAACAAATTTTTATGGATAAAGAGTGTCATTATTTTAAAAATTACCAGGAATGTAGGTGGTTCTGAGTCTATATACATGCACTTAGCAGCACAGATTCCAAATATGTAAAGGAATTCAGGAGTTGGTGGCAGTCTGTTAAAGTGCTACATCTCCTGGGAGTTTTGCATTTTCACAAGGCTTAGTACCTCAAGAAGAAAAAATCATATTTAAGAGAGTGGTTTTTCGGCCAATTTAACCCTAACTATTCAGAAGCAAGATTAATTTATAAATGATCTGAAAAGTGATTAAACAGGTCCTTTTAATCTCCTTATGTTTGTTTACAAGTACAGCTGTGTTTATGAAGTTGAATTTTTGCTTACTAATTCTAGGCAGTGAATTGAGTAAATGAATTGTGGGGTTGAGCTGAACTTTCATAAAGAAATCTAAAACCTGAGCCAATTGTCAAAATGCGTGCATCAGGGTAGATTTTTCCAGGTGAGTTTGTTATGAAACTGAAACAATTTTTGAGAACTTTGGACTGGCTGACAGCTTTATAACAGAGTCAAATTCTGGAAATAGAGAGGAATATATATATATATATATATATATATATATATATATATATATATATACTGTTATATATATATTTATATATATTGTTCTGTCTTTTTGTTTTATTTGGTTGGCTGGGAAATTTTTCCTTTCTTTAATTAAAATAAATCTCAGTGGTATGGCTTATACAATCATAGTCTCAATCAAAAAGGTCCTCCCCATGGACTAAAATTCTAAGAGAACCACATACCTCTCATTTACAATATCTATTTACAAAGTCAGACAATCTCTTCTCTCTACATATAGGTTCTTCCCCTTCTTTATGTCTCCATGATTTTCTCACCCATTCTTGCTTGTCCTTTCTCAAATGAAAGTGAAAAGGAATAAAGGAATCAGGGCTTAAATCAGGCAGGAATTTTTTAACTGGTAATACTGTGACAGGATGAGGTGGTGGAGAGAGAGAGGAGAGGGAGAGGAGAGAGATGTGGGTATAGAAGCTTTTTGCAGGGGATGCAGATCTTGGGAAGGGAGGTGATAGATATATTCTTGATGGCCTCACCAAAGGGGAGATTTGGCTGCTAAATTTGACCTTGCTCCCAAGTAATTGATGAGACATAACATTATCATCAGGATAATGGTAATGAGCTATAGAGGCAGACTCTCTGCCTGTGGAGATTGCAGACAAAATAGACTTTAAGGCAAAACACATTATTCAGGCTAAGACGACTCATTTCATAACTTCCTGTTAGGAAAACTTTGGTGGGGTTATTTGATTGCGGTGAGCTCAGTTCTTCCACATCTGAAGAGCAGGAAAGTTCAATGGGAAAAAAAATCTTCTGAACTAGACTTGGTCACCATGTCTGAGCCTCCAGTCTCCTTGTTCCTGTCATCCTAAGAGGGAAATCTCACTAATGCCTCAAAATCAGGTTCAACATCAAGTTCATTATTAGGCTCTGTCTTAGTTAGACTTTGGTACTTCTTCTCTGACACTTGAAAAGGCCAAATATTTTCCTAGTTGTGGTTTTAGAATAAATTAACTTCTTCATTTCTGCGTTCTTTGTATTCTTTCTTGAGAATTTTCCTTTGAAGAAGGTTTTTATGTTTCTATCTGCAGTAATCTGGACATTTTACAGTTAAGGCATCTCATTTCTGATCTGTAGTTTACCTTGTTAAATGGGATTTCAGTCATGCATCTTGAAAAGCTCTGCCTCTGGAATTTTGGTTTACCCTTGTGAATGTTCTCACTGACTTTGGAAGCAATTCCTCAGCGTTGTTGGATTTTTTTTTCTCTGTGTGGCAGCAGCCTTTCTACTGGTGTCTACCTTTTATTGATCTATGGTAATAGATGACCAGCCCCTTCTCTTCTGTCACTTACAGGTTGACCTCCTTAGGTGAGGTTTTTCTAAAACTGGCACACAAGGTATAAGAACAGATGACCTTGTAAATTCAAAGGCTGGTTCCACTGAGTTAAAAATCCTGTAATTCCAAGGTGCAGGAACTTGATGCTAGTGAAAATTTAAACATACAGTTTGTTTGGTTCTTGATGCCTCATGCTGAGCGATGTTGCCATAAATCTAGGTTTGTAAACCTGGGTTTGTGATATCTCTCTTTTAGACCAGTGGGCTTTAGATTCTGGTGTGCATCAGAATGATGCAGCATGCTGATTAGAAATACAGACTTCCAAGCCCTACCCCTAGATATTAATTCAATAGATCTGGGGACAGGGCCCTGGGATCTACATTTTAATAAGCTGTATGGGTGATTCAATGCAGATCATACTTCAGTCTTCATGAAACAAGATGAGAAAGAGAAAAGTATTTCCTGACTCCCATATAGATGTTGCTAGAAGCTGTCCTGGCACGGATTGCTAGGCCCTAGTGTTCTCCTGATGAACAAAAACAATTTCACAGTAAATCAGCGTCAGGCAAGGCCACTCTGTGACCAAGATGGATAAGACAAAAACAAGATCATTCTGTGATCATATCTGAACACAGACAAAACCAAGAACAATATTCAAACCACAAAATACCAAGGAGCCCCTGCCCCCACTACTCCCAGCTAATATGAGCGACTGATGCTACTTTACCAGTTATAGGTTTATCCTTGGTATATTCTGGCCTCCTTATAGATAAAATTTACTGAGATACACAGTCATAGAATTACCCCTGCTTTGTCACAGTATCCAAGCCCGAGCAAAGCCCTGCTTCCTTAAACCCTCTCCAAAATCACCCAACACAATCATACATCCTGTAAGTCCCTTCTAACGTGTCCTTGCTGAGATGCCGCCATAGGCCCCATAGTGTGCCTTCTCCTTCACTGCAACAGGTACTAAAACCAACTTGCCCTACTACAGGTATGTTCCTGATGGTCCTTGGCTGGAGGCTATTGACAAGGGCCACTAGCTAGACCAATGCTTTCCATTCTTCCTGTGTGCCCATGGTGTGCTGACTACTTATGGCTACTTAGCCACTCAAGGACCTTCCTTACAACATTGCTGGGCATTTGTGCTCTCTGCTATGGAAATGTATGGGTATGTACTGTGTCAGGCATGACCCACACCGTATGTACTGTATGGTACACAAGAAGCGGGTCATTGAGGAGAGTTCAGTGAATTTGCAGGGCACTGTCAAAAAAGGAAGATGAAGTGCCAGAGACTAGCAACAGCTGGAAGCTCTTACCACCCCTAAACCTGGAGCAGCAAGAGCAAGGAGAAACTCTCAGAGACCAAGACAGTCACAGAGGGGGCCACCCAACAGGAGCTATGGCCTTTGGAAGAGGAAGGCAGCCACTGCTGACCAACGGGCCAGCAGGGCAGGAGCTGGGGAGACAAACACCCTGACTTGGCTCTTCTCTCTCCCCTCAGTCTTCTGCCCACTGTCTCTGTAGATGCCAATGGGAGCCAAAGGCAAGAAGGTCCGTGAGACAGTCTATGTGGTCAGCCTCCAGAGACCAGAGCAGCATGACTGGAGGGGCAAACGGAGACCAGGCAGCAGACTTACAAGGAGTCCATTCTCTTTATTCGGTAAGCTCTTTATACCACCTGTGTTGCAGAAGTGTGATGTTATCAAATATTATATAAACCAATAAACACAAGCACAAAAAAACAGAGTTCTTAATCCTATGAAAACTAAATCAAATGCTTTGAAAAGATGGAATGACAACAACAAATGAAACAAACGATTGTGCCGATGATGTGCCAGGTCCTGTTCTAAGCACTTCATACATATTGTGTTCGTTCCCTATCGCTGCTATAACAAATGATTACAAATTAGTGGCTTAAAACAAATTTATTCTCTTACTGTTGGGTAACTCCAAAATGGTCTTAATGGACTAAAATCCAGATGTCAGCAGGGCCGCATTCCTTTTGGAGGCCCTAGGGGAGAATCCGTTCCTTGTTTTGTCCAGCTTCTGGAGGATGCCCACAGTCTTTGGTTTACATCCCCCTTCCGGAAGTCATATCACTCCAACCTCTGCTTCAATCAGCCCATCTCCCTCTCTGATTCTGACTCTCCTGCTCTCTTCTTTCCCTGATAAGGATCCTCCTGAATGATTCCTTATGATCTCCCATCTCAAAATACTAACTTAATTACATCTGCAAAATCTTGTTTGTTAGGTAACATACTCCCAAGTTCAGGAATTAGGACATGTATTTCCTACAAACAAGGACATTCTCCCATATAACTGCAATATAATCATCAAAATCAGAAAATTCACATGGGTACATTACCACCATCTAATCCTCAGACCCCATTCAAATTTTGACAGTTGTTCCAATAATGGCCTTTATAGTAGAAGAATCCAGTTATAAACCATATATTGCAATTAACTGCCATGTCTTTTCAGTCATCTTTAATCTGGAATAAGTCCACGACCTTTACTTGACTTTCATGACGTTCACAATTTTGAAGATTACAGGCCAGTTATTTTGTAGAATGTTCCTCATTATGCATTTATCCAATGTTTCCTCATTCTTTTATTCAGGAGTATCCAAGTGATGAAGTGATGCTGTGGTCCTTTTAATGCATTTGATCCGATAATGCAGTTTTTATTTGTCCCACTACTGATGTCATTCACTTGAATCACTTGACTGAGGTGGAATCTGAAAGATTTTTACACTGTGAAGCTGCTCTTTTTTTCCTTTGTAGTTCATAAGTATTTTGTAAGGAGGTATTTTGAAACTAGGTAAACACCCTGTCATTCATCCAACACTCAATCCATTCATTCTTTATCTCCATAAGGACTCATAGTTTTATTCATGGGTTATAATCTATAGATATAATTACTTTAATGCCACAATTCTGTCAGTAGCATCTACCTCAAAATGGCTTGATATACCCCCATCATTCTTTAAGTACTTCCTTGCTTCTGAAGCAGAAGATGTTTGGGCTCCTCTTGTACTTTCCCTGGCCCAACCCTGGAATCAGCCATTTCTCCAAGGAGTCCTAGAGTCCTTTCAGTGGAGCATGGGATTGGAAACCAAGATCTGGGCACTAGGTACTATGCTCATCACTTCTGGATTCCTATAGTGCACAGAGCTAGGGAATATATGTTACATGCATATTTCTATATCTAAAATATGGAAAACCACCAGCCACACTGATATCTCCAATTCCAAACCAACCCCCACAAGTTCCTTCTAGTTTTCTACCTTTCCATACTGGGTCAAAGGATGAAGCATTATTTTGCCTACATGTATTAACTCACTTAATCTTTACAACAATCATATGGTTTAGAAAATAACATTGCCAGCCTGATCATCCACACACACTATACCGTGTATTTCAAACGGTTCAAGAAAAAAGGCCTATATACTCCACTTGCAACTTTTCTGTAAGTCTGTAATTGTTTCAAAATTTTTAAAAGTTTATGCTAAAAATATTCTCTGTTGGATCAACAGACTATGAGATACAATAGTGTTCATAGTATTCCCAGTAATCTGAATGTGATAAAAGCATTCATATATTTTCCAAACTGGGGGAGGAGAGGAGAGAAAGAGAGAAAGGAAGGGACAGGATTTTAATCTAAGAAGGGTGGGAGGTGGGAAATGTGACTCACATGGCCTTATCTTTAACAACCTAGGCTGGTGGGTCAGAGCTGCAATCTTCAGTGTGACACTTCATTCATCATTTACATATGGCCATTTGACAACCATCCAGACCTGAGGTCCACTCAAGAGCTGGAGGATCCTGATTAGCTAATCAGCCATCTTGGCTGGGACACAGCCCATCAATGTGACAGAACATATTAGCTTAAAACTAACCACTAGATGAATTTCTTAAGGCTTATCCAGCCCCCTCAGTGTGAGAAAAACAGAAACATGTGACGACTCACCGGGATCTATCTCTGGTCCGCATCTCTTTACAGGCAGACAAACCCAAACACAGAGTAGTTAAGGAATTTGACAAGGTCTCACAGCTATGGAGTGGCAGGACTCAAAAAACCCTCAGGTTCCCATCCACATCATCAACAGCCTGCCAAAATTGCCTTGTGTGCTCACTGACTTTGTCGTATGTAGCAACAGACTTCACCAAGGGACAATGAAAGCCCTCTTGATTCTAGGGGATTAGGGCTGGGAGTTGTTTGGTTAGTTACTAAAGTCCGTCAAAAAGGGAAAGTCCTAAAAACTGTTATGTAAATACCTAAAACATTTTATTTGATAGTTTCTCTTTGCAACTTGTTCTCCTGATTAGAGTTCCACAGTGTTTTTCTTGTGTAAGTCAGAATCCATCATCTCTGATCTCCACTTTGTGTTTCCTTAAAGAGGAGTTACAACATAAAGACATTTGTCAAATAATATGAGTGCAGAACCATTCTAGATGTTAATAATTTTTCCTCTTTTTTTAAAATTGTCTCATCCAGGGGCGCCTGGGTGACTCTGTCAGTTAAACGTCTGCCTTCAGCTCAGGTCATGATCCTGTGGTCCTGGGATCGAGCCCCACATCAGGCTCCCTGCTCAGTGGGGAGCCTGCTTCTCCCTCTCCCTCTGCTCCTCCTCCCTGCTCGTGCTCTTTCTCTCTCTCAGATAAATGAATAAAATCTTAAAAATAAAATAAAATAAAATAAAATTGCCTCATCCATATATAATTCAATAGCAATTTTATTAGATGTGTGACTTGGGCAAGTTCCTTAACCTCTTTGTGTCTCAGTTGCCCTTCCTGCAAAAGGAGACACTCCAGGCTCATCTTGCATTTTCTCAACCCCAACCCTGGAATTAGCCATTTCTCCAAGGAATCCTGTCCCCTTTCAATGAAGAATAGTATTAGAAACCACGATCTGAGCACTAGGTGTACTCATCACTATTGGATTGCTGCTGTTCCCAGGTCCTCACAGGAGACAGCTAAGGAGTGAATATTATATACATACATGTATATATACATATATATATATTTCTATATCTCTTTGCATATATTGAAAACCATGAGTCACACTGGTATCTCCAATCCCAAACCAAGACCACAAAGTTTGTTCTAGTTTTCTGTCTTTCCGTATTTGTAACTCCCTTCTCCAACTGTGAATAAGTTGGCTCTCATTATCCTTACTATATTTACTTATCTGATCAACACTCCTGTATGTAACCAATCAGTATTATTTCCACTACCTTCCTCGCCCCATGTGGACTCTGTCACCTCATGCTTAGTCACTGCTCTGCCACAGACAACTTCCACCCCTAAGTGGGCTCTGACACCCCCCACAGGGCCAATTCCCTGCATGGACACACTTGTTACCTTGCTCATGTTCTGATATCCTATGTCAAGCTACTCTTCTTCAGCCTTGGTCCCCTCAGGCTCTGCCACCAACTCTGGGCTACTGTGGCTTCCCTCCTTCTTTTGGAGTAGATGCCAACTTTGCTTTGTATCACCAATGAGTTTAGGATTGAACTGTTCAGAAATAAAAGGGGAAGAGGGAGGGGAAGAGCCCCTTCTTTGTTTTTAATCCCTTTTCTGACACAGTGGAGACGTGTCAGTAGGGTCAAGAAACAGAAGTCACTGTTGGCATTCAACAAGGCAGTTTGGAGCTTCACATCTTGACCTGTAGTATACAGGAGAGATCACTTCCAGATTTATTTATCCCCCAAACTGTGTTGTCACCAAAGGACACCGATAACTTCTTCACTGAGAGGTCTCTCAGCATTCAAATATTCAATTGCTATTATTGTCAAGATCACTTATTGGTAGATATTGTTTCCTTTTTCACTTCATTCCTTCATTAGCAGAGAGGCCTTACCTGCCCCATGTTATGGTGCTTAGCTCTTTATGCATTTCTGATACACTCTCGAAGGCCTGGTACACAGAGATATGATGCAATTATTAGTGTTGCCTCAGAAGCCAGATAGACTTGTGTTCAAATCACTCTAACAATAGTTTGAATTTTATAAGAATTAAAGATAAATATATAGATCTTTAAAATAAGGTGTGTGATGCAATCCCCATCAAAATACCATCCACTTTCTTCAAAGAAATGGAACAAATAATCCTAAAATTTGTATGGAACCAGAAAAGACCCCGCATAGCCAGAGGAATGTTGAAAAAGAAAAGCAAAGCTGGCGGCATCACAATTCCGGACTTCCAGCTCTACTACAAAGCTGTCATCATCAAGACAGTATGATACTGGCACAAAAACAGACACATAGATCAATGGAACAGAATAGAGAGCCCAGAAATGGACCCTCAACTCTATGGTCAACTAATCTTTGACAAAGCAGGAAAGAATGTCCAATGGAAAAAAGACAGTCTCTTCAACAAATGGTGTTGGGAAAATTGGACAGCCACATGCAGAAGAATGAAACTGGACCACTTCCTTACACCACACACAAAAATAGACTCAAAATGGTTGAAAGACCTCAATGTGAGACAGGAGTCCATCAAAATCCTAAAGGAGAACACAGGCAGCAACCTCTTCGACCTCAGCCGCAGCAACTTCTTCCTAGAAACATCGCCAAAGGCAAGGGAAGCAAGGGCAAAAATGAACTATTGGGACTTCATCAAGATAAAAAGCTTTTGCAAAGCAAAGGAAACAGTCAACAAAACCAAAAGACAACTGACAGAATGGGAGAAGATATTTGCAAATGACATATCAGATAAAGGGCTAGTATCCAAAATCTATAAAGAACTCATCAAACTCAACACCAAAAGAACAAAGAATCCAATCAAGAAATGGGCAGAAGACATGAACAGACATTTTTCCAAAGAAGACATCCAAACGGCCAACAGACACATGAAAAAGTGTTCAATATCGCTCGGCATCAGGGAAATCCAAATCAAAACCTCAATGAGATACCACCTCACACCAGTCAGAATGGCTAAAATTAACAAGTCAGGAAATGACAGATGTTGGCGGGGATGCGGAGAAAGGGGAACCCTCCTACACTGTTGGTGGGAATGCAAGCTGGTGCAGCCACTCTGGAAAACAGTATGGAGGTTCCTCAAAAAGTTGAAAATAGAGCTACCATATGATCCAGCAATTGCACTCCTGGGTATTTACCCCAAAGATACAAAAGTAGGGACCCGAAAGGCTACGTGCACCCCGATGTTTATAGCAGCAATGTCCACAATAGCCAAACTGTGGAAAGAGCCAAGATGTCCATCGACAGATGAATGGATAAAGAAGATGTGGTATATATACACAATGGAATATTATGCGGCCATCAAAAGGAATGAGATCTTGCCATTTGCAACGACGTGGATGGAACTGGAGGGTATTATGCTGAGCGAAATAAGTCAAACAGAGAAAGACATGTATCATATGACCTCACTGATATGAGGAATTCTTAATCTCAGGAAACAAACTGAGGGTTGCTGGAGTGGGGGGTGGGGTGGGAGGGATGGGGTGACTGGGTGATGGACACTGGGGAGGGTATGTGTTCTGGTAAGCGCTGTGAATTGTGCAAGACTGTTGAATCTCAGATCTGTACCTCTGAAACAAATAATGCAATATATGTTAAGAAAGAAAAAAAGAAGAAGAATGTAGCAGGAGGGGAGAATGAAGGGGGGGGAAATTGGAGGGGGAGAAGAACCATGAGAGACGATGGACTCTGAAAAACAAACTGAGGGTTCTAGAGGGGAGGGGGGTGGGAGGATGGGTTAGCCTGGTGATGGGTATTGAGGAGGGCACGTTCTGCATGGAGCACTGGGTGTTATGCACAAACAATGAATCATGGAACACTATATCTAAAACTAATGATGTAATGTATGGGGATTAACATAACAATAAAAAAATTTAAAAAATAAAATAAAATAAAATAAGGTGTGTGTATGGACAACACACACACACACTCACTCACATCTGCCACATGGTAAAGCATTCTCTAATGCTTTATACTCCTACCAGGCTTACCTTCTTGACAAAGTCTCATATCTGTGCATGTGTTTGTCTGTCTCTTTGTTCACTGGTCTTCCTTTGAGACCTGAGACCATGACAAGAATTTCAGGCATGTAAAAACTGATCAATAACAACAGTTCTGAAAAACCAGAAGATTGAACTAATTTCTCAGTGAACTTGAAATAAATGCATCACCTGTTATTCTCAGAAGTTTTGGATCCATTGGTATTCCCAATGGTATCATCCCAGTGGCATTCTCATTAGAGCTAATATGCTATTCAAGAAGAGGGAAGGGAGAAGCCACACTCCGTAAATCTGCTTCTTTCCATGCTCAATTTGCCAAGAGTCCATCCTGCCACCTACTCATGTGAAAGTCCTTCCAGGTCCTGGCTTACATGACTCATTCTCCCTCAACCACTCATCGGGTTGTGAGGGTGCCCTGTCCCCTCCATTTTTCAGAGGCCATTCTGAGGGAACAAGAACGGGGAAACCTGCAAAAATATACTCGTCCAGTCTGCCCCAGTGAGCTGGAAAAAAATCTCAATTTGTTGCCATGTAAAAATCTTCTGTGGTATCCTGCATGATGCTCTTGTCTTTGAACCCCTTCTGAGGAAACTGCTTTTTCTTCAGTTATTTTATTGTAATTTTATTGTGCAAAATCCTCCCTCTGATTTCACTGGAGTCTTGTGCAGAGTGAAGTACAGCCTCTCTGTCCTGTGATGAGATGGAAATCGTTATCCTTGCCCCCATGACACCGGAGGGAAATGGGAAACTGCACTTGTGTAATCATCATTGTACAGACCATATAAGAGAGGTACAGAATCACTTCCTTTTTAGAGGGTTTAATTAAAATCATTACTTAAAAATAAGCCTTGTGACAACATCATGATTGGGCTGTTTTCAAACTGTAGAACACCTATGAGAATTCCGGGTTCCGTGAGAAAAGTGTCTCTTCTTAGTTCATGCATGCATGTTTGCAGGACTCCAAGATGCAAAGAACTCTGTTAATCTTCTGATATTGGCTGCGCTGATTATTTTATGGTTGTCTAAAAATGAGAGGCATATCGAAATAATTTAATATTTTGTAATATTTTAGAGGGTCATTATAAGACATCCGCTTTTACTCAGAAGGATTAAATAACCAAGTCTATGTTTTTTATTACTGATTTCTACGATTAAAGCAAGTACATATAAGCTGAGCTGATTGCAATATAAAGAATTATTCTCTTGGGTCCTACTTGTATTCATTCTCTTTCTACATTTTAAAAACCCATTCATCAATTACTCTGCAGTAGTACCAGGAGTTAGCATGCGCATATTATCTTCTCATATTCCATCACGGTCTTCCAAGATCACGCGTGTGCGTGTGGGGATGTACACACCCGCCCACACTCACAAACACATACACACACATGCAGGCACTTATAATGGCATCCAAACATATTTACCCATAATTACATTCTAGGCGCTTTATCGAACAGATAATTTTTGCATTCATTTGTGGAAGCTGAAAAGAATCCATGCTACTGTTTGGAGTCTTAAAGCAAACTGTAATCTTATAAACAGTGAGGTGAACCTCAGAGGCAGTAGTCTTTTGATATGCAGCATAAGTGAAATGCTGCATAATATAAAATGATGGCGCTATTAATCCTACGGCACTGGTGGTGCCCAGCCCCACCCCCTTCGCTATTGATACCAACACCATTGTCTCTGGCTTTAAACTTCATCAGTATGCAAACGGAGTGTCACTATGATGGGTGGTAACTTGGTTGGATGCACTTTCCACATTTCTGGCAAATGAGTATAATTATTTTCAGAGCTGCGGGCAACTCATGCATGTTTTATCCTCCATCTGGACCAGCACGGTACACAATAGTGATAAAAGATGATTTTCCCCCTTGGATGTTCACAGGCCATCATCGACACAGTCCTGATGAAATGGCCATGTATCCCCTAGCAGCTCTCTATCTGCCACAGCTTGACAACAAAATTATTTCCCCATAGTACTCAAACACTTCAAATATTCAAGCCCTCTGTGCATATATTTGTGTTTTGAAGCATTCAGCGTTAACATAATGTGGTAATTTATAAACTGACAAATTAACTATGCAGAAATCACAGAGAGGCCTTATGAGGTCTGCAAAGCAGCAGAAAAGAAAGCAGAAGCTTTTTGCGCTCTGTAATAATAATAATCCTATCAACTGTCGCAGATTGCCCGGCCTCCCATTGTTAGAACTGCGCGCTCTCGAGCTTGCTTACTGTAGGTGATATCACCCGAGCTGCCTTGCCTCAAACCTCACCAGCCAGGAGGCTCAGCTGGGGCTCGAGGTGCCCTCCTTCTCTGGGTCTGGGGCTCTTGGGGGAATGGGGCACCAATAAAAAAAAAAGGCAAGTTGCCTATATTGATCGCTTGGAGCCAGAAATGGTTGTGTGGGATGGAATTTGGGGAGGGTGAGATTTGCCTTCAAGACGGGAAGGGAATTTAGGACCGGCAAAATCGATAACAGCAAAACTGAGATTATGCATGTGAGAGTACGATCGGCCTTCTTTGTTTCGTGCTTATAAAATCATTTTAATGATTAAAATCCATCATCTTGCTAGCCTGCTTAGCAAGCACTGGCGATCCTCACAGACCTACTATTGATCCTCAGACAGACAGCTGAATGGAGGTAGCATTCATCAAAGGACGCAAAAGAGTGCATTTTCACTTTTATTGTATTAGCTTAATTCTCTTTCAGATGAATTAAAGACTAATTTTGCTAGACCAAGGGGAGAGTCTATGGATCTTCTGCTGCCCCCATCTGTTTAACATGTAGATTCTTAGAAGGCAGAATTCATTTTTCAGAGGCAAGAAAGTATTTACAAATTCTTTGTAAAAACACAGAACATTCCTTCACGATATGCCAAATCAGCCTCTCCTCCTTCCTTCTCCACTACACCCAGCTCTGCACTCCACCTCCCCCAGTCAGTGCGCGCGCGTGCACACGCACGCACACACACACCGTCCTTTAAATGGTATGTACCATGCTACGAGGCCTACCAAACATCAGACACTCTTTATCAGCAGTTGTGCCAGGGTCTCCATGGCAACAGTATAATAGATTTGCCCTTATTCAATCCCAGAGGCCACATTGAAGCGCAATGCAAAATTTGCTGGGGCCTGAATTCCTTTCAAGCCATGGCTCATGTGTCAGGAAACAAGTCAATGCACAGACAGCGCTGCACAGAAAGATGGAGAGGAACCTTTTCTCTCCACTGCTGTTTGCTCACAGTGACATTCAGAAGCTCAGGCCCTTCTAGATCTCATTTCTGTCTTGTTTTCTAGTTATTAATTCACTTCTTGGGGTGGAGAAGAGAGTGGGGGAGGGGAGCGCCAGGCTTTGCAATAATAAACCGCCAATGAAAGTGCACAGCAAGCTGCATAAAAACGAAGCGTGCGTCTCAGCCTCCAAGGTTATGTAGGATTCAATATGGCTGAAGCCCACCACGGCAGCGGACACAGTTCTGGGGTGGGAGGCGCCCCGGGGCCGAGCGGGGCTGAGCAGCCCACACCACCTCCTTGACCCACACCGGAGTGGTATTTTGTGATACTCAATCGACCCTCCCCGGGGAAGCAGAGGCAGAAGAATGGACAGATGCCCTTGTCCTAAAGCCAATCTCGCCAGGCAGGAAGAATTCCCGGGAGCTCACACCTGAAGTACACTGTGGCTAAAACAAGCACAGCTTAAAAGTTAAACAATCATTTGTTTCAGGTTTATTTTAATCATTAGCTTTGGGACTTACAAGATGATTACTTTGTGGGTTAATTATTTTCTGTGCTTGGCTTTCCAAACCTAATTGCTCAACTTCATTATTGTACATAGCGATCCATAGCTGGTTCCTAAAATTACCTGTCCAAATATTTTCCCGTTTGATTATCACGGAGAATTTGCTATTTTTCTCCCTGACTTGGAACTTTGCAGGAATTACTTGGTTGGCAGACACTTGTGTGATTTTGAACATTGAACTAGAGACATCATGGCCATGAGAAAAGACTGAATCGCTGACAGGATTCCAAAGAACGTTCTTAAGGGGCTTTGCCCAGATGAAGCCTGATTAACTTCAGGGCAGTGGTTCTCACACTTTAACGTGCATAAAAAGCACCTGGAGTTTTGTTAAAACAATTTCTTGAACCTGTTGCCAGAGACTGTGACTCGGGAGTCTCTCGGGGGCAGGGCCCAGGAGTCAGCATTCCCAGCAAAGTCAGAGACGATGCCAGCGCTGCTGGTCCAAGGGCCGGGTGAGTCTCGGGAACCACAGCTTTCGGCCAATCTCCAGCAGGAAAAGCTCCTAAACCTCAGACTTAAAGTTTATTTTGACTGTTTACTGTAACTTCGACTTCAATACTCTTCTAGAAGGGCATTACTTGTCATCCCAGCAGAATTACCCCCTTCTCCAGACGATCAGACCCGCAGTTTCACCCAGCACCTGGGACACAGCAAGGACAGAAGCCACGTGGAAGAAAAAATTGTCAGGAGATCGGGATATATCCTCAGGCCTAAGACTATGCCTGCCACACATCAGGGCTTGATCAGTATTTTTTTTTAAATGAATACATGAGTGAGTAAATATGATTGAATTGCAAGGCTTCCGTATTTCAGGAAAGAGATCTTAAGTCAAGGATCTGGTGCTCTGTGTTCTATTTAGATTGAAATCAAGTCAAATGTCATACACCTGTTTTTAAAAGTGGCACATGAATTTTTGTGGGGGAGATTAAATCGTACTTTAAAATCTTCTAGGAAGCTTGAGCCATAGGATGAATCACTGTAGAAAGCAAAATCCTTTTATAATTAAAAACATTACTCTCTAATTTATCTAGTTTTATAAGTTTGGGTTTTCTTCAAGTGGGAAACACTGCATTTTCACTTCAAGACTCACCAGCTTTGCTTCTTACTGCACAAAAGGGTGTGTTTCTGCCTGATGTTTCAAACTTGGAATCATCGTTTATTTCTTTTCATTTCCCGTTCCTGCTGATTTGACCCTAAAATCTTGAGTCATTTTAACAAATAATCAGTTTCAACAGCAACAAAATGTGGAGCCAATAACACATAACACTGACTTAAGACGATTCTGCTCCCTTTGACCAGAGTTTGGTTACCTGTGCTACGTGAGTTATGCACTAGAAAAGGACACCTGGGCAGGGGGAGGAGGGGAGGTAAACTCAATTACAGCACGTGCTTTGTGAATTACCTCATCTACGGCGAATTCATGATAAGATAATGGCAGTGTTTTTCACCATGCTTTACAGTATGTCTTCAGTTCTGAGTTTTTTCTTCCCAGAACAAGGCCAAGGGCACGGAAGTGAGCAGCCTCTTAGGCAGGGAGCCTAGCCGGCCCTTTCCGCCCTTCCAAGCAAGTGAGGTGCAGTGGGGACAAAAAGAGCAGATTTCTCTCTCCCACCCTGCCCCTTGTTTCAGTCCTTGAATAGTATCATCCCTCATGGGCTGGTGACAAATAAAATTCTCTTAAAATAAATCCAAATATACAGAATTGTAGAATTGTTAAACTAGATCTTTGAGAGGGTGGATCTCAATGCTTCCTTTTGCCAGAGAAGGGAGATCCCAAGATCATGCAGGTAGTCAGTGGCAGAGATGGGGCGTGAGCCCAGTGCCTACACTCTGATAGAAGTCCTAGGACACCTACCCCGTGCTGTTCCAGCCTGTTTGCCCTCCCTGGAAGGGAGCCCATCACACTGCTTGAGTAGATGTCCCCTCCCACACTCCCCACCTGCTGCAGGCTACCTAGAAGGGAGCATGAATGCAGAGTGCTATCAACAACTTCCAATTCAACAAATATTTATTGAGCACCTGCTGTGTGCCTGGTGCCACACTGCACTGTGACAACACTACAATGAAAGGACACAGCATTTTATTACAAGGTGGTTACAACCAGGTAAGTCTATTTTTCATCACTTTACAATAGCTGTCTCCTCTGTAATGCTCTGCAAACTGGTCTATGCCCCAGTATGTCCGGAGCCACAGGTTAAACTGGTTGTTACTTCCTGATGTTTCCATTTTCCTTGATTATAGGTACACTTTTTCCTTGATTTTATGACAGAGACTTTTCTAATTCACGCTTTAAGCTTTGGAAATGTGGATGGATGCCTCTGTCGCTCAAAGTGTGCATTAAATTGGTGCTGTCCTCTTTCTTTTTCTTTCTTTCTTTTTTTTTGAGATACAAATTGAGCTTCATCTTCGAATGATATCTTAGAATTGAGGAAAGCAAGGAATTTAAGTTGGTATTTCTAATGTTAACTATTTTAGGCCACTGCACAATATGTCAGTTTTTAAAAGGTAAACAAATACTTTAACCAAGTCCCTCCTTTGTGGAGGGTGCTTTAGGCTCCCCCACCAGAGTCTCTGAATTTGGACTTTTAGCTCCTCTGTCACTGGGAGCACTTTGTTGGGGGTGGGGGCACCGAGAAGCCCCGGTTGAGATGAGGCAGTGTTTTGAAGTGCCAAAGTGAGAACAGGAAAACATCTGCAGGACCAACATAATGCTGAGCGTTCCAATCAGACCCTGGACCTGAACATGAGGAGACAAACACTTCCAGATGAACTCGCCTGTTTTCATTTTACAAACATTCCTCTCCCAAGGAAAGCCGGTCTGTCATTTCCTGCTGTATTGTTGCGTTCTTCCACCTTGCCCCTCGCCCCAGTTCTTTGTGACCAACACACACTCCGGACCCTGCCTCTTCTTGCTGTCCTGCTCGGCCACCTGTCCAGCCCTGCATTCGGCAGTAATGACCAACAGACCGTGCCTTTCTTGCCGAGTGGAGCCGCCGCTCTGTGGACCATTGTTTGTGGGGCCACACTGCTGTCCACATCGCTGCCCCTATAGGACGGACACTCATCAACAGCTGTGAGAGCCTTCCCATCCTGGCCCACAGAAAAGGAAGGCCTAGAAAGGCTTCTTAGAGCATCAGTTCAGAGGTCCCGCAACCAGGCAAACAATATGCGATTATTCAATGGCTCCAATTCATTTTCCTCTGCTCCTCCCCCACCGTTACCCTTGAGAGAAAACTAATTTGCAGAAAAATAGCCCCTGCCAGCTAACTTCTTCTCCTAAATGTATGATGACCCCCGAACTCTTGTCTCTGTGGATACTTATTCTCATAGTAAATGCGCAGAGTTCTGAAAAGCTGTCTTCTCCTTTAAAAACCTCCCTCCCCCATCTTAGGCAGGGAGATGCTTTCTTTTCCTTTTATTCTTTGCTTCTCTTTTTAACATGTGTGCTGAAATTGGCACTTTCTCTTTTCAGTTCACTCCCTTCCTGGGATTAATGCAGGCAGCAATGGAGAAATGTGCACAATTTTTCCAGTCTCTGCACTAGGCGAACCCATGGGTGATGGATTAAATGTAACAGGCTCTACCTTACATATCACTATTTAAGCGAAGCGCCGTGCGGCTGGTGATGCATGGTGTCATCCAGAGCGCCCTACACAAGCAGGGGAGCGCGGCTGCCTCCACTGTTGTCTGAGTAAATAATGGGGCTAATGGCATTTGGTGCAAATGAGACGCCTATAGAACTCATAGTGCTTGTTGATCTCCTTCGTATTTTTCTTTGTCAAGAGGCTGCTTTGGCAGTGTGGCCTGCCTTCACTATCCGGGGGAGGAGGGAAGGTCTCCGGGAGTTCAGGATTTTGTAACTAATATTGAACACCAGCGAGAATGGATGCCAAGGTCGGGTTAAGAATAAAGAAAATTGATATGGAGGTCAGGGTCACAATGTGAAAGGCCCTGGATGCTGCCAAAATATTTTCATTATGCTGTTTTTGTTATGGAAAAGACCAGGCCTGCTGAAGGAGGCGAAGAGATGGGAGGTGAGGCTGGAGAGAGAGAGTCTGGGAGACACGAGGGGAATCAGAACTCTAGGATTTATGGGCTGTGGGTCCCCAAGTTTCATCTACCTGGCACTTGCCTCCCTTGGAGAAGTGTGTGGATGGACAGACACTGATCATCATGTTTCCCCCCGCGGAACCGGGCAGTTCTGTACTCTCTCAGTCTCTCTCTCTCCTGTGGCAGAGATGCTGGAGACACATTCTTCCAGTTGTATTTGCAGGGGTAAGCTATTTCATGCATCACTGTGATTCCACTTTTCGCCCATGCCTACAACATACCTGCACCGCAGGGCTGTATATTTTAACAAAATCCTGTTATTATTGGAGCTCTGACCCGATTTTGTTTCTATATTCTGAAGTAGAAAAGACTCCAGTGGCATGAAATTAGCAACACATTCTGCTAGTGTGTTAATTGTGTGAGAGTTTTTGGCAGGAGAATCTCTTAACACTACACGGAATTTATTTTTTATTTAAATTTGGTAGTGATTTCATATTGTGTTTAAAGAGAGGTACCATGGCTGAACACACTTGGGACTTACTGTATGTTCAGAAAAAGAAAAAAATATCTTCCTAATGCAGCGGTGCAGAAGGAATTATGTAATTTTTTCATTTAGCAGGGAAGCTGCTAGCGTTGATTTCTAATTCATTACAAGAAATTGGCATTCTCAGGCAGTGATTTGGGACGTCCTTGGACCCCAGTACAGTATCCAAATGCGGTTGTATCTGGCCAGTAGCAGATTACCTGCTCTGATAAAAGCAAAAACACATGAAAAAGAGAAAGTCAAAATCTCCCAGGACTGAGTGGCTGTTTTTCTCTAATGGATACCCCTTCTGAATCCCCCAAAGACCAAAGGGGACATTGTATGACCAGGTTGTCCCCATGAACATGTGGATGGGGGAGCAATTCCCAGAAAAGGGAAGGGTGTGCAGACAAGCCAACAGATGTGTCCCACTAAAGAGGATGGACTCCTGCTCTTATCTTAGTGGCAGAAGGCTGCTCTGAAAGAGGAAAAACGTAAAATAATGATTACTAAGTACTTACTGTCTACCAGCTATTGTATTGGCTGACATACGTCATCTCATTACCCCGGCCATATACTAGATGTCTGATTCTCTGCTCCTGGCCTCTTGCCCACCTCCTCTCCCCACACTTCCCTCCTTGCCCATCACCCACCGCACCCCTGTCATCTGAGAGGCTCTGAGCTGCCCTAGCTGGCGAGGAGCTCCTCCTTGGCCTTCATTCACTGTGTGGCTCAGTCTAGCAGCTCAAAGCAGGAGAGACAAGGGCTCTTCTCCCTGGTACTATCACTTCTGTAACAAGTCCTTCTCCTGAATAACAAGCATGGCCTGAATTTGATTTGTGGTGTAGAGTAGAAAGACATAGAACATGATGCCAATTCCAGCTTCCTTGGGAAGATGATCTCCTCCATAGTTCTGGGGTTCTACATCAGTGAGAGATGGCTATACTTTGGGCCAGGATTAAACAAGGTGATGGATGTAAAGCTCTCAGCTCCAGGGCTGGTCCATGGCATCTTCAGGTCCCTTTGCTTCCTGATCCCCAGGCATGGCAGTCATACCTACTGAACCCACATTAGAGGCCAGAAGCCATGCCAAGCTAGGCATGAGCAGAGATGTCCCCAGAGGTACCATGGAGTATGTATCACCCCTCATTTAATCCCCACATAACCAGGACAGGGCGGTATGACCATCCTCCTTGAAACCATACCTTGAAGAGGAAAGCCAGAATTTCACCTGGTTTGTCTGATTCCAAAGACTCTTAACTCAGTGGTTCTCAGTGTTGGCAATCTGGAGAGCTTTTAAAACATTTGATACACATACCCCCTACCTGAGACCAACTGGATGGAAGTGGGATTGAGTATCTGTCACCTTTAAGTTACCCAAGGAATCTAATCTGATGGTCAGTGAGCTATGAAACCATTGTCTTAATTATGCTCGACCACCTACCTTATCTACAATGGCCATCCATACAAACTAGGACGTCTTAACTAAGAGAGGAATTTCAAATGCTGGCTGCTCACTAATAATTAGACTAGTATTTACCACTTATGAAGGGTCTACGATGGCATAGACACTTTATGTTATCTTTGATCCTCACAGCAACCATGCAGGAATGAAATGTGGTCAATTTTCCTGGTTCACAGAACTTACATAAATAAATTAGTACCTGGTACAAATAAGCTGTCTGTAAATAGTATCGTTAACATCATCACCATCATCATTATCTCTTGAATCCTCGTAGCAGCCTCCAGACCTGTCCACTCTGCCCCCTCACCGGCCCGGGAATCTGTGTGCATCTTACCTTCTTACCACTGCCCCTTACCCTGAATGCCCATCATCTCTCACCTGGACAGCTACAGCAGGCTTCAAACAACTCCCTGCCTCTAAGCGCATCCTCCCCCAATCCATTTTCTACAAAACAGCCAGGGTGATCTTTTTTAAAACACAAATATTTAACCTTTCCTGGCTGTAAAATGGTGATAACTGTCAGACCACTGTGTAAGGTTTGGTAGGCTGGGCCCTTCGTAAAAGCGCCCAAGGGAGGGGCAGGTGGGTGTCCAATCTTCTCCCTGTTCTCTGCCAAGCCGCAACCCCCTGTCTCCCCCCGCCCCCCACCCCCCGCACTGGAGACTGCATTGGCCCTGAGATCAGGGTGCTTTTTGTGATTTATGTGCCCAGAGTGTGTGTGAGAGAGAATGGCTTGGTTTAGGGAGAGGGTCATGTGCTTTTCTAATTCACACAAAGGTTTTGTAGTAACAGCAACTGCCCTGAAGTTGAACCTACTTCACTGAGTTACTATGCTAGACAAATGTGAAAATTTAAATAAAATGGAGGTTCCCTATGGGAGATGAAATTTGAACCCTGGCTGTCAGTCTCTAAAGCTACTATCCTAACCCCTGTTGTTCCCTGAAATACAGAGAAGGGAGGCTCTCAGGGGGTCGGCGGGGGATGTCTACAGATAGGAAATTCTTTGGGCAGCAGGCTTTTTGGGAGAAGCTTCACAGAGGTGGAAGGTGCAATCTCTCCCATTAGGGCCAAAAGTAGGCCAACCAAAGCCAACCACCTTGTTTCCCCCTTATTCCCCTTGCCCATCTCACCTAGGTAGGTCTTCACTTTCTTTGACCTTCAAAAAAATGTCGGAAAACTTTGGATGAGAACATTTTTCTTAGGAGAGGGGAATTTAGGGGACAAGGTTATGCTTGGCGTCTGACCTCTGTTTCAAGTAGATTCATTTCAGGCTACCTACTTGATAGGTGAGGTGTAGTGATAAAGAAAATTAGATTTTAATGTGATAATCTGTCACTATTCTTCCTTATCAGATCATTGCCTTTCTTGGCCCTTGGACGGAACACTTGGCACAGCATTTTGGAACCAGAACATCCCTTAAAAATAATCTACTCCAATGGTTGGCATCCAAGAGCCCCTTAAGGATGGGGATCTTCACATGACCTTTTAATATCTCTGAGCTTATAAGTGTGGTAAGTTGGCATGGACTCACTAAAACATCCATTTCTTTGTCTTTGACTAGAACTTTAGTAACTTAATATGTTAAAACTGTGGACATCTCATGCTAAGTTCTAGCTAGCAGCTAGGTCTTCCATTGATAAAAAAAATGAAAATGAAATCACTCAGATCTAAAATTCTACTTGGGGCCCATGGCACAGTCCTGTTTTCCAGACCAGGATTTAGTTCCACCACTCTGAACTGTCATTTTCTTGACATTTAGCTCAGTGATAAATTTTGTTGGATAATTAGTTTCCAATCATACAGCTTGAATTTCAACTCAATACTTTTTTTTCAAATTTCATTTTAAAGGAAACTTAAGCTACTATAAATTGAAAACCAGATCACTTAGCATCAACAGAAATAAATCCTGTGGAAAACAAAGCAATGTGCCGGATTCCCAGCTAGCTACAGTTGCTTACTGGAGATCTTAACCTGACGCCTATTCATTCATTGTCAAGGAGAGGGGTGGGAGAGATGAGGCCATAGTGGAACCCTGTTAAGGAAAAAGTGGCTCTAACTGAGGCTTTCTCTAGACTTCTTTTGGGAACGCAATAAAAAAGGGAATACTTTTCTCACAAAAAGTGTTTCATATTCCTTCTGCCTTCACCCTACAGAAGAAATACCATGTTAGAGGTTGTAAAATGGAGCCTCTGCCATCATCCACTGTCTTTCCCTTTCCAGTCCTTTCCAAGGACTCACCCCCTTTTCCTCTTGGATGAACTATCTCTACATTTTCTTCTCCAGGCCTCATTGATCCTTTTTTCTCATTTGTCCCCCTCTTCCAGGGTCCTGTGTCTACTCTGCTAGGTCTCAAGCCATGGGGTTCCCAGGTGGCTGATGAGGGGGCTTTGGGTCTTGGAGACAGAAAAAGAGAGAGTGGTAGAGGCAGAGAGCTGGTGGTGGTGCTGGATAGAGTCCACTGTTCTTAACCAGGTCTGATATTCCTGCTCAATAGTCCAGGCTTGTTTAGTTCTCCTCCCCATTTCCACTATGCCATGCAAGTGCAGCTGAGCCCAATGCTGACTCTGACGCCCTGATGAAGCCCTTTAGCCCCTTTCTCCCTTTGCCCCCCTTCCCTGTGACCCTGCTCCTCTATAACAAGCAGGATGCTCTCATCTTATCCTCTCTAGCCTTCACTCTGTCCTGCCTTCCTAAAGCATTCATAAATTGCAATACTATTTTGGCATCCAATGATGTAGGCTAGAGAGATTATTTAATTGCCCAACATTTTCTATCCCGTTCACCACCCTGCCTCAGCAAATTTTGGAAATTTAACCATCAGAAGCCAAAGAGAATGTGGTTATAGATACCAGCTTCCTTGTTACCTGAATCTTCTCAATTATTTCCCCCTGCTCTGTGTCCCTTGTGTTTTGTTTATGCTGCAAAGCCCTGATTATCTAAAACTCTTTTATCCAAAAACTCTGTTTCACAACCTGAAATGAGGTTGTGCTACTGGATGTGTTTTATTTACTTTGAAAACTGTCTAGCTCAACTGAACCCCTGCTTGTCTGACTTCATTCAATGCCTGTCTAGATTCTTCAGATCTTCAGGGCCTTGGGGAGCCCCACTCCATTTTCTTATTGTTTAACCTCTGCTGCAGAGCAATTCCGATTTCAGCCTTACTTTCTATGGTGGAGACACGTGCCATGTTATCTGAATCCCACGGTTGTTCCACTAGCTTTGTTGTTGCCTACTTTTAAAACCCACATTAAAAGCATAAGAAATGGACTTTTTGAACCTTCTTCGGTATTCTGAGGCAACATAGCCAAAGGGAAAGGATGCCGTCCTGCATTAAGGCACCTGTGTTCTTGGCTTGGTTCTAGAGTCGTCTGTGTAACTTAAAACAAGTCCCCAAATCCCCATGTATTGCCATTTCTCAATCAGCCAGTTGTGGGTAATAATATCTAAGCTTCCTTATTAGCTGATGTTCTGTCAATTACAGAGAGTATAGCTTTAGAAAAGCTTACAGGGGACTATCATTTTTATAATTAACCTAGAGAAGGAGTCCTTAATAATTATTTTCATAATATCTCATATTTGGCAAAAAAGATAATAATAAGGTTGAGAAGTATTAATGGAAAACTGGCATCAGATTGAGGTTTTCTCTGGACAACACAGAAATGCTGATTTCCAGCAAATGAGCACCCTCACTCTGCTTGAACACTTCCCATAATAGAAAGATCACTACCACCTTTAAAAGTTTCCATTACTGAACTCTTAGATATTTCTTTCTTGCATGAGGCAAAAAATATCCCTTTGGGAAATTTTCACCTGCTTGTCCTTCTGCAATTCAATTTGCCAACCATTCACCAAGCACCTCCTATATGCAAAGTCCTGTGTCAGTCATCTAGGGTTACAGAGATTAAGTCAGCTTGGTTTCTGCACTCAGGATCTTCGCAAATATTCTACAAGTGAAAGGTTGAATGTAGTGTTGGACATTTTAAAGACAGAGATACTCCACTACTAGCCAAGATGTAGTAATAGAGACTTATCCTCCTATCTGGAACAACCAAAATGATGAACAAAATTTGTACAACAATAGTTTTTAAAACACCGGATATTAGGTAACCAAAACAAGTGATTCCCAAGAGATGGGAAATAAACAATTGCCCCTACACAAGCTTGCTGCCTTGAGAGACTTTTCAGGCCCTTGTGCAGGGGTGGGAATTCCAGGCACAGGAGTCCAGTGGACTCCCTGAGAAAAGATGGGGATGATTCCTGGAGACCAAGGTACCTAGAATTTGCAGAACAGACTACTGAAGAGGGGAGAGCTGCACAGAATAAGAGTACCAGACATCTACAGAGGGTCCCCCCTTGGATATTCAGCAGAATATTTATCAAGGAATGCATGTGAGTAAGCTAGCCAGTGAGGAAGTTACCACCCAGAAAAATTAGAGGGAGCAGGACCATGAATAGTGCCTGTTTCCACCAGCCAGACTGAAAAGCCTCATAATTCACAGGGCATTGGGTAGAGTACTCAGAAGTTTTGTTTTTTTTCTCAGGATTGAAAAATAATTCACCCTAGACTAAACACAGTTCTGGTTCCACCTAACAAATCTTAAAAACAAGACCCAAAAGGAGCAAACTGTTTACAAGCAATTTAACTGCATCCCAGAACAAAGCTCAAGAATATTTATAGGAATACAAAAATAGCCAAAACCCAGCAAAGTAAAATTCACAAAGTATGGCATCCAGTAAAAAATTACCAGTTATGCAAGGAAGCAGGAAAATATGACCAATAATGAGAACAAATAACAACCAATCAAAACCAACCCAGAACTGAAACAGATGTTAGACTTAACAGACAAGGACATTCAAACAATTATCAAAACTGTATTACAGGTAGTCAAGTAGTAAAGTATAAACATGGAAGATATTTAAAAGACCTTTAGATATTAAAAAGAAGATGAACTTCTACTGATGAAAACTACAATTTCTGAGATTAAAAATTACACTGAATGGGTTGAATTATAGATTGGATACTGTGAGAAAAAAACCTTTGAAGAACTTTAATAAATAGCAGTAGACACTGTCTAATTAAACACAGAGAGAAAAAAGAATTAAAAAAAAGGAGACTCACTGCTCTTGGAACAATTTCAAGCAGTCCAACATCCATGTAATTGGGGTCTACAAGGAGAGTAGATGGGGGGTGGAAAAAGAATTGAAGCCCAAGCATGGGAAACGTAAAGCAAGCTAAACCAACAAACATGATAAAGAAATTGTTCAAACCAATGGCAAAAAGAAAATCTCAAAAGCAATCACAGGAAAATGACATATTATGTACAGAGGAACAACAGCAAAGAATAGCAGCAGTTTCTCATCAGAAACAATGCCAGTGAATAACAGCAATGTCTTTAAAGATGAGCAGCTGTCAACCTCGAATTCTATACCCAGTGAAAATACCTTTCAGAAATGAAGACAAAATAAAGTCTTTTTACACAAAAGAAGAAAGACTTTGTCACCAGGAGATCCATGCTACAAGAAATGTTAAAGGAAGTCCTTCAGGCAGAAGGAAAAATACCTGATCTACACAAAGGAATGAAGACCTCTGGAAAGGGTCAGTATATCAGACATTTTAAAATTAGCTAAAGCCATCTAAAGGATAATTGGCTGTTTAAACAGCAACAAAAAATAATGTAAAGGGAGATTGGTAATATATATATGAAGGAAATTTATGACAAAAATAGCATAAAGCCCTAGAGGGGAGGAATGGATGTATCCTATTATGGTAAGGTTCTTAAGCTATGTGTGAAGTACAGTATAACAAAACAAAGAGTTCTAGCTAAGAAGACAAGGAAGGAAATCAAACAGAATAAAAAAAAAATACTCAACCTAAAAGAAGGGCAGAAATAGAGGAAACAGGGAACAAATAAAGGATGGTAAAGAATAGATCTTGTTATCCACTCTGGACTCAAAGAAAAAAACTGTATCTCCCTTTCCAGAGTAAAACAGTTTCCCCTTATGTGAAATGCTGCCAAGGCCTTTTCTGAAGCAGGTGCTTTACGAGATGATGCTTGTCCTCCTAAAGGTATGACCTTGCCTTCCTCTCATTGCCAATAACTACAGTCAGCTCTAAGCACAGTCTGATTCAGGAAATAAAATGTCTGCTCACTGTTCGTACACCAAAGAAGTTGCAAGATCTGGCAAACAGGCATTGGCAGAAACCAGCAAAAACACTCATGGAAGTGCATGTTGAGAGAGTGGGACAATGGAGGCCTGAAGATAAAGATGAATAGGAAGAAGTCATTGATATAGGAGCATTCTTCCTTGACTCAGGGTTTAGCATCCTGGCAAAAACATCAGGATCCAGTCATAATGCATTGCTGGCATGACTCTTTGAAACTTGGATATAACAGTGGATTACGGCAAGTAAGACAGAGTTGCTAGAATGAACTTGGCAGACTATTGAGGAGAGGGCAAGGGGAGTGGATTTATTACTGAGATCAGAGAAGTCCCCATCTGTTTATATTTCCCAGGAATTCCCAAAGGACATTGCTTTGGCTAAAACAATAAGAAATACAGTGATGAAAAAAGCCCTGGTAACTCCAACAGTGGTTGTCCCCTGCACCCTGGGGTTGATAGGAGGAAATGGTGCCATAAGTCTAAGCTCCTCAGCATCAATAAGAATGATAGAATTCTGGAATGTCAGAGGTCAGGTGGCATTTCTTAAGTGACAGTAGAAGGTATATGTGATTGCTATATGGGCACGAGGGCTGGAAGATGCTTTGGCCCTCATACATCTGTGGCAGCAGCTAAAAGGCCAGCATGTTCCCAGTGATGGGACAGGTGAACAGCCAACTAGGATAGTACCTGACTTGTAGAACTGTGAAAAGAAATTGTGAGCAGGCACAAGCACACCTCAAAGGAGATCCAGTATGTCCACAGAGCCACCTTGTAGTTATTTCCCCATTCCCCAAGTGCATAATTTGGATAAACAAAGCAGCTGGCAGTATCCTTCCATTGGTTCCCTGACCTACAGAGTAAGAGCCATGAGGTAGGAAGAGCCAAGTGGAAGCCTCTGAAACTACCCATCCGCAATCCCACCAGCCAAGAGAGTAAACCCAAGTCAACACTGCATCCTGAGAGACAGTTAAGGTCACTATCAAAGCCAAAATATGTGGGGTTGATATACTCCATCATATCCATGTATAATCCACCTGTATGGCCCTTGAAAACAGAAACTAACAGATCATGAAGGAAGATAGTGGACTACCGTGAATGTAACCAAGTGGTAGCCCCAATCTCGGTGGCTGAGCTATAAATGGTACCTTTACTAAAACAGATCAACACAGCCTCTGGCACTCCATATGTTGCTATTGATCTGGTGAACATATTCTTTTCAACCCATCATCAATAACCAGGATCAAAAGTAGGTCTCACTTAAGTGGGAAGGACATCAGTACACATTCAGAGTCTTGCTTAAGGCTATGTGAAGCCTCTCGTGCAATGGCAAAGTAGCCTGCAGGGATCTTAACTGCCTTAATATGTGGGACACTACCCTGATGACATCATGCAGATTTAACCTGGTAAATCGAAACAGAAGTTGTGTGTCTGAGAAATTAAACCCCACAAAGATAGCCCAACCTGCCACATCACTGACATTTTCAGGAGTCCGGTGATCTGAGGTGTGCTGCTACACCATCTTTGAGGTAAAGGACAAGATGTTAAATCTTGTACCTTACTCCAGTCTTCTATTGCTGCATAACAAACCACAACAAAACCTAGTGATGTACAACCACCACCATGTTATTATGTTCACGGGTTCTGAGGGTCAGAAATTTGGAGTGTCTTGTCTCAACTTCTCAATTTCTGCCAGCTTTTCTAAATTGGGGTTCCACGGTAGAATTAAGCCCTGATGCCCTAAGGCATCCATTTGTATATAATGAACTAATTTCTCTCCTGTGCATCTAGTATGGTACTAGTTATATACTGTACTTGGGAGAATGGGAAAGAAATATTGATTCAAACCGCTTTCTGTCTCCTGTGGCTCAAACGAGGAACCTCAGTTGAGAAAGGCTGGCTGGAGCGGTAGCTAGGGAAACTCCACCAGCTGGGGCTGACTCAAACTGGACTAGAATCTTAGGGAGTCCTCTTCACCTATATTTGCGGTGCCTGGGCTGGGGCACTTGAAGGCTGGGCTCAGTAAGGACTGTCAGTTGGAACACCCACACATGGCCTTACCATGGAACTGTGTTCCACCTGTGATTTCTTCACAGGATGGCGGCTTCAGGGTAGTTGGGAGAGCAAGTGTTCCAGTGAACAAGGGGGAGGCTACGTAGCCTTTTATGACATAGCCTCTCAAGTCACAGAAGGTATCTTCGGCTGTCTTCTCTTCGTGGAGGCAATAAACCCCTACCCAGACTCCAGCTGAGGGGACATGGATTTTGTTTCTTGATGGCAGGAGTATCAACGAATTTTGAGGTTGTTTTAAAACCACTAAGAATCTTTAGAAATTAGAGGCAGCATATACCACTCTGGGGGATACTGCTCTGATTCATCTATTGGGTGACTTGGAAGGCTGCCAGTTTTGAGTGTCAGAGCAAAATCTGCAGCAGATCTTGCCACTTAGGCCCTATGACCAGTAGATCTCTTGGTGCTATTTACTGTGAATAAAGATGTGGTGTGCGTGTAGTCTCTGTCAAGCCCAATAAAAAGAGCTGCAGCACAGATCCTAGAGTTCTAGAACTAGACTTTCCTTCTGAAGCAGAAAACTAAAAACCATTTGAAAAGCAGCTCCTGAGCCCTGATAGAGATGGATCTTCTGACCATGGGACATCAAGTGACCATGCAGCCAGATGACTGTGCCCATTATGAGGTGGATTGTGTTAGAGTCAGACAGGCACAGCAGTAGTACTTTATACAATGGAAATGGTTCATTTGAGATTGGGCCAGAAGGGATCCAGAGGACACAAGGAAGTTCCATCTGCCTCAGATTCCTGTGTTATCTACCTCTCTTGCTCAGTGCACACCTAAGGCCTTAGAGTTAGTTCCCTACAGCTGACAAATGAGAAAAAAACTTGGACCTAGTTCATGGATGGGTTGTCTTGACAAGTTAGTGCTAGCAGTCATTGGACCACCATACTATAGCCCTGTTCAGGACGGCCCTGAAGAAGAGTGAAGGTCACTCCTCCCAATGAGCAGAGCTGTGAACAATTCACTTGCTTATTCACTTTACGGGTAGGAGAAAGCTGTCTGAGTTATGGGTATATCTGGACCTATGGGCAGTGGCAAATGGCTTGCTGGTTGGGTTGGAAGCCTCAAAGACTTGAAGTCAGGAGACAAGAAGATAAGAAAGCGTGGAGAAAATCATGTAGATGGATCTCTGTTACTGGGCACATAGCACCTGGGTCTCCATCTCAACACCGGGCACACCAGAGCACCTCCTCTACAAGTGTGGCACCAAACCACTAGGTGGGCAAGATGTCTTGAGGATGCCAGCCAGCCTCTCTCCCTAGCCTCTCCAGGACTTGCATGACAGAGGGGATGTGGCACAGGGAGAGAGGGTCTGCATGGCCCCAACACTATGAGTGCCATCTCACTAAGACCAGTCTAGCAACCGCTGTACTGAATCACTGAAACTGCTGTACTGGTCACCAGAGAGACTGACAAGGAACACTCCATCTGGCACACGTTCCTTAAGGAAACCAGTCAGTCACTTGGAGGTAGGTTTTTTTCCATCAGACGCCTTCTACCCTGAGGGAGCACGGACTCAATCTTACCGGAAATGGATATGGGTTTGCCTTCCCTGACCCAGTGTCTCTGCCAACCCCTCTGATGTATGTGCATATCTAGATGGTGTTTGAGGAGTTAACACCCCAAGGGCAACCCTTGACCAGTTGGTGCCAGGAGCCAGGAAATGATCCATCCTTACTTTCTCTCCTTGAGAGGATGGTCCTCAAAGGTCCAAGGAGCATGGAGCCCATTTGACCACACCAGGAACCAGCTCAACAAGTACATTGGATCGGCTTTCTTGCCATCTTGTTTGACATCTCTTACTCCCCCAATATTGGTGCCTGTGTTTCCCAAATCAACCACCTCCATCACCCTCCTTTCTCAGGCTTTGCTTTCTGAGAGAACTCAGGCTAAGACACTAACCCAGATCTCTTCATAAAACATGATTTTTCTGTGAAGTGAGATGTCCACGTGCTGTAATTCAAGCAATCTCTACTCACATGGACACAAGGTGCTTTTTTGTTTGCTTGCTTGCTTGTTTTTAGGTAAGAAAAAGAAATTTGGAGAACACAATATATCAGGTTCCTGCTTAGGTTATGGTAGATTCTGTTTGTGGATGCAATGCCCATCACACTGGTCTTCAGGTAGGCTGGGCAGGTGGTGCCTTGCACAGGGGGCTTGGCTGGGGAGTGGGTGGGCCTTCACTCACCAACCAGAGTCCTAGTAACCGCTGCATCTGCCCAGAGGAAGGGGTGCCTGCTCCTAATTCCCAAAAGGCACTGGTGGCTCATGAAGTCCTGTACCTGAGAGGCACTTCCACCCAAGGAAGCCACATCCCCTCTACCCCAGAAAACCATCCTATGGGGCGGCAAAGTGGGGCCTTTTGACTTGTTGGTGGCACAGCTTTGAGACTGTTCTTGTAGGTGGTACCTAATCATATTTCACTGTAAAATGGAAGATGAAACTGATGAAAAATCTAGTTATAAATCCTCTAAGAGGAAGCCAAGAAAGAGATGCAGGTAAGCTTGTTTCCAAGAAATGAACTAAAGAGCAGGAGGGATCATGCTGTGGCCCAGGTGACCTCAGCATTTGGTGCTGGCTTTTCCTCATGGCCTTTCCCAGGTGACTGTTCCTGACCCTTCTCACGTGAGGGGATAAACTGATAATGAGTGCACTGACATCTTCCGTGCAAGGAGGGAGTCTGCCCCCATCCTGTCTGTCAGCCCAGATCAGGCAGCTGAACTGGAGCACACATTTGCCATGGCTCTCCAGCATGCACATTTGGGAAACTGAAGAGCCCCCTGGTGGACCTGGGCCCCCAAATTCTCACAACTCTGCTTTCTCTTCTGTCTGATTTCAAGGAATAGGAGACTGGGAAGTAGCTACGCACTCGCCCCTATCTGCCGGTTGCCTACCGCTGGGGGTCTACACACCTGTCGAAAGTGACCCAGGAGGAAGTGAGATTTGAAAGGTGGGTGAGATTTCTGCAGACTGTCACCTGCGCGATGGGGAGAGTATCCCAAAATGTGAGGGACTTGTTTTGCATCTTAGGCAGGCTGAGAGTGTGGTTCCTCTTCAGACCCGAAGAGGTGATTCTACCCCCTCTGCTTCCAAGTAGCAGGGAGGGAAAGAGTGGCCCTTTTGTATAATCCTGGAACCCCACTGCTTGGCCAGAGTCCCACCTCTGCTGCCTATGGGCTCTGTGACATGAGGCAACTTTAACCTCTCCGTGCCTCAGTTTCCTTATGTGGGAACTGAGGACGATAGCAACTAACCTTTACTGACTGCTTACTATGTGCCAAGCCCAGTTCAGAGCTCTTGACTCATAAAATAAATTTATTCATTTCTTCCTCATAATGATCTTGAACGAGACACTATTCTTGTCCCCATTTTACAGATGAGAAAACAGAGTCACACAGCTGGGGAATGGCAGAGGCAGCATTCGAACCCAGTGGTTGGCTCCACTGTTCTGCTCTTAGCCATGCAATAATGTGGCAAACATCACCTCCTTCACAGGGTTTGTTGAGAGATGGAGGTGAGTTCATCATGTGGAGTGCTTAGAGCACCTAGTGCAGGCCACCTGCTCAATAAATGGGAGCTGCCGCCATCCTCCTATTCTGCTCTCACTCGGGGCTGCTGGCTGCTGAGGTGGCGGAGGGCACAGGCGTAGAGCTGGGACAGCAGGAACCAGCCTGGGAGAGCCAGGGTGTCGTGGGTCTACTTCTCCCTGGCAGTCCCCCTCCCCCGCCACCCCTCCCCCCCAATGCAACAGGGAGGAAGGCACAACTCTGTCTAACAGTCCATCAAAGAAGTTCTGTGCTCCCTTTGGGCCAGGTGACCTGTGATCCCATCCCCATGCTTCTGAAGCTCTGAACACCAGCAGAGAAACCCGATCACTCACCTCCTACTGCCCCAACAGGCTCTTCCTTTCGGTTTCAGTTTCCTGATGAGGAGACATGCCTTTTCTCCAGGGGACTGACCCTGGGGGTTCTGCTCCCTGTGGTTGCTGCACACCCCCCACCGTCAGACCCATTTCCTGCCTTCTCTGCTCTCTGCACTAGCAGACTAACCTCTGCGAACTGTTCTCCTTGACCCCCTTGTCAGCGGGCTTCCTGTTGGGCTTGGTCAACGGGAGGCAGCAGCAGCAGGAAAGAAGTCAGGAGAAGAGGGGTCAGAGGATTTCCTCCCTGCTTCACTGGGGCCCGATGAGGGCTGTGACCCTTCGCCATTCCAGCTTCCGCTGAGGAGATCCCTCCTCTGCAGCACTGGCCCCTGGACTCCGGGAACTGTTTCCTCCTCTTGTCCCTCTGTCCTAGGGGTGCTCATGGCTTCCCCCATTCCTGGTGTCAGGGTGCTCCCACCCCTGTTTGCTCCCCTTACCCATTTCACACCACTGTAAACTGTGCCATAATTCATGCTTTGCATTTCCACCATCTGGTTGAACTCCGGTCCCTGCCAGGACCATGGCTGGTAACGCTCACACAAGAGAGGATCGCTTTACGCACGAAGCCCAGAGGTGGCGCTGTACCTGTTCCATTAATTATTATTCCAAAAGCTAATCTGAGTGAAAATGTTGACTAGTATATTGTTAATGTTCATTAACATTAAAATTTAGAAATGATGGATGAGCATAAGAAAGAAAACAAATACCACCCATATTCTCAGCACACACAGATAAGCACTGTGTTACCACACACATTTTTCCTTATCACAAAGGGATCATCTTGCATTTTTTTACTGGCTTAAACATAGTACGAATAATTTTCTTCCTCAATAAGTATACTTCAGGGGCACCTGGGTGGCTCAGTCGGTTAAGTGCCTGCCTTCAGCTCTGGTCATGATCCGGGGGTCCTGGGCGAGCCCCACACTGGGCTCCCTGCTCAGTGGAGGGTCTGCTTCTCCCTCTTCCTCTGCTCCTCCCCACCAACGCTTGTGCTCTCTCTCTCTCAAATAAATAAAATCTTTAAAATAAATAAATAAATAAATATACTTCAACACTAATGATGTTACTTCTAAAACCTCTAACTCAAAATTCCTAATGGCTGCATAGTACTCCATGTAGGGCCACTCCTATACTTTAATCAGACCTCTGTTGACAAGCATTCAGGTAGGTTCCAATTTTTCCTTGTTATAAACACTGCTGCAATAAACACCCTCGTACAATATAAAATACTTGAAAATACAACCGATAAACAGTCTTCCTCCAGCAAAAGTCACACATAAGCTGCAGCAGCGGGGTCACCCCCTCTCAAGAGATAATAATATCCACCTTCCCTGCCTCCCACTGATGTTGTGAGGTTCAACTGAGAAAATGGAGACGTCAGTCCTTTATACACTGTGACCTGTATGGGGTGACACTTACATACGATCCAATTCTTTCACAACGACCCCGCAAGGCAAGCATGGTGGATATATCCTCGAGGCACGTTGTACCGACAATTTTGCCAGACATAAAAAACTGAAGGCTTGCTTTTAGGCTTTTATACGTGATGTCTCTTTAGCACAACAAAGAATTGTGTGTAAGAAAAGCAGCCTTCCAGTACCAGAGTAAACGACCAGCTGGTAGTACATTCGATCTGTTCTGGTGCATGTTAACTCATGGTGCCCCTTCCAGAAGACCACGTCAAACAACTGAAGGAATCTGATTCATCCGAGAGGTCCCTGGGGCTTGGAGGTCCCTCCCTGCCAGTGTTGGTTACCCCAACCCCTAGAGCTGATTAGTCATGATAACTACTTTCCAGTCCTTTCCTGGTAGTCTCTTCCAAAAAGCACTTCAGGTTAAAAAAAAATTTCTTGATTAAAAAAAAAAATAAAACTGAGCAGTAGTTTAGTATTTTTTTTTTTTTAATTGGGACTTTTATGTCAAGTGGAGAAGCTACATTGACATCTCATGTAAAAACCACCCCATCACTCAGAAGAAGGCACTCCATTTTGGATGAATTCGTGATTTACCTTGTACAAATCTAAATTCGTGGATGTTCTCTGCTCTCGCTGAGGCAGTATGATTAAAATGTCAAACAAAGTTTCCCGGAGCAAGAGTCCTACACAGCTTTCAACTCTTAATGAAAGGCACCAGACAAGTTTTCAAAACCTGACTTGAGTCACGGTAATGCTATTTGTTAACTAGTGTGAAAAGAAAAGGGTTCAATGCATTAAAGTGGTGATGTTCTACCAAGGAAAATGATGTTCTGAGGCATGATATTCTTTTTGATTGCTTCTTTTCTATTGTGGTTCCATTTTGCCACAAAAATTCAATAAAGGGGACATAACCCTATGTTATAATGCCATAAAGTGTTTTTATTTTAAATCCCCGTGAATTAAGAAGAGGCACCAAGCCTTCTCTCTGACTCTTTTCTCAACTACTTGTTCCTTTTTATCTCTTCTGGGAAGGACAGAAAGGAGGAGTAGGACATGGTGTTTGTGTGCCAGATACAACTCACCTTGACGGCACCAGGGGTCCACGGCTTGCTTTCTGTGTGAGTCAAGGAAGCACCTGCCACCGAATTCCACAACCTAATCTAGGGGTCTTGGCAAGGAAAGGTGTGCACGCCTTGCAGAGATGCTGAAATTGCCTTTGTTTCCTTCCTTCCTAATCTTATGTCTGTAGATATTCCGCTGTTTCCATGGGTTTATTCATTTCCATCACCACCACTGCCTCATGGTTTTTTTGCGGTTGTGTATTCAACCAAAGAAAATGAGTAAGAAAACAATTACGATAGTGGAAAAAGAAAGATTCAAAACTGCCATATGTGAGACCCATGGGAGTCCCTGATTAATTTTCATTTTCATCATTTAGTTCTAAGCTTGGCCTGATTCACTAAATGTAAGTAAGTATGGTCATGGACTTGATTTCCTTGCAGCTTTAGGGAAAAAATGAACCAGCCCAAGTCTCTTTCTTACCATGATCAGTTCCTGAAAGGCAAGGTCTAACTCCATGTGCCAGTGGCCCCAATACCCCAGCAGCAAGACCTCTGTCACCCAGCAATTCCCAAAGTGGGAATTTTGAAAGATTTTAGAGAGCACTCAGCTAACACTGAAAGCATCATGTCATAGATAAAATTGTCCATTCCTTTGCCTGTGCTTCCCTGGTCTTTTCTTGGATCCATGTTCTCCTACCCATTTTGAGTGCCCAAAATACTGATTCTGAAATAAGAATCTGTTAGCGAATAGTTACAAGGGTTAGGACACTCAAGGAGTCTCGCTGGAAAAAGAAGGACCAGCATGATAATGGCACAAAAAGTACTTGGGGAAACCCAGAAGAGGGGAGACCACTGTATGTCGGCAACCATTAGGAAAGGCTCCAGAGAGGAGCAGAGGTGAGCTGAGCCTTGGACAGACAGGAAGGTCAGATGGGACTGAGAGATGTGGGCAAGAGGAGGAAAGACGAAGCATTTGTGGAGTGCGGGTTGACAGAGGTGAAAAGGTAAGTCCAAACAGGTGTGCTAAGGAAACGGAGAGTCTGATTAGAAAACGTTTTCACAAAGGCAGCATGTCTCTAGGAACCACTTAGTTCAATGAAAGCCCAAGAGATTTGGACTTGATCCTACAGGCAAAAGAAGGGAGAATGGCAGGGGGAAGATATCTTTAAAGACAATGAATGTTACACTTATGACCAACATTGGTGTCAGGAGGCTCCCACACAGTCCAGCTGAGGGGCTGTGAGACTAAGGAGGAGACACAGTGGCTGTGACAACGGAGAGGAGGGTAGAAGCGAGTGATCGAGGCTGGCCAAGAAGACTCCACAGAACTCTGGGAGCTGCCCAGGGTCCTCTCGGCAAATGTGTCATGAATAAAGCCTTTCTCTTTCTCTGAAAGTCTCCCCATTCTAGTCCTTTACTTCACCCTTGATGGTCTGATCAGCTCTGCTGTGCTAAAATGTTAAGGGCAGACTATGACTTAAAATAGGAGCAAGAGAAAAAATTGCACAGTGACAAGAAATATTGAGCTGTGGGCATGCTATAAGAAATAGCATCTCAGCTGTGAATTGTGCAAGACTGTTGAATCTCAGATCTGTACCTCTGAAACAAATAATGCAATATATGTTAAGAAAGAAAAAAAGAAGAAGAAGAATGTAGCAGGAGGGGAAGAATGAAGGGGGGGAAATCGGAGGGGGAGAAGAACCATGAGAGACGATGGACTCTGAAAAACAAACTGAGGGTTCTAGAGGGGAGGGGGTTGGGAGGATGGGTTAGCCTGGTGATGGGTATTGAGGAGGGCACGTTCTGCATGGAGCACTGGGTGTTATGCACAAACAATGAATCATGGAACACTATATCTAAAACTAATGATGTAATGTATGGGGATTAACATAACAATAAAAAAAAAATAAAAAAAAAAATAAAAAAAAGAAATAGCATCTCAGAGAATTCCTTCAAAATTCTAGTAAAATATATTTTTCAATAGTAAGAAAACAAACAAACAAAAAAAACTGGACAGGGTTGCGGGTAGTTACACAAGAAGCCATTTACTCCAAATTTTTCTTCAAGTTGAGGCCTTTGGGTTATGGTTGATGGCTATTGACACCAAGAGAAAGCACATCAGCCTGGATTAGATATCATTGCTCTGCTTTCCAAATTGCCCTGAAGGCTCAGGGTCGTAGCCCGCCACACATCTGGACTCCAGGAATGAGTCATTTAAAGAGGCACCCCCAAACAGAAGTTTCTGTTCTCTCCCCTCGCTCTATTGCGAACTCTGCACTTGGACGGCCTGTTAAACAAATCAGGGAAGGAAACAGGAGTTCTCTAAAGCAGTCATGCAAATTTGCACAGGCAGAGGGCCTGAAAGAAATTGGGCCTGGCCAAAATGACCTCAGGCAGCTGCCAAGGGAAAGAACCTTGCTTCTAAGAATGTTCTGCAGCCTTCCACGTCTCCTTCCATGACAGGCATCAGTGGTGTGACAATTAAGTGTGGTGGGTGGGCATTTCTGTGGGCTGGGAGCCTATTTTAACTTCCAACTGTGGGAGTGAGCTTTAACTCTGTGCTAAAATTAGGGGAATCCAGCAACTCCTGTGGTTATTTCAATCAGTTCCCACTTATTGAATAGCGGCAGCACAGTTAAGTAATAACATGGTAACCTTGCCAAGACATAAATGAAATGCTGAGTGTTGCCCAGTTGGACCTGAAATTGCTTCAATGATCTAAGTGGAGAGCCAAACCAACAAAAGGGCTGCTGGAACCTCTGAGGTGGGGGGAACTGGGGACATGGAATAGAGTCCCCAAAGGAGCTCCTCTGATGCTTGGGGAAATTTTAAGGGAGCAGGAACCTATGGGCTGGGCCATCCGAATTTCCCTAACGAAGTGCCAAGACTCCCAAGGGTCAGGAAGCCTTGGTTTGATCTCCCCTCTTAGAGACCACACCCTGGCTCTGCCAGGGCAGCCCACAGCCAAGGCCAGGGCATCAATGAGACCTTGGCCCTGGTGTGTGAGCTCACACCACACTAATGAGTGTAATAACGATCTAGATAAGCAGCTTCTTACGGCTGCCCTGTGCAGAGCGTTGTTCTGCCTGGCTCTACATGGGGAGGAGGACTTTCTTTAGCTGAGAGAGAGAAAGGCCGTGGTGCCAGCTCCCAGTTCAGAGCAGAGAGCCAAGATAAGGAGAAAATGAAAAGGAGGAGGAGGAGGGCAGAACCAGAAACCTTGAAGGAAGCTTCTTTCAAGGATGCTTGGAGCACCAAGGGGTGCATCGGCCCTGAACCATCCCCACTGGGTTGAGGCTAGAGATGGAGGGAAAGAGAAGGGGGGGGACCTGATGTGGCAGAGGTCACTGGTTACCACAGTTTGAGCACCCGAATGCTGGGCTTTTCATTTCACCTTCCCTACCCTCCTGACTGTGTTGGCTATTTTCTTCTGCATGGTTAGGTTGATCTGAGTTCAAGTCCAGCCCACAGTCAAGGGGCAGGGATGACACGGGTGCAGGACTTCCAGAAGGCGGGATCACTGGTGGCCGTCCTGGAAATCGGCTAAGTCACACACCAGGATCATTTAGCCCGTCGGCCGAGAAGCAGAATGAACAACAGGGAAGGAAGGAGGAAATCAGCCTACTGTGCTATGGGCCTGACAGTGGTTGTCAACCCTGGCCGTGCTTCAGAATTATCTAGGGAGCATCTAAAAAATACTGACACCTGGATCCTACCCCAGATATTCTAATGTAATTGGTCACAGGTGGGGCCTAGGCATCAGAATGTTCCAACTTCCCCTTGCCATTCCAATGAGCTGCAGGATTGGCAGGCACTGATTGAGTCTTTCCAGCAAAGGTCAAGTAAGGGACAAGACTGAACGGAAAGCATGGGCATACACTCCGGGTGTTTCCAGGTGGAAAGGCCCATTAAAGGACACTGAAAGAGGACTCCTCATCCCCTACTTGAGGGTCGAGTCACCTCCATACCATCCCTGACAAAGAGAAGTGCCTTAGCCTCTAGAAACCTCTTCTCCCCCACCCCACCCCCGCCAAACACAAGGCCAGGTAGCACATATTGGGACACAGCTGCCTGCTTGAAGGTCACCTTATGTTGAGCTGATTTCAATGATCTCGTCTATTCTTATTCCTATCCTTTGAGTTTTAGTAGAAAGGCAAGAAGAGAATCTCACATAATGTAAAAAACAAAGTCTGAGCACCTGCTGTATTATTGGATGGAAGGTTTAGTCCTGTGATACTGTCAAACCATGAGGAAGCCCACTCAGGGAGGGGCAGGTCTTAGCAGTTCTGAAGTTCATCTCTCCTCTCTCTGCCCGCAGAAGCCCACCTGTCCCATGTCCCATACCCTGTACACCAGGGCGTCCTTCATGTTCTGACAGGACCATGGGCTTAAGAGCTTAATGGGTTACTTTGCCTTTTTTTTTTTTAAGATTTTATTTATTTATTAGAGAGAGAGTGAGTAAGAGAGAGAGCACAAGTGGAAGAAGGGGCAGAGGCAGAGGGAAAAGCAGACTCCCCGCTGAGCAAGGAGCCCGATGCGGGGCTTGATCCCAGGCCCCTGGAATCATGACGTAAGCTGAAGGCAGATGCCTAGCTGACTGAGCCACCCAGGTGCACCGCCTTTTGTTTTAATAATTGTTTTCACTGCCTTATCCTGAAATCAGGGCTCTACAGAAAAGTTAGTAGATTTTGTTTCATTAATTCATTGTTTTCGTTCAACAAATGCTTATTAAAAGTCAATTTGGTGCAGGGTTCCTGGAGCTATAATGGTGGGGCACAGGCAGCCATGGTCCTGCCGCCATGGAATAATCACACAGACACATGTCAACCACAAGTGTGATCAGTGGTGTGCAGGAGAGCACGTCCGGAGGCCTGGCCCCGTGTGAGTGTGAGGAAAGGTGAGGAGGTGTTGGCTATGGGAAGGGTGGAGAGCTCAAAGAGCAGTTCAGGCAGAGGAAGAAGCCTGGGCCAAGGTCCTGGGCAGGGAGGGAATACACGTATAGGAGGAACTGAAAAAACTGGTGTGTGGCTGAAGCCCAGAGCAAATGGGAGGGAGCTCAGGAGAGAGTGTGGCCGAGAAGAGGGTAGAAGCCACGTTAGGATGTATTATCATTATCATGAGAACAGTAGAAGGCCATCAAAAAGTGCTTACCAGTCAAGGGCAAATGTAAAAATGTCAGAAAGAGCCTCTAAATTTGGTACTCTCCTACCCCCAATTTATTTATTTATTTGTTTGTTTTTAAGGATTTCTTTTTTTTTTTTTTTATTTTTTTAAATTTATTTACTTGACAGAAAGAGACACAGCGAGAGAGGGAACACAAGCAGGGGGAGTGGGAGAGGGAGAAGCAGGCTTCCCGTGGAGCAGGGAGCCCGATGCGGGGCTCGATTCCAGGACTCTGGGATCATGACCTGAGCCGAAGGCAGACGCTTAACGACTGAGCCACCCAGGCACCCCAGGATTTATTTCTTTATTTGAGAGAGAGAGAGAGCACATGTGCACATGTGTGAGGGGGGAGGGGCAGAAGGAGAGAGAGAATCTCAAGCAGACTCTGCAATGAGCGCAGAGCCCGGTGCAGGGCTCCATCTCATGACCCTGAGATCGTGACCTGAGCAGAAATCAAGAGTTGGATGCTTAACAGACAGCCAACCAGCGGCCCCATTCCCCCAGTTTATGCCATTACTCTGCATTTGGGTTTTAGAACATGGAAAGTTCCTCCTAGAAATTGGAAAATCCTTTTTAAATAACCAGAGGCCTCTGGCATTTATTCATTCTACAACTATTCCCAGGCATCCACTATGCACTGGGCATTGCCCCTTGGCCACTGCCCACATAGGGCTTATAGCCAGGGGAGAGAGACAGACAAGGAAAAACAGCCAAGCTGCCAGGGGCCACCCTGAGACTCCTGATATTCCCAGTGCTTCTCCGCACTCGACCTTCCTCAAACTGGCATTGGTATGAGCAAAACTGAGACAAAGACAATGGCAGACAAAACAAAGTCCCTCTCCTATCAGCCTAGTGATGAGAAACAGGTAATATGCAAAAAAATATGCATATATACACAAACCAGGTAGTTATAAATGCTATGAAAAATAGATCAGGTAAGGGGGATACCAAATGATGAAGGGGTTGCTATTTTATATACAATGCCTACAGAAGGTTTCTGATTAAGTAACATTTTAGCAGGCAGCACATTAGGAAGTTACATGAAGAAACAACATTCCAGGGAGATGATAGAGCAAGTGCAAAGATCCTGAGGTAGAAGCATGCTTGGCATGTTCCAGGAACATAGGAAAGTCAGTGAAACTGGAGGGGAGCAAGCAGGGAGTGGGGCAGCAAGGGGAGATTGTCCCTCAGGAATAGAGGGTATGGTGTCAGAGAGGAGGGAGGAACCAGGTCACAGAGTCTCGTAGACCACAGTAAGGAGTTTGGATTCGATGTTGCAATGGAAAGTCAGCATCTATAATAAAGCCTTGCACAAGGTGGTTAAGTGCTGAGAGAAAAATAAATCAGGTTAAGGGGATAGAGAGCAACTGGAAGGCTGGGGAAGCTATTTAAAACGAATGGTCAGAGAAGTTCTCTCTGAGGAAGTGACTTCAGGGCTGAATCTTGAACTATGTGAAGCAGCGACCATACAGATTTCTGGGAGAAGCCAGTTCCAGGCAGAGAAAATAGCACTCAAGTGGGAATACGCTTGACATAGTCTGGAAAGAGCAAGGAGGTCACAGTGGCTGGCACACAGTGTGGGAGGAAAGGGCGGAAGGAGACTGGGCTGGGGAAGGAGGCAAGGGCCAGTTCCAGCAGCCCTTGGAGGCCAGAGTAAGGCCTTCTATTCTATATGCACCACAAAGACTTAGAGGATTTCAAGTAGAGAAATGACCTATCTGTTTTAGTAGGATTACTCTGATCGCCCGGTTGAGAACAGATGATAGCGAGGGAGAAGAAGAAGCAGGGGCATGGGATTAGCAGTGGCCAAGTAGTTTTGGCCTACGACAGCAATGGCCTCAGTGATTAGGTTGGGGATCAAGTCTGAAAGCAGAACCGGCAGTATTCACTGATGCCTTAGATAGGGAGATGGGGGGAAAAAATCAAGATGGCTCTTGTTCTTGTTTTTTGTTGGTTTGTTGAATGAACCAAATCAAAACCCAGTGGATTTCTGCAGATGGAAGACAGCCTTGGGCAGGGGTAGGCCTAGGTGAGGGGCCACAGCCTGGTGATGGCGGAGAGGTGGAGGGGGACAGGAAGGCATCGTGAGGCCGGGAACAGGGAGCAAGGAAAGGAAGGAGAGCCCTGGGGGACCCTAAAGAGACGGGTTAGGGGAGTACCTCTGGTGGACAATCTTCAAATTTTGCTCCCTACACTATTTTTTTTTTTAAGATTTTATTTATTTATTTGACAGAGAGAGACACAGCAAGAGAGGGAACACAAGCAGGGAGAGTGGGAGAGGGAGAAGCAGGCTTCCCGCTGAGCAGGGAGCCCGAGGCAGGGCTTGATCCCAGGACCCCGGGATCATGACCTGAGCCAAAGGCAAATGCTTAATGACTGAGCCACCCAGGTGCCCTACATTATGTTTTTTAATAATTATACAGTAAAAATGACTCCGTGTAAGTATAGGTCTATGGATTTTAGTGGTTGTATAGATATATGTCTAACCACCACCACCATAAGACACAGAACAATTCCATTGCCCAAAATAACTCCCTCATTGTATCCCTTAGCTCTGTTCTCCATGACCATAGTTTTGTCCCTTTGAAACTGTCGTATACATTGAATCATATAGCGTATAATCTTGAGACCTGATTCTTTCATTCAGAATGCCTTTCAAATGCCTTTGAGATTCATCCAAATTGTTGTTTGTTATTGCTGAGTTAAGTATTCCATTGTATGGATGCACCCCAGTTTGTCCATTCACCTGTTGAAGGACATCTGGATCATCTCCGGTATGGGCAATTATGAAGACAGCTGCTACAAACATTCGTGGATAGGTTTTTTGTTTTTTTTTTTTTAAGATTTTATTTATTTGACAGAGACACAGCGAGAGAGGGAACACAAGCAGGGGGAGTGGGAGAGGGAGAAGCAGGCTTCCCGCTGAGCAGGGAGCCCGACACGGGTCTCGATCCCAGGACCCTGGGATCATGACCTGAGCCAAAGGCAGACGCCTAACAACTGAGTTACCCACGCGCCCCTCATGGATAGGTTTTTGTGAGAACATAATTTTCATCCCTCTAGGGTAAAATACCCAGGGGTGGGATTGCTGAGTAGTGGTAACAGTGCATTTAACTTTAGACTGTTAATATGGTGAATTGCACTTGATCATGGTAGAATATCCTTTTTATATATTGCTGGATTTGACTTCCTAAGACTTTGTTGAAGAGTTTCTGTGTCTCTTCATGAGGGATATTGATCTGCAATTTTCTTTCTTTCTTTTTTTTTTTGGTATCACCTTTGTGAGATACAGATTAAAGCAGTGTTTAGAGGGAAACTTACAGCATTATGAAATGCTAGAAAAGAAGAAAGTATTCAAATCAATAATCTAAGCTTCCATCTTAAGAAAGTAGAAAAAGGAGACCAAAATAAACATAAAGCAAGCAGAAAACAAGAAAGAAAGGAAAATAAAAACAGAAATCAATGAAACAATAGGATCTTTTTGGTATCAGGTTAACATTGGCCTCCTAAATTGAGTTGGAAAATATTCCATCCGCTTTCATTTTCTGGAAGAGATTGTATAGAACTGGTCTAATTTCTTTAAATGTTTGAGCGAATTAACAGTGAAATCATCTGAGCCTGGAGATTTCTCCTTCAGAAGATTTATACCACAAATCCAGTGTCTTTAATAGTTACAGAACTATTCAGGTTATCTATTTTACTTTGGTGAGTTTTGGTAGTTTGGGCTTTTTAAGGAAAATGATACAGTTCTTCGAAGTTGTTGAATTTATGTGCAGAGTTGTTTGTAGTATTCCCTGATGATTTTTTTTTATTGTCTGTGGGATTTATAGCAATATCATCTTTCATTCTTAGTATGGGTAATTTGTGTCTTCTCTCTTTCTCTCCTCTTTCTCTCTCTCTCATTTCATCTTGCTAGAAGCCTATCAATTTTAATGGTATTTGCAAAGAACCAACTTTTGGCTTTTTAAAATTTTCTCCATTGTTTTTCTGTTTTCAATTTCATTGATTTCTGCTCTTTATTGCTTCCTTCTCTCCCACTGCTGCCATTAAGGGATTGCTTGGGGACTGGGGTATGAGGGAACAGAGAAAAGAAAAAAAAAGAAATGATGGCTTTTTGCACTCTTTCTGAGAATTAGGAGTCTCTTTCCCCAGTCCTTGAGCACTCCTAGTGCTCTCCCAGCCCGCTCTCTGGAGGCCACTTCCAGTTTTCTGGCTGCATCAAGTTCAGGATGGGGGCGAACAGAGGGAAAAAATGGTAAGCTCACCACCAGTTCTGTGGTACTCTGATTTCTGCTCTTCTTCCCCAATGTACTTGCTACTACTTACTTTTCAGAGTCTTCATCCATCCTGTCCAGGTTTTATAGTTGCAGTCGTCAGAACCACCAGGTGGAGTGTGTTTCTTCCATCTGATCCAGACTGAAACTTTACTCCCACATTCTTTGAGCTGATTCAGAGAGGGTTTGGGGACCTCCTATGTGGGGACATCCTATCTTCTACCCCCACCACTGCTCCATCTCCGTGGGCTTCCCTTGCAGTGCAACTGCCTGGATGCCCACCCGTCCCCTTGGGTTCCCGGGGATTGTCTGCAGCTGAGGTTGAGGCAACTTGCGTGATTGGTGCATCCAGGACCAGACACATCTTGGACAGCAAAGGAGCATTTCTTCCTTCCAAGATCAATTCCTACTACATTCCTAAATTAGTAGTTCATTCCAGAGGAGATTCTTAGTGATTCGTAAGTCTTGGGGCATCCTGTTCAAACATGGTTCTGTTGGTCCTGGTGGCTTACGGTTGATTTCATAAAGTTCTCTTCCTGGCCAGACTGATGGTTCCTAAGATGACTGGATTTTTCTTATAAACTTAGTCAAAAGGGAAGCAAGCCTACCTCTTCCCCAGGTTCCTGCACACTCCTTGTGGTCTTTTCTTATGGTAGGTGATTCGTTCCAAGAAGGCAGAGTCTACCTGAGCTGGGCATCCCCATCATCCTCACAGAGTTGCATAGCAATTCTCCTGGTGCAATTAGAGAGAAATGTCCCAGTTGCGATACCCTGGCAGGCCTGATGGAGAGGAAGCCTGATGCTAAATGAGAAACCCAACATTGTCCTCCAGGCCTGCCTGAACTGAAGTTGCCTAGCAAGTCCAGGGCCTGTCTTTTTAATATATTTTGAAATTAAAGTCAACATGGAAATGAGGTGGGTGGGTGGGTGGGTGGCTCCAATGAAATGGTCATTGTGCACCAGGCTGGTTATCTCACTGGTTGTTAGACAATAAAAGAGGATCAGATAAACACAGGCATAACCTCTGCCTCCATTGATAATGTAAATCATCCCTTGTATCATTTGTCTTTGCTTCAGACTGGATACAAAAGGCACAGAAATGAACAATTCATGCCTAAACATGGGAGAGCTTGAAAGCTAGTGTATGTCAGATGTTTACTCTAGGTCATCATTAAGGGGTTGAGTGGATTTGCCTATAAACACAGGCTATTCTGTCAGGGGGCAGTGAGAGAGACAAACTGTGTCATGTCGTGTGGAGACAACTCTTTTAAAGACACACTGCAACTTTTCTGCCACGCACAGTAAGTTATATAGATAATTCTTTTTATAGGAGATGAAATGTTGTCTCCTGAGCAGTGCAAAGCCTAATGTGTTATAGAAACAATGCTTTCTCTCTCCACTTTGTGCAAATGTCATTTTTCATTATCCACCGAAGAAGAGCTTGCTGGAGAATGAAATGAGAGCAACAGCGTCGCCCCTTCTGCAGCTGGTCGGGCACTTCCTGACACAGACTAAGCAAAGACCTGCCCTCCAGCCACGGCAGTTCTCCCCGGGCAGCCTCCCCCATGGGGAAGTGCGGAGCGCTGAGCCCTGGAAAGATGTTGCAGCTTTCCAGGGTATCCCTTCCCCCTGCCCTCACTCTCTGCTGAGGGGTTTGTGGGTGGCGGGTGGTGACTGTCGTTCCTGCCCGGTCCAACCAAAGGTAGCTGAAGAAAAATTGCCAAGACAAACAGAACGAGAGCCTTGGGGACCCAGTAATGGGTACAGAGCATAGAGTGTGGTAATCATTCTTTTGATTTGTGCTCAGATATGTTTTCTATTTGCTTTCGCACAGAATGCACATTTTCCCCCTGGATTGCAAATAATCGGAACCAGGGTAAAACCGTCACAGAGTGGCCTTCAAACATCATGTCTGTATTGGAACTGAATGACTGATCAGACACTTAAATATGGAAACTGGGGATTCGGGTAAATTGCACTGATACGGTTTTTAAGAACACACTCGGAGTTGTTTAAATAATCTCTGCTTTCTTGGGTCTCTCTCTCTCTCTCCCCCTCTTTCTCTCAAGAGTTCTGCATTTTTTCCTTCTAATTTTGCTCCCATTTGTTCCAGTTTTAGTGTCATTCAATGATGTGGTTACACCTAAGTTATTTTTACATCATTCCTAACAGATAGAACAAGGAAAAGAAGATGAGATTGCATTATCAACATTCCCAATGTCTGGTCCCTCTGCCCTTTTTCCAGGGTCAATTTCTTGAGCTAATCCGCATCTTCTTACATTGTTATCAGGGTCTCCTGACAAGCCTCTTTGAAGTCAAAGACAGGCAAAGAAATAAGCACACACTGAATGACTGAATGACTGACACGGCTGCATGTCCTGCACACCCCCTCCCCCAGGAGATTGGGGTGGGGCGAGCTGGTGTAGGAACCAGGGTGCTCACACCACGCTGGGTGAGGCTCCTGGTGGGGCCCTTGACAGCAGTCAGGCAAAGGAATCCTACCATGGGGCTCTAGTCCCACATTAATGTCAAGCGCTGTGTTTTCTTTTAGTTACTCAAGGATCAAAGGGAAATTATTCAATAAAAAGGAACTTAAAGGGGACTTCTGGGCCGACACAAACCTTAATCAAAAACACTTGTTCAAATGCAGCTTCCCTGACCTGCCTTTTCATATCGTCTTTCCAGTTCATATACACATTTGTGATTAAAATAAGGATTTTCTCCATCACAATTCAGCGTCCCCTTGCCTCTCAGCTGACCAGACTTTCACAAGGGTGACGTGACAGTTTGTTGCTAAGGAACTGAAGATATATGTCACAATTCAGTGTTCTGATGAAGAAGAGTAAATTCTTTTCAAGAGATTGAATATTAAGTATAAAGAAGCCATGTGTGCGTGTGTGCGTGTGTGTGTGTGTGTGTGTACGTGCAGTATTAGAACTGACAACAGCCAGAAGGTTTCACACAAGCGCATTGCTGTCTGAAATGTGGATGATCAGCCACCTCCTCCGTAAAAGCTACTCTTTAATAACCCTCCATCGCCTCACTTGTAAGAACCCCGTCATGCGTTTGAACTTTTCACTCCAGCTTGTTTGGCTCCCCTCTGTTCAATGCCTGTTCCCTCACACTGTCGTGTCAGGGATTTATCACACTGTGACCTCGAGTCACTGTTCTCTCTTAAAAGGAGTCAAGCACAAACTTCCCAAGTCTCTAATATTCTAGGTGTTCGGCAGGGAGACTGGAACATGAAATTCCTCCCACGTGAAGTCCACCCACATCAGTGTTTCTCGAAAATCTACTCCTCTTAGTCACGACCTATGAATACGAATAGAACTCGGCTAATGTTTCCCCATATCCCATGCGCCTGAACACTGGGGAAGGTTAGAAATTATATAGTTTGCGATTTCCAGGGAGAAGTGCAATAACTTCACAGTTTTTTTTAAATAGAATTCTTTAAGAAGCAGAACATTTAAAATGTGCCCTTCTTCTTTTGCAGCATGAAAAAAGATCTCTGCCTCTCAATGTGGTTCGCCTGCTATCATGTTGCTGATTCTGTGATCATTAGATAAAGAAAAATGGGAAAATCTCACAGCAGATAATGCCACAAACGAATGGTATGCGTACAATAATAGATAAGTACACACCGCGAATTGAAGAGGAAACGGATATATGTAGAAAAGGAAACAGTGATCCTTTGAAAATTGAAGATAAGAGCTTAATTACTTATAAAACTACAGGATGATGTGATCTGAATTTCATTGAAGAGAAGTAAACGTCGTGGTCAAATCCTTGGGTACTAGGCCAACATTTTGCTTGAATTCTCTCTGTCTCTATGCAGTAGGGGGCCAATTCGTAGTAACGCATGTTTACTCTGCCTAATTGAGGAGGTTGGACGCTAATGAGTTTTCTGAACACTGCAGAAAAGAATGTTGCATGTGAAAGGAAACCAAAGGGTACATGGAAATGTAAAAAAAAAAAAAAAAAAAAAGTTACCAAAGGATACATGGAAATGAAAAAAAAAAAATATGTCCTGGGAACATGGGAAAGTTCACTTTGGTAGACTGGGAGAAGTCCAAACAAAATAGGTTTTAGAAAGAGGTAATGTGGTTAAAAGACACTCACTCACCCTGGCTAGAACAGAACTATAAACAGAGTTTGACCCTGACCTCCCATAAATGATACAGGCATGTGTTGACAAGCAAACAAACAGAGTATGTCACTTGATTCTGCCCATTATTTATGCTACCCTGGGATTTCCTTCTGTGCCCCTTGGGGTTTTCTCCCAACCACCCCAAAAGTTCAAACTCTACACACATTCTGAGACTAAAAAGTAGGAAGTACGTCTACATTGAAGTACCTAGTCAGAAATGTGTAACTGAAGACAAACCTCTGATTAGTACCAATATAGATTCGGTTTAAGGTGATTAGGGCCATTTAGTCTCAAGATGAGAACATGTAGGAGCCTTACATATGCTGGATCCCTTCTGCCCTGGACTCTGTCAAGGAGCAAGCCAAAAAAAAAAAAAAAAAAGAGCAAGGATGAGGCTCTGCCCTTGGGAAACTAGGATGTGATAGCAAAATTGTATCAGAGACACACAGGAAACATAAGCAAAGGGTTCTAAGAGTGGCTTTGGCCAGATGTCCTCCCTCTGAGAGGGAGATACCTGTCCTGATAACTAAAGAATATGGAGGTGGAGGGGAAAGGAAAGGGTATCCTTGGGCTAGGGAATCATCCAAGGAAAGGCAAAGCAGGCTGAAGTAGCCCTGAGACGACCTTGAATATTCTGGTTATCTGTTGGTGTGCAACAAACTATCTCAAAATTCGGTAGTTTAAAACAAACATTTTATTTCGTTCATAGTATTTGTGTCTCAATAATTCACGAAGAGCTCAGCTGCATGGTTTATCTCTGATCTCCATGGTGTCAACTGGGGCTAGATGATCCATCTTTAAGATGGCTGCTTCCCTCTTCGGTTTGGCACTTGGAGTCCCTGGCTGCCTCTCTCTCTACCATCTCCCTCGCCTCAACTTGGGCTCCTCACAGCATGGCAGGCTCAGGGTAATAGAATTTCTTACAATAGCTGCTCAGGGTTCCAAGAGGGTGTCCGCAGGGTCACAGCTGGAAGTTCCAAGGCTTCTTATGACCTAATCTTGGAACATCCAGACATCACTTCTACTGCATTCTATTGGTCAAGCAGGCCACAAAGGCAGCCCATATTCAAGTGAACGGGATTAGACTCCATCTTTCAATGAGAAAAATCACAATTGATTTGTAGCCAACTTTAACCAACCTCAGAAAGTAATGAATAAAGCAGAATGGTTTAAGTAAATGGCCAATGCCAGAGAGCAGGAGTAAGCACCAGAGCGCAAGGCAGAGAATGAGTACAGAGGGCTTTGAAGGTAAGAGATCTGAACATTCAAATAATAACACCCTTTCTCCTGATATATCCTCTCTTGTGGAACTATGTTCAGCTACACAAAAGAGGGCACCATGATTTTCTAGAGTTCCCAGGCACTGGACTAGGTGAGTGTAGGAAATAGAAATTTCCCATCTGAATCTCTCCAAAAGGATACTCTCTGGTCAGGGCATATTTGGTTGTGAAGAATATAAACTCTTTCAAGCCAGCTTAAGAAAAATGAGGACCTATTCAGAAGCACAGCAGGCAAGCAATAAGAGCATCCCAGGACAAGAGATGAGGTAACTGGGCCACAAGAAATGCTATGAGACAGACACTGCAAACCCCAGAGCCAGGATGACCCTCTTCGCCCCTGATAGGGGCCTGGGGCCCCCATCTCTGTGCCAGCTTCGATCTCTTTCTTGTCTTCCCAGATGAGCTTTCCCTGCTGACTCATCAGAGTACCCATGGCCGAAAATGGCTGTTCCAGGTCCACATGGCCTTGGATTCCTACATGGCCTATAGGCCTCTGATTCTAACCACTCAACATTATCTGATTACGGATTGGTTCATCTCTTAACTTGAATTCTGGAGGGGCCTCTTGTTAGATTAGACCAGCCTATGGATTGGTGCCCTTTGAGTTAAACAACTACTCTTAGTGCAATCAAGTAGGGTGGGAGAACAGGTTTAGTTGTCTAATAAAAATGTAACATAAAAGCATAGTCACCTAGTCTGTCCCTGCACCTGCCCCCACAATCAGTGAGAGAGCACAGGGGGGAGAGAGTCAAGGAAAAAGGTGCAGGAAGGCTAAGCAACAAGTAAGGAGGATCATGTGGAAAAGAGGCCAGCCCGGAGCTGGGAACTGGGACAAGGACAGAATAACTTGGTCCCCAAGCCCTTCATGCATATCCAAAACCCTTCCCTGGTGGAGGCAGACCCATTTCCTATTGAACTTGCCCTGGCAGCCTTGATGTATGAAGCAGTAAAGTAATGGACAGTAATGGATAGTATCGAAGAAGGCCCTTTCTTATCTGGCTCTCACAGAGGATTTTAATGCTTATAATAGTATTGGGGGTATTAGCCCTCTCTTCCTATATTATTCTCCCGCATACGTATCTATACCAAGTCATAAGGGCAAGATTAATGGCATAAGCATAAGCTCTTTAATTTTGTCAATAGAAATTATTAATTAAAAACTGAGTAAGAAAACAAATCCCCATTGGAGAAAAGTGAGTAAGAAAACAAATCCCCATTGGAGAAAAGTATTAATACTTTTAATATCATACTGTCATAGAAAAATGCAAATCAGGATTTTCCTTTTCCCTAATAAGCAGACATAATACAGGATAAAGTTTAAATTGATAAGAGCTCTTTCAACACTGGAGAAAGGTATTGACCTTCTCGCAGTAAAGGTAAGTGTGAAGTACATTAAAATCACCATTTTCTCAGTAATCAAGTTTACCTCTACAATAACTTTGGACTATGACACTCCTTCAGAAATGCTGTCTGCTCAAAATTCTCCAAACAGCAACCCTGAATGGAATTCTGCTGGGGTAGGAGAATCGTGGCTGGGTAGTCAAAATCAATTTGTTCCTGTGATTGACACGAGGGCCTGCATGTCAGCCAAGCTTTCTCAAACCATCTGTGCTCTGATTATGATCAATAGGTATTCACGATATGCCCAGGAAATGTGCTGTTTGATTACTTTTACATGGGAGAGAAGACAAAACATCTCAACCTAGAGTCTCTTAATGTGGATGTAGAAGCTGGGTGATGAATTATTAGAATATAGAGTTTGCACTGATAAACTTTTGAACTTTCATTGAACTTGTAGATTAAGAATAGGCAGTTTTTCCAAGAGGAAAATTCACCAGACAACCAACAATTTTTCTTTCACATATTTAAGGGAGATGTTCGATCTGGTAAGGAAATAATAGTAATTTATGTCTTTGATAATTGAGAAGGATTATAGTTCTATACACAGAAAAAGCAACCATCACCCGGGCCCTGTGAGTCACAAAGCCATTAAAGAAGAAGCTTCCAGCTTAACAGCAGATGAAACCTCCGGATTTGGAGCATGATGTTCTCCAAGAGGGAGTTGAGAAAAGGAAAAAGAAATCCCCATCTACTTGTAAAATTAGGGCCCCCTCTCTGCCTTCCTTCCAAACAACCATAATGACACTTTTTGAATTCAGCTTGATCTCCTGCACTAAAAGCAACACACACATACACACAGAGCCATTTCTCTGCATGCATAGCTCCCTTGCATACACCGAGATGCACACATGTAACAGACCCACAATGACCCTCAGTGGGAGGCAACCGTCCAAACGTAAGCAAGGAAGCTGCCTCCTTCAATCTGCTGAGACCCATCATTCTCCAAACATCATTTGTCCCATAATCTGTAGGAACAGCCTGGAGCAGATGAAAGGTTAAGAAGGAAGATTGCTGACCAGCTGGAAACATGTGTTTGGTACATTCAACTCACTATAAGAAATTATTTTACTGATAAAATAGTGTCAGCTGAGATCAGGTTCCTAAGAGATGGGAATTACTAATTTTGCTGCAATGACACTGAACAGCTTATATTAAAAATACACACTGGCTCGTGGCTCTTCGGCTTGTTCGGTACAATGCACCAAAGACTTCAAGTAAATGCTGGCCACTCTCCAGTTCAGTTGCCCTTATTAATAATAGATCCTAACACCTTCCTTCCCAGATCTCCTCACTATAATGTTTTTGCTTCCCTGGAATTCAATTTGAGTCAATCCTACCACCACTTTTAGCATGCAACTTGCTGGATGATCAAAAGAAGGACACGATCTTATCACAAGAGGCTAATAGCTGGTGTTGATAAAGAACCATGGGTGTTATAATGCAAGGCTGGGAAACAGCCAATAAGAATGAGAAACACAGTCTCAAAGCAAAGTCTAAAGATGGAGCCAGAAGCTCCATTTGGGGGGTTCAGAGTGCCTATTTCATTTGCAGGAAAGAGACTTGTGCAAGTTTTCTCAAGTCATGGGGGTTAGGTGTTATTAAAAAAAAACAAAACCCAGGGGCGCCTGGGTGGCTCAGTTGGTTAAGCGACTGCCTTCGGCTCAGGTCATGATCCTGGAGTCCCTGGATCGAGTCCCGCATCGGGCTCCCTGCTCGGCAGGGAGTCTGCTTCTCCCTCTGACCCTCCCCCCTCTCATGTGCTTGCTCTCTCATTCTCTCTCTCTCAAATAAATAAATAAATAAATCTTTAAAAAAAAAAAAAACAAAAAACAAAACAAAACCCAGACCTGGCATGGGAAAGCCCATCAGGAGCTTGGGCAGGTCTAGGGACTCATTATTCTGTCTATCTCTTTGTCTTATGGCATCTCTACCTTGCCTGCTGGTCTCTTCTGTCCTCCTATCTCTACTGACTTGGCTTACTCCAAGTTTCTGTTTCCTTACAACTATGGTTTGCACATGACTGCTCATGACCTTGACTCTACCTCCTGGTGTTTAGTTTTAGCACACACTGCTAACTGTCTTATTGGAATTTCTAAAGAGGAGAGAGAGAATTTAGTTGTCTCTACTCACATTTCATGTGGACACACTCTGGGTCAGTGGTCAGCCACTAGATGGACTACTTTAGTGCTAATGACCCAACCATAGGCCGATTCTCTAAGGACCGGGTCTGGGGGTATAAATAAAGCTGTCCCTTCAGCAGGGCCAGTTCAATTTATAAAAGGCTTGGCCGGCATTCTAAAGGTTGATCTGCCTGGTCCATGGGATAAGTGGGAAAGGTTCTGTGGAGGAGGTTACATTTGAGATGATCATAAAAGGATCCTGTGACTGGACAGGCAAAGATGGAGCAAACATTATGCAAAAGCCAAAAACAGGAAAGTAGGGAGTATATGAATATTTTGTTTGGCTAGAGAAGTGCTTCTCATATTTTTCTGTGCATGTGAATCACCTGAGGACCTTTTTTAAATGCAGATTCCTATTTTCCTATTCAATAAACCTGAGGTGGGACCTGAGATGCTGAATCTCTAAGTTCCCAGGTGATGCTAATGTGCTGGTAGAGACTTAGAATAGTAGGGCTAGAGAAAGGAATATGCCAAAGCCTTGTATGCCAAGCTAAGAAATTGGTACCCACTCTACTTCACCAAGTAGTAAGCAGCTCTGAAGGATGTGGGACAGAAGAATGAGATAATCAGAGTGGTGTTAAAGAACAGTTGATTTGGCAATGCTTTGTGGGATAGATCAGAGGAGAACTGGAAGATCAGCTCTTTAACAATTGTAAAGACCAGGAAAGAGGTATTAAGGACTAAATTAGGATGACTTCTCTGGAAGGGGAAAGGAAGGGATATATAAGATAAGATATATAGCCAATTGAACATGCCCTTCCCAATGTCCTTACCCAGTCTTGCCTTACTTAACAAGAGAAGTCACTTCCTCAGGCATCATCTGGTCACATCTTTCCATGTCCTTTGCAGGGTGTCTGCTTTTCATTTCAGATCACATCTAAAGATACACACTCTCTTTTACCTCTAACCCTTAATTTCATTCTCCCTGCCTAACTGCATTTTTTATTGTGTGCAACTTGCCGCATGATTTAACTATATTATAACCACGTAACTATGTTATTCAGCTATTATTTCATTGTGTACCAGTAACCAAATTCAGTAACTATATTTGTTCTGCTGAGGAGTTTTGTAGAAAGCATATGTGAAGGGCACTAGGCAATGAAGTAAAGTCTATTACTGCCTTATCACCATCAAGAAAATGATCTGTTTGTTTGCAGTTCACTGAAGTACATAGCCAAAGAAATTGAAAGAGAGTTTAGGGAGGGCTTGAGTGAAGTCCAGAGATGGAGATGGATGGATACTCTAAACACTATGCTTTGGTTCAAGATGCCCAAAAACAGCTGTGACAATATGCAGTAGGGAAGTTGCCAGATCATGTATTGACAGGAAAGGAGAGATAAGGTGACAAACCTTATATTAGAATTCAGAACCTCTGTTATTACGCAGCATACCCAGTCCCTACTATACATTTAGAACCAAGGGAAAGATAAACTTGATGTTAAATACAAATCCCACCTGAAATTTTCTTAAGGCTAAGGCTTCATAATATCCTGAGATTAAGGCTATAAAGAAGAAATCTGTGCTTACCTATTGGATCGTTCTTGCCATTTTGAGGTCGAATTCTGAATACTGAACTTTGGTTTTCTGGTTGAACATTTGAGGTCCCTGTGCATTAAATAATTTACACACCAAGCAGGACTTTAAATCCATTCCTTTTCCTCCTACTGGGATGGGATTTTGTGCACACATGTGCACTTACATCTCAAAAACCAAGCAGTTGTTGCTGATCAAAAAACAAAACAAAACAAAACAATTTTTCCTGTGCTGATAGAAAGAAAGAAGGAAAGAAACAAGGGAAGGAAGGAAGGAAGAAGGGGAGGAAGGAAGAAAAAGAATTGTTCAGTCCAGGATATTAGAGCTATTTTGATTGCACAAGAACATAATCAGAGTCAGGAACACAATGGAGGAAGTATTCCCAAAGGAAATCAAGATTAAAATGCACACTTTGGCCTCCTCCGACAAATGCCAACCTCCCAAGCCCACAGGTCATTTTGTTTGACAATGTCACATCGATTCACATTTCACAACGTGCTCTTAACTTTAGAATCTTAATGTGCCAGTTGGAATTAGCTGTGTCTTTTGAGAAGAGCCTAATCTTGACCATGTCCATTTTTGGAGAGACCTCCTAGTTGGTTGGAGGCATTGGAAAGATGCCTTGTCATTTGGGACTGTTAGGTGAGCTAATGAGCTTCTATCTTGTTTTCAAATATATTCACACAAATATACAGATACACATGCATGTGTACATGTACATGTATGTGTATACAAATATATATAGACATGAACTGAACCTGTGGTATGTTATGTCCTTACAAGGCAATGGGAAGCCATACTTTGAAGAGGACATGGATTCTGGGGAAAAAAATCCACATTCTATAACAACTGTAGTAATTGTTTCATTATGTATATGTATATCAAATCATCATGTTGTACACCTTAAATATATGTAATTTTTACTTAAAAAAATAAAATAATAAAAAATAAGAAATACGGAAGTGAGACTTCCTATAATCAGTGAAGGTGATGGTAATGGGTCAAACTCTCTGACCCCATTATCAGAAGTAAAATGAGGTTCAGGCCACTAGCAAATGGCAGGGAAGGAACAGGAAGAGGCTTCTGAGGACTGGTATGAACCCGTATGGGTCACTGGGAAGGAGAAGGAAACAGACATGCTGGACCCACTTCCTTTCCTCAGCTCCACTCCGTGCTGGGGCTTAGGACTGTGGACACATTTATGAGTGGCCTGGTGGTGGCTGTGGGTGGGGAGGAGTAGAGCAAGGAGTCAGCCTGCCATGCTGACAACTTGTGCTGTCTCAAAGGCAGTATTTCCAGAGGGAATGCTACAAATCCTTCTTTCTGCTTCTCTCTGTTTCAGTTCCCTGCCTAGTCCCACTTGGCCAGAAAGAAGAACACCATCATCATAAGTAACATCCCTTCCCAGAGAGGTCATGGTCTATGGTCACACAGCCATAAAAAGGCTGCAACAAAGAAATCCATCTTCTTTGGTTGCAGACTGCTGTAGGCTCTTTCCTCCTGGCCTTGTGAACAGAGCTTCACTTAGCGTTTGTGGCTGCCCAGTGGGCCCTGCCTCCAGGCTGCAGCATGGCTACTGGGTTCAAGCCTCATCTGGCACTTCCATGCCGACGTCACATCCTGCCACTCTCTGCAGTCACCCTCCAGGCGGTCATCACAGAACCTACTCCTTGGTCCCAGCATCACCCACAACCACCCGTTGTTCCACAAGGCACAGGAGAGCTGAGGTTTTGGGGCCCAAGTGTAGACGCAAATTAGAGTGTTTTTAATGTTACAAGAATGGTAGCAAAAACTCCTGGAGGACAAGAGTTGCATTAATCAGCAAACATGTATTACGAACAATCCCTAAAAAAAAAAAAGGTACTATAAAAGAGTAATAATGATGATAAAAACACATGTGTGTAAGTGGGGTGGGGTTTAGGGGTGGCTTCATGAAGAGCTGGGGTGTGTGGGAGCCACTCTTTCCCAACAGATGTGAGTTGGTGAAGTGAAGATCTGGAGAACACACTCACAATGCACCCAGCAGGAAAGCCACAATGAGGAACCCAGCTGGGGAAGAACCCCATGGAGGACAGGAGAGCCGAATAGCACAAAAATGGCTTCCCCGGAAACACTTGACTTCAGAGCCAGCCATTGTTCCCCCGAAGTCAGCACGGACAGAATCCGGCTGTCAAACTGGGGAGGTCCTTACCCCTCCAGAGACCAAAGCAAGGTGTCAGAGAGAGACCCAGCAGCGTCAGTGGGGAGGACGCTAGTCACCGGCTTGCTCTCCCTGCACTCTGAGCTCCTCCCAGGCACCATCCTATACTGCAGACACTGGAACACGAAACACTCCGTTTCCAGTCCTCCTCTGCAGGTAGCCATCCAGACGGGATTAGGTTTGGCCAATCAGATACACCGGTATGAGACCTCAATTTAGAGCCCAGTTAGGTGGGGGGAGCGGCAAGGCACAGAGTCTTTACGTGGCTGGCTCTGCCGTGGGAGGTGGGAGCACCGCCTTCCCGTCAGGGAGCACAGTAATTCCACGAGCTGGCATCGCTCCTGGGAGCTTTGACCACCACCTGCTTGCCCAGCGCTTCCAAGTGTTCACAGGCCACTGAATACCTGATTATTCCTCCCCTCCTGTTCCAGCTAGCTAGAGGGATTCCCGTTGTCTGAATCGGCCCAGGCAGTGACAGACCTCCTGTGTTCGACACCCAGAGTGGATCATTTCTTTAATGCCCTCCTCTATGGGACAAAATTATTTTCAGTGGTAATCCTGTAATAAACAGTCATTACTATTATTCTCCTTATTCGTTAGTTTTAAAACAATCACAGGAATAAACTTCAATTTTAGAGATACTATTTCAAAACCAAACATTTCCTGTATGAACTAATTGGCGTTTATGCAATTTTATACACTAAGACACCAAGTGGTCATGTGGAAGGACAGAACTGAATTAACTTGGGTTTTGTTTCTTGGCTTTGCGATCACTGCGCTGTTATTGTTTATCTATTGTTTAAAAGCAGGAAAACCTAAGTACTGGGGGCGGTGGAGACACAAGTTGTGCCTGAAGCCAACTCAAACCATCCCGGACTGTTCTTCCTGGGAGTTCTCCTAATTAACTTTCAGGTGGGATAGACTCTTTATTAAAGGACAAGTAATAAAATATGCTAATTTGAAGGATATATATATATTTATATATGTACATTTATGTGACTGTATATAATTAAAATTCAACAGTCGCCACAGCAATTGTTTAGAACATGGACCAACAAAAGATTTTGGGGAAGGAGTATTTTATCACTGACATTGTTTAGAATTGCCGGCATGGGGATAATAAAAAGCAGACTGACTTAGAGTCGATTTTATTATTGGTTTTAAATTCTCAGCAGACACTGCAGCCCCGCACTACAGGCAGCAGCCAGGAGATCTGCCCCCTGCGGCCTGCGCCGGTGCCCTGCCCTGAAGTGAGCAGGCGGGGTGAGCCTGAGAGAGCCTGACCCCAAGCGTGAGGCTCAGGAGGGCCATGCGGCATCGGGGGAGTGATGAAGAGAGAGCCTGGGACACCAGGGCCCTCACCACACATGCCAAGGGACTCAGCCGGAGGCCCTCATGACTGCCCAGAGCCACAGATCCTGCTAAGGCGGAGAGATCCCCTCACAGACTGCCTTTGGTGAGGAGGAACGGAGAGCCCCAAGCCCTGTTGAAACACTGGTGCCAGATTCTCGGGAGTGAGGCGACTCACCCACCCGCGTGTGATGGAAATGTGCATCTCAGCATGATTAAAAATCACTTCATGTCATGAGCCCTTAAGGGCTCACACAAATAGTTGAATCTATAAATGTTAACTCTACCGATGCCAAAATCCCACTTCCACCTAAACTCCTGAATTCCCTTGACTGGCCAGGCAGATGAGCCGCACGCCAGCGTGCTCGGGAGCAGGGGGTCAGGTAGGGTGAGGGCCTCCGGCAGAGGCTCAGCCACCAGGCCAGGCAGCCAGCCAGGCACCGTCTTTAATGAAAGCACCTTCTCTCTCTCCTCCTCTGAATGGTGGCCACCCCAGAGACAGCAAAGGCGCTCTGAGGGCAGAGACCGAGGTGCTGTCCGGGCCCCGTCATGGTCCCCAAGGTACAAGTCTGATGCAAGGCTAACATCCCAGTTCCAGGGGGAGTCAAGTTTGTCTCTCCACCTTTAGATGACGGACTTTTAACACAAAGGTATAGACTCACCGAGGAAAGAGGACAACACCAGCGGATATTAATGCAGGCCCCCGAGGCCCCCTGGGAATTGAGGGGGACGAGCCCCTAGGACAAAGAGGATAGCAGTTACTCACCACCCCCGGAGGGCACTGCGCACTGGCAGGAAAGATGCAGGTCCGCACCGCCGCACACCGAAGGGCCCACGGGACGTTACGACCTCTCTCGTCTGGGCAGCAGCAGCAGGTCAGATGTCTGTCTGCAGGTACCGAAGATGCTGCCATGGTGATAGGCCTGTGTCCCACCAGCAGCCCATCCTGTCGAGCCAGAGGGTGCTGTTTTATAATTGGAACTGGCAAGCAAGGCAGGGCCATTCGAGCACATGGCTAGCTAGTGCCCAGGTGTGTGGGAGGAGGTGAGCCCTGGCTCGTGCATTTCAAGCACCGCCCCGGCATCTAAACTCAGATTGCAGCACCTTGTCCAGTAGTGTCAGCAAGCCTTGTCTCTAAGAACTACAGGCCTTAATTACTCCAGGGAACAGTCTGGTGACGAAACAAAGAAAGGCTTGTTACAAAGGCCCCTTTGTGGAAAGGGCCTTTGCCTAGATTGCTCCAGGCACCCCTTATACCCGTCACCAGCCGGGTGCTAGGAAGCAGCACGAGTCAAGTAACCTCAGTGGGTTTCGGAAGACCTATCCTCAAGTCTCACATTTCCTGGGTGTGTGATCTGTGTAAGCCACAGATCCATCCCAAGCCCCAGTTTCCTTATCCATAGAATGGAGCCGATCGGTGTGAACTTGACCCATGTGATTCCAGGCCCTAGGGCTGAGTGCTGCAGGGTCAGTGGAGGTGCCAAACACCCCCGGCCATACCCCAGCACTGCTGAGCATGATTTGTGCCCTCCACAGGCAGGCAAAATCGAACAGTCCTTTTAATGAGGTCCCCACCCCTCCATCCCCCAGCACAGAATAAACACATAGAATAAGTAAGAGAATGTCTTTGTAGTGCATATTTTTTCTTTTTCCTATCAGGGATCCACCACTCTTGGGGAAGCGGTGGCGGGGGGAGGGGGGGACAGTGTGCAGAAACCCACCTCCTACTAGGACAGCCAAGGAAGTATGTGCTGTTCCCTCCTCTCATTCTGAAGACAAAGAGAGGCAGGCAGGTGATCAGCCGGGCCAGGCCAGATCTCCTGCCCTACACTTGGAATCTCGAGGGAAGGTGTGAGACAGAGGTTCAAGGAAGATGAAGATTCTTCCTGATGTTGGTAGAGTCAAGAGACCGAGGCCCTGAAGCTGTGTCCAGGAGAAGGGACACTGTGGGCTCCTAGCCCATTGTTCCTGGGGGTGGACCTGTGCTGTACTTTTGCTGCCCCAGCCCTGCATTCCTGCTGCTTCTCCAGCCTCCTGTCTATTCTGTGAGCTACTGGATGGATAACCTTCTGATACATTCCCTTTCTACTTATGTTGACCAGATTTGGGCTCTGCTGTTTGTAACCAAGAGTCCTGTCTCGTACATACTGTGAAAGATATGGCCAGGGAGGAAAATATCCAAAACACAGAAAGGGAGGAAAATATCCAAAACACAGAAAAAAAAAAAAACTTTTAATCTACCTACACAAATATCACAACATGATTTAAAACTGTGAAAATGGGGGGTACCTGATTGGCTCAGTTGGTTGAGCTTCTGATTCTTGGTTTTGGCTCAGGTCATGATCTCAGGGTCCTGAGATCGAGCCCCGAATCAGGCTCCACACTCAGCAGGGAGTCTGCTTGAGATTCTCTCTCTCCCTCTGCGTGCATGTGCACTCTCTCCTTTTCTCTCAAATAAATAAATCTTTTAAAAAATGGAACCTTTAGGGCACCTGGGTGGCTCAGTTGGTTAAGCGACTGCCTTCAGCTCAGGTCATGATCCTGGAGTCCCGGGATCGAGTCCCACATCGGGCTCCCTGCTCAGCGGGGGGTCTGCTTCTCCCTCTGATCCTCTTCCCTCTCGTGCTCTCTGTCTCTCATTCTCTCTCTCTCAAATAAATAAAATCTTTAAAAAAAAATGGAACCTTTAAAAAAAATAAAACCATGAAAATGGGAAAGAGTCTCCTACCTGACTGTAGTGACATGGTAAATGAACTGATTCATTCACCTGGAAAAGTAAGCAGTCATTAGAATAATGGGTATGAAGATGACGTAACAATAAGGCAAGTGCTCATGAGATGGATTGACAAGTGAAAACAGGGTAAGAAATTGTATGTACCAGACAGCTGACCTTTCTCCCCTCAGAATATAAACTCCCTGGGGTTAGGATTTTTTAATCCATCTTGTTGAGGGTCCTACCTCAAGGCACTGGCAATAGTAGGCACTCAGCTAATACTTACAGATTCAGTGAATGAATGAATGAAATGAACAATGAACTATCTGCACAGGGGAGGGATGGAAAAAGCATTGTCAGATGCTCTTAGCGGCTGTTGTAGGCTAGTCAGATTTTTAAAAGCTGTTATTTTCTCTATATCCAGCACTTTCTTTCATGTGGTTTTATTCGTTTTCCTGAGAAGCAAAAATTTATTTTTCTTAGTCTAAACCACTGGTAGGTGACCCAACTTCTCCTAAGATGTCCCCTCTTGAGAAGCCTAAGTTGCCACCAAGCAGGGTGATAAGGGCAAAGGAACGATTGCTCCCCTTGCCAACAGGAAATGCTTGGCTGAAGCAGTCCATTAGGAGCTGGCCCTGCGGCCAAGTAAACATCACCCTCCTGCAGCAGTGAGCACCCTGGACCCTCGGAGCGCTGCCCAGGCCACGTCAAAGTCCTCCAGCCCTCCTCCATGCCCCCTGGTCTGTCATCTCTCTCACTTCCTTACCAGGCATCCTTGCCAGCCCCTGAGCACCACAGGATCTAAGCAATAGCAGATTCCACAGCCGGAGGGAGTTCAAAGGGGTCGAGAGCCCAGGCAGATTGGCATTCAGCTGAGGCCGTCACCAGCTTAGCAAGTGGGATCCCTTCCCACCTCGGAATGACTAAGCAGGGGAGCAGAGGAGTCAGCATTCTGCAGGAGTCAGGAGGTGGACTTCAGGCAGCTCTGAACTCTGGCAGCAAAGAGGAAAGGGATATTGATCAGTCAGGTGAACCGTGAGGATGGAATCTGTTACAGACGCGTGGGCCGGCCTGGCTGTAGGCACCTGCTACGATCACCATCTTAAGGCCACCACTGGCTTCTATTCACTCTGACGGTGGTATTCTCTCTCCCTCTCCCTCTCTCCCTCTCTCCCATCGCCCCCCCACACACAACTTGCTTCCTGATAAAATAAAGCCGTGCAAAGGAAAATGCTGGACCCAGAGCAAAGACACACATGAAAGCACACACCCTGCACAGACTCCACTTGGCCTCCTTCATGGCGTCTCCAGAAATTCTTCTCTGCAGCTGCCACTTCCCCATCTTATATAAAGACCTGTTAAGTCCAGGTTTGATCCTACCCAAGACCACAAGCCCCAGGCTCCGTGGCCCACCCTGAAGGCATTTTTCCCCTTCTGAACATGGGCTGCGGTTTCACAGGTTGCCCACAGTGCGGTACCAGCTGGGGGGCAGACCTACACAGAGCTCTGGGTCCCACTATGCAGGTTCTCCCCCCGACTAAGCTCCTCAAGGCACCGGGAATCGCCAAGTGCCCTCTCCTCAGAGCTCCGGGTCCCAGCTCTGTGTGCTCCCCACTCCAGGCTGCGGAGGCAGTGAGCCACCAGGCAACCTCCTTCCACCAGAGGTCTGTATGCCTGATCTATCGGAGCTCTAGAAGATCCTTCTCATAAGGAAAAATCTGTGTCCTAAGATGGCCCACGAGCCAGAGAAGGGGTCCCAGTCCTTGCCCCTGGGCTCTTCCGGGTTCTTCTCCCTGCTCGGCTTCCCTCGCGCACCAATCTGGGTTCTTCTCCCTGCCCCGCTTCGCGCACGCGCCAAAAGTGCCAAGTATGCGGAAGTAGATGTGTATAAATTGCCCACTTGGCTTGTGCTTGGGGCTCAGACCTTTGGAGATCACTTTCCTCAGAGCCCGCAGGCATTAAATAAACCTCCTATCTTCCAAGATCTCCGGGTGCTGCTTGGTTCTTCCGTGGGGCAATCCAGTCCAGGTTCTGTAACACTTCAAGCTTCTAGGTGCTAATAACCCAGCCTCTTGCCTCTGCTTCCCCAGCCCTTGGGGTGGTAGCTGCTTCCTGCAGTTACCTCTGAAATACCTCAGGGTTCCTTTTTTGCCATTTCAGTCTGCTAATACCAGTGTAAGTAAGTGCCTTTATGAAATACTCTCTGTCAAGATAACTATGGTGATCAACTTCTTACCTCAGTCATGTTATAGGATCAAAAGACTTTCTGGAGTGGTATTAGCAGTTTTGGTTAGTTTTACTGAATCCAACTTAAATTAAAATTCATTGCTTTTTTTCCAATTATGCTTTAATTTTAGAATCTTTTTTTTTTTTTTTTTTTAAACGATGGTGGTTTTTGTTTTCTTGGGTGGAATCCTATACCGACACTGGAGAAAAGCTATTAGGAAAAGATAGGTCGGATTGAACCTGATAGAGAAGATACTTCTCTGGGTAGTTTGATGGAGGATCCATTTCTTCCTCACTTAAAATGGGGAGAATTTTTCATTCATCATGTTCAAATGACAATCCTCAAGAAAGTTGGAAGTTAGCACCCACTAAGCTGTCCAACTTATTGCCCATTTCTTATTTCTGAGGGGTTTTAGGTACAGAAGAACTGTAGAGGAACATATGTCTTTTAAAAAGCCAGGGATTCCAGAAGTCTTGAAGAAAGAGGTTCTTGGCAAGGGAAAGAAGACCCAACTTGAAAAGAGAATGCTACAGAAGGATACACAGATAAAGTTAAGCAACCTAACTATTCATAAAGACCAAAGGGAGGCCACCACACTCTAAGTCAGAGGGAGAGGGCTATTAAAATCACAGCTGGTTGCAATAACCACACACCCATTCAGTGCTGAATTTTCAATCCCTATCTTCTTACTTTGGGAGCAATTAGTCTCGGGTGAAAAATTGCACTTGCAGCTAATTGCACCTGCAATTACCTACTTCCGGGTGCAATTAGCCACTTGAACCTAATTCTGAGTGTGCAAGTGTTTAATTTCGTATGTGAGGAGGTGATTCCACATACAGTTAGTTGTGCCCTCAGTCTTTGCACCTGCAACTCATTGTGACTAATAAAACAAGTCTTCATGCAAGTCAGGTTGAAGGCACATATGGTGGACCCCGCTTAGGGACCCTGCTGGAGGGTCCAATCCCTCCAACGATTGGATTGGGTGGGCTGCCAGAGACACAAGTGTACTGAAGGGAACTAAGGGACAAATTATTAGAACCTGTCACTCTTTGGATCTATGATTACATTACCCATGTCCCCTTCCTACAACATGTTCCTCCCAAACTATGGAATAAGAAGTCAGCAGACGAGAAGCCCGGCTTGGCAAAGATAACACAGCAACTCTTCTGCTGATGTTCAGAAGCACCCATAAGGCACAGGTCAGGTCAGAAATGCATTTCAGTCAATTCTCCATTATTTAAGATAACTCTGAAGAGGTTGTTCAAAACACTTAGGTAACAGACATTTACTGAAATCCTACTATGTGCTCAGTCATATAGCAAATCCAGAGATTAATAGGCATGGTTCCTCCCTTCATGTTCATGTCAGTTCCACAAATATTTATTGAGTACCGACTATCTGCTTGGCATGTCCAAGTGCTCATGAGCTCATTGGGAAAATCCACTTAATTCTCTTTCTACAAACATCTATCAACACCTCTTGGAATCCACATTGAAGTGGGGAAGAGAGATGTTAAACAACAGTTTACACAATTAATGTCTTAATTAATGGCTGTGGGAGTGCATAATCGGAGGCTGCCCTGGGCTGAGAGTTCAAGTTAGGCTTGTCCAGAGAATTGATGCTTGAGCTGAGATTTGAAAGATCACTAGGAGTTACCCGGGCAAGCGGCTAGGGAGGGAGAGTCCCAGCTAGAGGGATGACACTGCAAAGGCTCTGATGCAGGAAGTAACATAACACTGAGATGTGGAAGGATGGCTAGAGTGGCTGGAGCAGAGAAAGGGGATGGGACGATGAGGTTTACATGATTAGTGAGAGGAGGTTCTTCAAAGTAGCCCAAAATGCACCCCAGGAGAGAACGGATGATGGTGGCTGCTGGGAAGGAGTGCACTGTGTGGCCTCTCAACATTAGCCTGTAGGGACTCTTGATGTGAGATATATTTTTTGCCCCTCTTCCTCTAATCTGACCGATAATGTCTTCATTATTGGACCCCAGAAGAGCACAAAGGGGCATGAGGTGGAGGGAGGACAAGCAGCAAATCACCCCTCCTTCTCAACTGCACAACCCTGAACTTACTTAGGTAAGTAACTCTAATTTGGAGGTGAGGTTGAAGATTTACATTAGACTGGACTGGACTTGTAATACTTGAAAATAAACCTCATTTTCAAAATTGAGGCTCTTCTAATAGTTGAAAGGGATCCAGAAAGCAGTAAGATCTGCATGAAATGTCTCTAGAGGATGGGAAACAGGGACCCACCTGAGCACTTGAGGCTTGAATGGAAGAGACATGCAGCCTCTTTGTGATTACACTCCATTGAAGTCTGAGAAGGCAGGGAAGATTCCACAAAGGTAAGAAGGACTGTGGGATTTGATAGAGAGGAGCATTGCAAGGGAATAAGAGTAAGAACACAGGAGATGAAGTCTGCTCTCTGTTGAGTGGGAAGCCTCAAGAAGTCGAGCCTAGCAAGAGCGGATGATCTGAGGTGTGAGCAGTAGGGTTGGATTAAATGGGGTGAAGTCAGACGGGAGGAAGCCACGAAGGCCAGGCAATAGGAGTTAGGAGTCTCTAGCATCAAAACTGGCATCTCCTCCAGACTCTTAACAAGCATTGAAATGACTGAGTTTGAGCCTAAAGTGGGGTTCATCTAGGTGAGTTCCCTTCTAGGTCTGATTAGGACTCCCCGCCCCCTACTTCTTTGTGTATTGTCTGGTGGGATGGGGAGAAGTCATTGTTGTGAGGCATGTTAGCCCCTTTGCCAGCATTCCTGGCCACAGTGGAACATATGCTGTGTAGGTCTTTAAGGATATAGGGAGAGCATCCTCTCTTTTCCCACTTTCTTTACGGTGGCCAAGACTGGCTTGATGTTCACCAATTCAGCTACTCCTCCCTCAAGACACAGCAAGATCCTGTTTTCCAGCCTCCCTTTACACTTAGAGCCATGGATCTGGTTTCCAGTCAAGTGGCCGGTATAGCCCTGGGCCCTAAAACATTCAATCCAGCCTTCTATGTATTCTCCCCTCCCAATTCATAAGACTGGAAATAAAGGACTTCAAGATGGTGGAGACACATGCTAGCAAGAATCTGCTTCCCTGCTGACAGAGGCATCATCAGAACCCAATTAGGCCATGACACAGGCAGGGAAAAAGCATGCTTGGTTAAAGCATTCAGATGTGGATGGGGCGCCTGGGTGGCTCCGTTGGTCAAGCGTTGGACTCTTGATTTCAGCTCAGGTCATGACCTCGAGGTCCTGGGATTAAGCCCTGTATCAGGCTCCCCACTCAGCGGGGAGTCTGCTTGTCTCCCTCCTCTTCTGTCCCTCCTCTAAAATAAATAAATAAATCCTTAAAAAATAAAAGCATTGAGATGTGGAGCTATTCAGGACTGTAGTGTAGCCTAGTCTACCTTAACAGGGCAATCCACCCCAGCCCCAGTGTTCCCTCTCGCTTCCCTCTGCACCTGTCCCACAACACCCATCCCACAACTCCCTTGGCCTCATTATTTTCATGCAGCAGAATATTCACAGCTCTAGAGGTGGGGCAAGAAGACCCAGGAGGAAAACACTTAGGCCTTTCTCTTTCTTGACCACATTACTGCATTGCCACACCATGGCCTTTGCTGGTCCCTCTTCCTGGAATGCTCCTCCTCCAGATGTTCGCTCTGGTGGCTTCTCCTCAGCCGAAGGGACCCTTTCTCAGAGAGGCATGGGGCCACCTGCCAACAACTTACCATTACAGTACTCTCCTTTACTGTCTTCATGGCACTTACCAATCTATGAAGTGATCTTGTTTACCGTCTTTCTCCTAGGATATCATCTCCATGAGTACGAGGTCTAGGTTTTTATATATTGCCATTTCTTTAGTGACAGAACACGCCCACACCTACTCAACAAATACATGTGGAATGAATGAATGAATCAATGAGTGAGTGAATGAATGAAGAGAGGGCATAAAGATTCATACCTCCAGGCTATCTAGGCTCACCTCCTTTACAGATGAGAAAATCGAGCCCTCCTCCCTAAAAGGAGGAACCAGAAAAGCATCTAATGCCACTCTACCACACTAGCTGTTTCTGGAGTGCTGAACTTGGATGTGATTTATTCAAATGAAAACTCTGGGGGAATTGTTTCAGAGGGATCCATAAAACAAATGTCATTTGCACCTGGAGAATTCACCCAACCTTCCAACCAATTTCAAATATAGTTCCTTAATGCAGATTTGACAAATTTGAAATCTCTTATACAAAGCCATTTATCATCTAATGTGCGCCTGCCCTGCACCGCAGTTTAAGTTATAGCTTTTAATGGGATAAAACATTTCTATAAAATCATCAAAATACCTTAAACCAAAACTGCCTATGAGAAATTGATGAGTTTCAAGCATTGATTCAACCCCTGAAAACATCAACCTTGCCATTGGCACCATGGGCACTTCTAATAAAAGCAGCTAAGGAGGTATAATGAATATCTAATGAACCATTTTGTACATCTATGTGGTTTCTCGAATTGGAAATAAATCAATGAGCCTTAGAAAATGCATATTTTAGTGGTATATTCATAAACAACAATCTTGTTTTTCTATCATGACTCAAGTGTCATTCTTTTTATAACACAACTGAAGATTTAATCATTAACTTTATATATATATATATATATATATATACACATATATGTATATGTATATATATACACACATAACCCAGAGTGTAGAGGGGGAGGGCATCCTCAGGCAGGTTTGGTTCTTAAAATGTCCTCGTGTATGGAAGCTCTGTGGATCATGAGGTAAAACCGAACACTCACCATCTAGTAGTGAACACAGGGCATATGAATGATAACTGGTAAATGACATGGAAACTTCCATGAATACAATACCAGGAGATAACCTAGACTCCGGGGGACAACATGAAGGGTGTCCTGCTTTGCAGGCACTGTAGCTGAGCCTAGCTGCCCCTCTGGGCCGTCTCAGCCAGGGGCAGCTGGTCTCACTGGCCTGGACCAAGCTCCTCGGGCAGTCCAGTCAGGCACTATGTTCCCCTGCAGGCCTCCGCACGAAACCCTGCCTAAGGTCTGGCTTGGTTGTCCCACCAGCTTCCTCAGCTGGAAATGGGGAAGTTGCTTCCCCTCCCGTTGGCATGGGCTCAAACCCTATGATCCAAAGCTGCCTTTCTATCTCAGCGACTTCCCTTCCAGAGGCCAAATATAACCATGCCTTTCCCGGCTCACAAAAATTCCAGTCAGACAGCCATGCATGGGGACAGCCAGCCAAAGAGCGTCTCCCCAGGCCAGCCCACAGCCAAAAATAACAGCCACTCGGTTAGTATGGGCTGGGTATTTTTTTTCCTGTTGCTGGGACTTTGGAGTTATTTTTTGTTTGGGTTTCGGATTTTGTTTTGTTTTTGTCATTTGGAAATAAATAGAGTAACTACAGAAGAAGCTACGTCAACATCCCACATTAGGCTCATGGCTTTAGTGCCCATCACCATAGGTCATGACCAGAAGGTACTGATCTCTTACACCTCCCCAGTCACCTACGCAAAAAGGAGAGTCTAGCAAGTGCATCTCCTCACTCTGTCCAGCAGTGCTTCCTGCGGGGCCCCGGTCAAGGTGAGATACAACCACCAGGCTGTGTTTTCTCCACAGTCCAGCTAGAGGGATTGGAAGAAGCTCATCTGTGGGACAGGGCGGGGTTGGTTCCGGGTTTATCCCATGATGCACCTGGGCTGCAGACGGGCCGTCAGCGCTGTCCGTTCAGTGCCCTCCACAAGGACTGAAGTGACTTACATTATTAATCTATTTCTTTAAAAGTACACAGTGTTTCACAACAACCAAGTTTACTTCTGATCTGCTTCCTGGCTCTCAAGGCTCTTGTCGACCAGGTTTCTTTTTGCAGGCCAACAAGACACATCTTGTTAAATCTTACCGAGGGGGTAACACTAAATTGAAGCGTGCTAAAGAGATCCAGGCTGGGAAAGGTAATTGTCTTCTCCATGCCCTATTCCCAAGCACAATGAATAATAAGCAATTGTGCAAAACTATAACCTTCAATTGTTGGAATGCCTTTGTACTTTTGTTCTTCAAAGGCAAAATATTTTCTAGCATGATATTTCTACCTGAGGAAAAAAGAAAACACACCCCTCGATTTCTACACGTGCGTGCATGTCACACAGATACATCTCATTTCTTGTCATATTGTATGCTGTCCCTGGATCAATCAATAATTTATCCATTTAATGTATTTATCAGCTCTCGTGTGTGTGTGTCTGTGTGTACATATACACGTCCTATGTGCTGGTGTCAAAAATGTCTTCTATATTAACGGAAAGCAAGCAACCTCTCGGGTGTTTCTCCACCATGAAATTAACTTTGCATCTTATCCATCGAAGGAGTGAAAAGTGATAACATGTCCCTGTTCTTTACAGAAAACTAAGTGTCAGTCTACACCAGAAAAGGAATTATTCTAGGCATTTTACATTGCATATTTTCTGAAGTGGCTCCCCTCTTTTTTTTTTTCCTAAGGAAAATCTTTATTACTCCGGGGCCGTATAGATTGTAGAGGAAATATGGCTCCTAGGTTTCAACTTAGTCTATTTTGGTTGCCTTTCCTTTGCTTCCTCTTTGGAATATTTATCATGCTTGTCATCGAGAACTGCTTCTGATCACCTAGGAGTGCCAAGAGTGGTACCAGGTGTGTGTGCTTGGCAGTCCTCACCTCCACTACTGTCCACAGGCTGCAACTTGGATTTAACCATGGTCATCATTCACACCCTCGTGGCAGCAGCATCTCGGGGTGCTACCAGCATGATGACAAGCAGCAAGAATGAGCACCAGGACAGCAGCTGTTGTGGGTAAAGTCAGGCGTCTGCACCTGGCTTATACTTGCCCTGCTGCTCCTGACATTTCCCTCCACCCACCTTTCTCATCTGAAAGCCTTTTGTGTTTCATCAAGGCCACGAGAGGATCACCAGAATGACACAATCTTAGAGAAAGGGATCTCAAAAACATCTAGTTCGACCTGCTCATTTTAATAATAAGCAATTGGAGCCCCAGCGGGTCAAGTTTGTTGGCCAAGCTCACGCAGGTGGTTGTTGGCGGAGCAAGGACTGGAGTCAAGTCATCGAACCCACTTTCCGACGCTCTTTCTACCATACCAGTGGCTTTCCAACATCTGTTAGCACAATCCACAGCAGGAAATAAATTTTCTATCATGACCCATGATATCTACACATACATGCAACCAACACAAAAGTCTCATAAAACAATACTGACCTTTACCATATGTGGTACAGTTTGGTATTTTCTATTGCAGTATATTCATTTTAAAATATTCTGGAGCTTGCTTGGCAGCATGTATACTAAAACTGGAACAATACAGATAAGATTAACATGGTCCTTACACAAGGATAACATGCAAATTCTTCCCATATCTTTTGTACATTTACCAAATGTTCCTTTTCTTTCTAGGGATAATATTTATAGGTATACAGTCAAATAATTTGCATTTTTCCTAATTAGATACATCTACTGAATGTCTAGGAAGGTGGGGGTTGAATAAGATACTGAGAAGGGTCCCTTCCAGCTCTAACCTGTCATGTGCCAGATTTGGAATGATCTTATTGTCTGATCTGTCTTTAATTCTGAAAGGCAGAATGATCTAGTAGAGAGAACACTGGGTCTAGTCCTGGCTCCACCATCTTCCAAGTATGTGACTTTGGGTGAGTTTTCTGTGTTCCATTCTCATCTGCAAGATCAAGCTGTTGCTAATTGACAGAGTTCTGAGAAGTGAACAAAATAATGCAAATGAATGCAATAAAAAGCTCTATACACAAGACTTGTTGGAACAGCAATGGTCTTAAATTCTCACATTTCAGAGAAATATGGTGTCTCAAGATGTTTCTGGATTCCCATCAAAACACCTGCATAATGTATTATGAATAAATTTGGTATCATAAAAGAAAAACTATACCCTGGAACGGACTCATTTTTAAAGGCATTTGCAGGTGTTTGGAGAGGGACTGACCCTAAATCTTGAAGATATTCAGCCTCAGAAAAGTAGAAGTCATTGAGAACAAAGATGACGCCACACTCTTGAAAGGGAAAGGTGACGAGTCACAAACTCAAAAATGTATCCCAGAAAGGCTGCTACTAGCAGGTACGAAGAGGAAGAGTTGAATGAACATATGGTGATTGTTCACATACAAGAGCCATGCTGCAGGCTGCCGGGACAAGTGAGGTGGAGTGAATGAACGAGCGAAAACATCCCAGAGGCACTGGATGCCAAGATAGCCCATTTTGAAGAAGGCATCTTTCTAGGAGGTGGCTGGTTTCAGGGTATTCCGTCTTTAGACGCACGAATTCCAACGAATCAGGATTTTAAAAACCAATAGGGAAATTATTTTTGAAAATATTCAAAATGTCTGCAACAACCTGGCCAAGAACAACAGAAGGACCCTCAACAGCTGAGAACGTTCGGCAAAACCATTCCGAAGTTGGTTGTGATGCTTTGCTCGGAGATTTTGTGGCTCAGGTGGAGAAAGGCACTGTTGGCCCTACTAAGGGAGTCAGGGCCGCCAGGCTGCTGCCGCTGCCGCCGTGTGAAATGGAGCCGAAGTTGTTTCGGAGACCCCGACAAGGAGGAGGATCCTGGCATGGGCAGAGCGTGTGGAGGTGACATGGAGGTGGCATGTTCTAATCCCTCAAATGGCGCGTTATCACCACTAATGAACTGTTACAAGAGGTTCAAAGCATGTCACTTACCCGCTCACAGGTAACATTCCGTGTTTTTGAACAGAAAGACATTCGCATCTTCCTTTTTTTTTAAATGCCAGCTATGATTTCAAAGTTTATTCCACAACCCACCGAACAGAGCGTGTGAAAACAGCACACGCGCGGTGGGGAAGGGCAAGCCTTGAGCCGTGTGGGCAGCCTTGCACCTGCTCCCGCAAGCGCACCTCCAGCCTGCTCCCACCTTCTCCTCTACACCTACCCCTACCGCAGCCCTCATTCCAGAGCTTGTCCAGTGCCCCCTGGAACCTCTGTTCCTTAGTGAGCAACCCCCCTCAGCTTTAGCCTGGGGGCAGGGAACTTTCTTCTTTGTTCCTGTTTCCTTTGAAGCCGCGTTCTGTCCACTGGTACCACTCATCCCTCTCCACTCCTCCCAGACTCCCAGAGCTGTGTCCTCCCTTCTCCTCAGAGAGACCCTTACTCGTAAATCCCTCCTCTCCCTGTGCCACTCGGCTGCCCACCACGACCCCCAGACCTCCTAATGGCACGCGGGTGGCGCACCATCTTTGTTTCTAGCGTTCAATCTGCCATCAACTCAGGCACATAAATATCACGTGGACCACACATCCACCACACCACATCCCCTTCCTTCCTTCCCTGCCCTGGGTACAAGCCGGCTTCTGAATCGCCTGCCTCATCCCACCTGAGGCTCTCCGATCACACCTCCCTCTCCTGAGACCTTGTTCCCTTTATTCCACTAACTCTGATGTTCCATCTGCTCGAGCTTGGCCATCCCCCATTCTTTCCACGTTCCCCATTCTCTCAGCATCCTCATGGTTTTGCTTCCTTCCCCTTCCAGCCTAGACTCCAGGACCCAGGACTTCGGCCACTCCTTTGACAATGCTCTAAACCAATGGCCTGTGAATTTATTTCATAACACACATCCAACGGTGAGACAAGAAATAGAACCGACCACCTCTCTCTGACAGGCCTCCCGCCCTCCCTCCCTTTCATTCTTCCTTCGTAAATTGCATACATTTTACTACTGGGCTGACATTTCTTCATTTTAAAACATTCCACAAAAATAAAACGTCATAAATGACAAGATTTCAAACAACCAGTCTAGGAAGAGCTCCAGTGTTCCCTACGCATCCCTAGTGGCCTGTCTTTCACAGCCCCTGGAGGTGTGCACACCCCAGTTTGGGAACCACGGTCCTAAGCCCTGTCACTCTTTTCCCACCCTCACATCCGCCCTGCCAACCAAGCCTGAACCCACCTAGCCACGAGTGCCCCATTCTCTGCCAGATGGCTGCACGGTGCTGGGGGACCAGCGGGGTCCCAGGTGACCTCTCCAGAGTTAGCCTTTCTCCTCAGGGCAACAGCACTGAGAGCCTCAAGGGGTAGAATCAAGCCCACTGGCAAGAAAACGTGCTTCATCTTTGTATCACCAGCCCCTAGCACGGTGCCTGGCACTAGCCTGGGACCCCCTAGCATTTGTCGTGTTTGTCATGCTCAACAGTGTACGCAGGTGCCATGCCCAGCGCTCTGGCTGCACTGTGGTGAAGGCGTGAAGAGCACATCGACAAAGCCCCGCGGGGCAGCAGGGCCCAGCTGGGCGCATGCTCAGTTCAGAAGCCGTGTGAGGATCCCTTGCTCTCATAGCACCTGTCTGCACCCCGACCCAAACGACAGACTGACCTTCCGAAGCCAGACGCTCCACAGCGGACCCCAGCCCGACTGAGGCCCCGTGTGCCTCAGGCAACTTAACTGAAGCCCGTTTCTCACCTTGCCTGTTCCAGCGGGCTGCTATGGAGGCAGGCCAGAGGGCCCCTCCAGCCCGTCTTCACTTTCCCTAGATGCTTGGAGCAGCCTGGGCCCAGGGCCCCAGTGCAGCCCCATTTCCCTTAGACGCCCCCTCACGGAAGGACTCCCTCATTATCAGAAGGAAGAGGTGGACAGGAGAGTGACAAGTAATTTTAAAGGAGCGGCCTCAGTGGATGCAAAATGGGGGGGTGGTGTGGATGTAAGCATGACTGCTAGGTAAGCGCTGAGCAGAGGTGCTGCCCAGGGCCCAGGAGATGTGCCTGTGACCCAACTGTCCTCTTGTTAGGGAACCTTCGGCACTCTACCCCTTCCCTGTCCCCTGCTTGCCACCTGCCACCTGGAGATGGAATCCCAGGGAAGCGGGGTCTTTCGAAGGACACACGATGACGACGGCACTTTCTCAGAGGGGTAAAGATGATTCGGGCAAAATTCCCTCCCCTCCTGTCAGTTCTTCCATCTTCTGTTTCTCCCCTTCTTCGGCCAATGTTTTATAACCTGGGGTCCATGGACTGACCCCTACATCAGAGTCACAGATCTATGAGGAATGCAGATTCCTGGGCCTTGGGGAGATTGATTCAGAAACTCTGAAGCTGGAGCCAGAGAGTCTGCATTGTTTTGCCCATTGAAGTTTGAGAACCCCTGAAAACGGTTACTTCTCCTCTGTTCTTCCCAACCGTGCAGCCTTCGTCCCCAGCCCCTCTCCATCTCGCCACCAACCCCCTTCTGCCACTCCACTCCTCAGGCCATCATAATAAAGCCCGTGGAGACACAAATGGAAGGGCCCAGGCAGGAAGAAGACCCACTGGGCTTTCACTCTCTTGTGCTGACCTCGAGCTCCTCCCTTACCATACCTTATTTTAATTTATCTATGACCTCTTGTGAGGTTCTTAGAGGCCCTGCTTAATTTAATTGGGCTCACTTGCCCAAAATGAATGCTGGGCAAGTCAGGGACTTAGTATATTGAACTCAAAGTTGCCAGGAGGAAACCAAGTCAATCAGGGACCTGAGATCTGGCCTCATGTTGATCTATTTTGGGCCAAAGCCACGTCTACTAATAGGTCTCTACTAATAGACTTGCAAAGTCGGAAGTCTTAATCAATGCTAAACAAGGGATATAAATAATAGGGACGTTTGCCATCCACTTACCTCCTGGGGATGGGGTGTGAACTGGAGATGACTATGGCCACAAAGCACTCTAAACCCAAAGAAAATTCTCTGAACCGTTCTTCCACTCACCGAGTTTCTGTGGCACCGGTCCCCGTGCAGCTCTGACAAGTGAGCTATTTTTGTATGTGAACAAGGAGAGCTATTGTTATCTCTGCTCAGAATCAAGGATAAAAGGGAAAGGTGAGAGGGAGAAGGAGGGCACAAGAGAGAAGGAACGGAGGTGAGATGCAGAAATGCAGAAGGGAGACCAGAAACCAGAAAGAAAGGAGCCAGGTGCCCTTCCCAGGGATGGAGTAACCCACAGGCCAGTGTGTGGAGCCAAAGCGCCACGTGACCCCTCCGCAGCCCCAGTAATAGGCCCTCCCTCTGGTCTCACAGGATTCCCGTGGGACTAAGGATATGTGTCAAAGGGCTCTGGAAATGGTGAACCGGTGTCCATCCCAGGTGTCCCCTCTCTACGTGCAGCCAGGGAGCTCGTGCCCCTTTCCAACACCCTGACCCCAAGACTCAGGACACCCCAGACCAAAAAGAAGCTTAACTAGCAAACTCTTTGCCATCAGTATGTGCATTTCCACTGTCCTCACACCAGACGACCTAGGATTCTCGATGAGGGTGCTATTTTAGCAAGAAACTGAAAACTAGAACAGAAAGAGCCCACAGAACATGCTGAATCCCTGTGGTAACACACCCCCACTGAGGGGCAGGGCTCCATGTCTGTTTTAGTACATTGACACATATTTGTTTCGAGACCAGCAAGGCGGGTGTGGGCTTCCTGCGTTCTGCCCCGTCAGCATGAAAGATTTGCTGCCATAGGCTTGTTCAGCTCCCTCTGGGGCTCTCCTCCTCCGAGCCTGACGAAGATGAGAAGCTCACACCACCGCTTAATGAAGAGATTTCCTTCAGTTCTCATTTCTGACTCACCCCCTTCGGCTTCCCGGGGCCACTAATCATCGGGGCAGGGCGGCAAGGTGCGCTTGCCTCCGGGACCTGGCCACTGGGGGGAGCCAGAGAGCAACGAGGGCCCAACGTTTCCCCGGGAAGAGCTGAATCCCCACCCCCCCCCCCCCCCCCCCACCCCCTCCCCCCCCCAGGCCAGAAACTGTGAGGCTTCTTAGCATTTCTGGATCCATCGAGGGGAAAAAAAAAAAAAAAAAAAGTCTCACCGTACAGTTCCTTGGTAAACTCTTACTTTCTTCTTTACCAAGTTTGGGTGGAAAACAAAACAATTAATTTAAAAAGCAGCACACGAGAACCTAAACATTATTTATGTCTCTAATTATCTCATTCTAGTGGGTATTTTAGTCCCTGTCTGGTCAGGACATTAATTATCTTCATAACTACAGCAAAAGTTAAATAATAAGCACCCAAGGCTACAGCACTACTGTAATGTGCAAGCTTAAATGAACTTATAAATTTTATTAATGGATGCTTTATACAACTCCATATATTATAAATCAAACAAGAAACCTATTTCTATCTTTTAAGGGTGCGGTGAAAAAGCTTTAACATTATTGAGGATAATTTTTATTAAGTTTAAAACTCCCTTTTTTTCAGTAATGAGACTGTTATGAGGATAATTTAATCTAGTTTGTCATGAGGCACCCCGGCTTGTTAAATAAGTTAATAAATGGCTGTGCATTAATCAAAGTGACAAAGCTATGAAGAGCTGGGGATGGGAGACAATTCTGGTGATAGTATTAATTAGTATTTAATTAGAAACTTAGGGCCCATAAATAAAAAAAAAATCATGGTAGAGACATTTATGCAAATTGCTTGGAGCTTGCGGTGGAGTGAGCTTTGCTTTAAAGAAACATGATTTTTTTTCCCCGAGCATACTGTACACAGCAGCACTGTGGCCACACCACGTGGCCTCACCGAGCGCTCTTCTTTTGTCTCCAATTTGTTCCAATTACAGGCCTGTAAATTCAAATCATTCTTTTGACTGTCTTGATTGAAACGTAGAGTTTCCACAATTTCTACTGGGAGTTCTTTTCTTTTTTAAATAAAAAAGAAATGTTTTAGAGAAATAAAGAGTTTCTGATTCTTTTTCTGCTGGGTTAATGAAGATGTGTGCCACCATTTTCTACGAACAATTGTGGAGTCCGTTTGGTGCACACACGGATGCCTCCTTTCTTAAGCCTGGCGAGCTGGACCGGGGTTTTGTTATGTGATACCGTATTGAAGACCGCATGGCCTCAACTGCCACTGTTTTTATGATGATCATAGCGCTTCTCCCTTTTGTCTCACTCACATGCTTTGATAAATGCGCAATTTTTGACGGCCCCAAAAGATAATAACCATTTGGTTCCAAACGTCACTGCTTTCCTAAGGCCCATGTCCCCTTTTTCAGACTTTATTATTTGTTGCATTGATTCAAGAAAGGTTATCCACAGTAAAACTGCTTTTTCTATTCAACAGTCTATCTCTGTCATGGTTCATTTATGTGTGAGCATGACGGACTGAAACCCGTATTATCCACAGCTGACAAGTGTCAGGCCGACAGTTCAATCAGCCCTTCCTTAAGATGATGCCCAGGGCCCTGTGTTTGATGTAGGACAATAAAGCAGGCAGCACAATCAGGGTCAAACTGATCCAATCCCTGTATATAAAGGGGATTCTGCCTAATAACACAGTACGATTTTTTTCCCCCTCTCCAAACACATTAGTCCTTAAACAGTGAGTTGGCCCTTAAGAAATTCTGTGACTGACATGAAAATGCTGAAGTTTTAACGTGGTTGGTTTATCCGTAGCCTCTTGGGGTTGCTGCTTTGTGCGGACTGGTTTTGTCAAAGTCAGAAAAATAATGTATTCAGTGTCTGATCATTTTTAGGGAGTTATTTGAATGGGATTTTAAGTCAGACATCCTGATGTTGACACAGGGATCATTTTCTTGTCCTTTTGTTTTACATTTGTGGCACAGATCATTTGCATCAGCTGATAAAATTAAATCTCTGAAATGCGTACAAAAGCAAGCTCCCTTCAGTGACTCTCCCCAGTCCCTCCACCCCCATGGTAAGCAGGGCTGCTGGGGGTGTTTCTTTATATGAGGTCTGTCTAGAACACAGACTAGAATGCAAACCCGTCTTCCAAATTATGCTCCTTCAGCCCAGGGAACACTTTGACGAAAACATATAGGAAAGCATCTCACTACGAATCCTAAAAACTAACAGCGGAGCCAAAGTCGATAAAATGCTAATAGCCTGCACTCGGCTCCTTGAAGGGACACGGGTGCTGCTGCCTTTGCTAGTCTCCAGGCTTTGCAGATGATGGCAGGCAAGGGAGGGTTGCTCACCTATTTGGAAGGAGCCAGAACACTAAATGCCCTTCATAAGAAGGAAGCCAAAGCTTCTCCCCCCCACCACCCCGCCCTTACGGCACCATTAAACTTTCAAGCCAGAAGGCACCACAGAAAACATCAAATGCAACTTCCAGACTTTATGGATGAGGGAGGCTCGGGGACATTTTGTGACTTCCAATGTCAACGAGCTTGTAAGCGGTGGTGGAAGGACAAAGTTAACAACAACAAAATCCTCTATATTTTGCTTCTCTTTATCTGGTGTCACTGGGTAAGGCCAACTTAGTGTAGGAGAGTCTGATGAGAAGAAAAATTCAGGTATCGGAGAATGGTGGTGCCCAGAGCTACCAAACATGACTTATGTCGATTCCCTTCCTAGACAATTCTAGAAGTTCTAAGAAACATGCTCTCTGTGTTGGTTATTTGATGGGACACTGCTCTGTCGCACTCCATCCATTTCCCCACACCTGCTGCCCTGCTTTGGCCCTGCTGACCCACCACCCAGGCTCCTTTGGTGGTTAGAGACCTTGGGGAGGCCTTGATTATGGTCAGTCAGAGAGTGGGAGGAGAGAGGCCAGCATGTGCCTTCCTTTCTGGCTCCCTGCTCTGATTCCCCATTTCTGAAGAGGCTGATCTCTCCAGCACTCTTGTCCCACAGAGTGGCCTCTCCTCCAGGGCTCCAGCTGTCATGAGCACCCATCATTCAGTTTCATCCCCTTGCCTGTAGTCCTAGGGGGCTAATAGCTTCCTACTATTGCTAATCTCTTGGTGCCCCAACATCTCTTGCTCATTCACCTAGCCCTGACCACACTTCTGAATGTAGTCCCTTCTTTAAGGCTGCCACGGGAACATTCTCAGGTGAATGCTATTTTTTGCCAGAACCCTCAGGGACACACTCAAGTACTTAGCTTCCTAACTGGTCTCCCTGCTTTTAATCCAGCAGTTCTTAACATATTTAGAATCTCATAGAGAATGTGATGAAAGGCATGGGCTCTCCCCCCAGAAAAAATGCACTCACACTTACACACATATACACAAAACTTTGTGTACAGTTGTAGAGTATCCACAGACACATAAAGTCTATCTACATATCTTCTAAGGGGTCCCTAGCAGCTGTAGTCCCTTCCCTCTACCTCTCCTAAAACATCCATTTCTTCCATGTGATCATATCCATTTCCTCCTTAGAAACCTCCAGTGGTGTCCTACCAACTTCCACAAAGCATGAAGCCCAGAATCCTCAGCCAAGCACGTCAAGCTGAATCTGACAAGGCCCTATTAAGAAAGGACTTCAAGCGAAGGAATTGAATGCAGGGGAGTTGTTACAAAGATAGTGAAAGAGGTGAAAGGGATGGTAAGACAATCACAGATGAGCACAAGTGGTAGCCAGTGCTGCGGCTGGAGAAACGAAGGGAAGAGCCCCAGAGCCAGGGCTGTCTGGGAGGCTAAGATTGTAGACGGCACGGCTAAGCAGGAGCTGGATGGAGTGTGGGACAGGGCACAGCCACTGCCGTGACACTGCCCAATGCAGGAAGAAAGGGTGAGGGATATCCTGGCTCCTTTTGTCCAGTTGTTCTCGAATCTTCCACACACTACACTATCTCAGAAGCCAGGTGACACGGAAGCTCTGAGGAGGTCAGTGTCTCGAGGTTCAAAGCAGGAAAGGCGCATGATGGATCTGAGATCAAATAGGTCAATGACTTTCACAAAAGCCCTCCAAGACCTGGACTCACCTGCCCACCTGCCTATGGAGCCATGGTGGAGCCTCGATTGTCCTCAAAAAGCTCGTTCTTCTGCTGTCTACTGTGTACGGACTGTGTGCCAGGCACTAGTTCCAGGAGGAAGATGAGGGAATGCAGCCCTCGAGCGGCAAGTAAATAGTCAAGACTGAGGCTGATGACTTACTTGTGTAGGCAGAAAAGTAGCCAGGGCGGTCAGTTAGAGCAGGCGACCATGGTGGGCTTGGGTAGGCCGGCAGGGCAGCGATAACTCAGGGGTTTGCTACCGGGAAAGGCAGAGAGGGAATACAGATGACTAAGTGAAAGAAGACGCTACATATGGTGTGAGTCCCACCATATGACTTTCTAGAAAAGGCAAAACTATGGAGACAGTAAACAAATCAGTGGTTACCAGGGGTTGTGCAGAGGCGGGGAGGGGTAAACAGGCAGAGCACAGAGGATTTTTAGGGCAGTGAAACTACTCTATATGATACTATAATGGTGGGTATGTGTCATTATGAATTTGTCCAACCCACAGAATGTATAACACTGAGAGTGAGCCTTGCTGTAAACCGTGGACTCTGGGTGATAACGAGGTGTCAGTGTAGGTTCATCAACCATAACAAATGCACCAGTCTGGTGGGGGGTGTTGATAATGAAAGGAAGACTATGCACAGGTGGGGGTACAGAGTAGACAGGCGATCTCTGTACCCTCTGCTCAATATTACTACGGACCTAAAACAGCTCTAAAATATAAAGTCTATTAAAAAATACCCTCTCCCCATAAAGGGATGCCTGAATCTCATCTAGTGGTGTATTAGAGCCAGTTCTTCTGGAAATGTAACAGAGCCACTGGTTAAACACAGCCACTACTCAAAAATAGATTTTATAAGCATACAATTACATAAGTCTTATTAAAAATAAAGGTAACAAATACTCAAAATTTATCGTTTTCTGATTATTTTACTACTATGTGTGCTCTTGAGGTTGGCCATTGTCCGTGAGTGGCAGAAACACGACGTAATGATGTGCCACCGTGCATCTCTTCCCAGCGCTTCATTCCGTGCTGTCACATTGGTGGCTTATGGAATATGTACACCACAGGAATCAGCAAATTCTGTAAATCAGGGCTTGATTTGCTGTGTTGATGTCCAGATGAGGGGTAGGAAAACCATAGCACCCAGGTCAAATCTGGCCTGCAGTCTGTTTCTGCAGGACTCACCAGATTTCACATTTTTAAAGGATTGTTTTAAGGGGGAGGGGCAGGGACAAAGAGACCATTTGTGGTCCACAAAGTGTAAAATATTCACTATCTGGTTCTTTACTGGAAAACTTGCCAACACCTGGTCTAGACTTAAGAAAGTGATGGGTAAGATGTTAATAACACAAATTAAACTTAAAAGCATATCCTATCTGTAACTGTTACATGGCAAATGGCACAGAAAATTGAGGAAATATTCCTCCAGTATTTGAAAACTTTGACCCCATCAGCAAAGAATTCTCTCGTGTCATCAGTGAACAGGTGAAGTTCCAACATACATCTTTACTGTTTCGTGTTCGTCTTATTTGTCAATGTAAATGAAAATTCAACTAACACTCATGCTGGAACTCTACCCATGAGTCAATGGGTGAGTTTGGACAGTGACCAAGCATTCATTAGCAGTCTGATTTTGTGAAATCACAGTTGAATCACAGCCATAAGTTAACTACAGACACAAGAGCTCAGGGGAAAAAAAAAAAAAGGAAAGCATTATCTGAGAATCAATGGGCTAAAGAACATTCTGTAATAAAGAGTATTGTATATTTTATTATTTGTAAGTGGTAGGCTACACAACATTCATATCAATAAAATTTATAATAAATTTATGTATATATATATACATGTATTGTTTTTTTCTAGAGAGCCAGTTATTAAACTTTTACCAGCATACCATTGACCCCACCCACAGAGTCTGACTTAATTGGTCTGGGGAATGGTGATGGCCTTGGTATGGGGATTTTTACAACAACTCCCAAGTAAATCCAATGTGTAGCCAATGTCGAGAATGACTGGCTTCGACGAAAGATCAAAGTGCAGGGAGCAGCATCCCCTTAACATTTCATTCTTCTTGATCAGAAAGGCTGCTTGAACCTGACCAGGGAGGCTCCAGACTTGAGCATGATGAGGGATATGCTGGGGGCAGGGAGGGTGGAAGGTTCCTCCCAGAACTGGACACACCTCACTGGGCTTTTTTCCAAGTTCTCAAAACAAAATTTCTTTTTTTTTAAGATTTATTTATTTATTTGACAGAGAGAGACAACGCGAGAGAAGGAACACAAGCAGGGGGAGTAGGAGAGGGAGAAGCAGGCTTCCCACTGAGCAGGGACCCCGATGCGGGGCCCGATCCCAGGACCCTGAGACCACGACCCCAGCCGAAGGCAGACGCGCTTAACAACTGAGCCACCCAGGCGCCCCTCAGAACAAAATTTCTTGGAGCAATGTTCCCACAGTCTCTTAGACATGCCACTATTATTACTTCCTTTTGCAAAGTGACTCACTACAGCTTTACCAAATGTCCCTTTTCCTCCCCCGTCTCCTACAAACATCGTACCCATCCCCCACATTCCAGCTTAACTATCCCTTCTTCTCTCAGAACTTCCCCAGTTATGACAAACTCATTCATCTCTCCCCATCCCTATATCCATGTACCCCTTGCTAAGAAAACCCTGATTTATTAAGGAAAGCACTGTGCCCTGCTAAATATTCTTTCCAGGCCCCCATTCCAGCCACGAGTGGCCCATGGGACACTGTTTTAGCTAACGACACCTAAGCTGAAGTCCGATGAGTGTTTAGGGCAGAGCTTGCGCTTTCCTGATAGAAGCACTGGACACAGCTGGTGCAGATCCCTGCCCACTTCCTCAGCGCTCACTTCCAGAGCCGGGAGCAACCAGCCATATGCAAAGGTGGAAGAGGAGAAAAATCAAAGGAGTGGGGTCTTTGATGCTGTGGATGAGCCACAACGCCGGTCCCTGACTGCTTGCCTGGGGAAGTCTTGTTCTGTGAGGAAAATAATCTCCTAGTTGTTCAAGCCGCTCTGGTTTGACTCTTCTGTGGCTGCAACCAGACGAAACGTGAGTCTAACAATCTCACAATGGCCTCTCCGATAGCCCTAGGCTCCTACAGACGTGCTCCACGCCACCCATACTCGCCAGCTCCAATGTGTGAACTGGTCATGTCCCAGGTATTTAATTACAAATCAGTTGTTTGGAATTTGGATACACTTTCCTTACAAGATTGGCCTGTCCCAGGAAAATCCAGAAACAGTTTTGAAGTAACATGTCAACTCCTTGGAACAATGCAGATGATTTGAAAGAAGACTCGAGAGGAGTTAGATGCATACACTTCATCAAGAAGTGAGGTCGCTAACAGTGACTTGTACATAGGAAGGCTATAGTGAGGAATCATTCCCGAGGACTTGGCTCTTGCCCAGAGCTGACTTCTGTGGGAAGAATGCATGTAGGTACAGCACGAACTCGGTGGGTGCATGTGTTTGGATCAGAAGGTAGAGGGCACAGAGCGTGGAAAGGCCAATCTTCAAAGTGCGAGAGAAAGGAGATGGTGACATCTGTACCCCGAGCCTCACAGACCGCCTGAGCCATAACTGTTGCATACATGGTTGCATTCGATTTCTGTACCATATTAACGGATATGATATTGGTAATTGTTCTTAATAGAATCACAGAAACGAGAGATGGAAATGCTATATGGTATGATGGAATGCTGTTCCTTTGCCATTGATCATGATAATAAGCCTGCTCATTCATTACTTATAAACCAGCTACAACTTTGCCAATGAGGCAGACCAAAATGGGGAGATAAACAAAATTGGTTTCCTTGCTAAATGCGACGCCTAAGTTTTAAGATATTTTGCTGAAGTTTTAAACTGATTGTCAATTCGTCAATGAGCTATGGCAGGCAGTGTATTTCTGGGTAATTAGTGTGTGTCTTTGGGGGGTTATTTGGCATGAGGCTGAGGGCAAAGTAATTTGTATCTCCCAGAAAGTGCAATAATTGCCTCAAGCTGAACTGCTTGGAAAGTGTATTAATTCTATTAGGAAACATTTATGTTATTTTATATGGCATCCTGTATATTCATGAAGTGTACTCATAAACCATAAATTATTCATTTCGGGGGCATTATCACATGAGCATGCCGTCACTGGTCACTAGGCAAAAGGGCGGGGTTGTTTGTGCAGTTGGAGAATTCATGCCTTGTCGGAAAAGATGCAGGTTGGGTTTTGGAATTTATCTTATTAGAACACTGGATCCTAAGAGGGTGAAGAGGTAGTGTTGAGAAAGGTCAAAGGTAAGGTCATTTGCTTTAAACTAGCTTTTCAGGAAGCCAACAGGCCTTCTATTCAGTTTGCTTATGTGGTCTGGAAAAAAAAAAAAAAAGCCCTGTGAGAGCTAAGAGCTACAGAGATTATAGGCTTAATCTTGATACTTTGGGACACTTCCTTCCCCAGTCCTGCTCAGAATGTCCAGATCATGCAAAAGGCTTATGAATGAATGCTCAGACTGTGTAATAGTTATCTACTGTGGTATAAGAGATTACTCCAAAACTTAGTAGCTGAAAACAACACACATTTTTTTAAAAATTTTATTTTATTTTATTTAAACTCAATTAATTAACACACAGTGTATTATTAGTTTCAGAGGTAGAGTTCAATGGTTCATCAGTTGTATATAACACCCAGTGCTCATTACATCATGTGCCCTCCCTAATGCCCATCACCCAGTTGCCCCATCCCCCCGCACCTCCCCTCTAGCAACCCTCAGTTTGTTTCCTAGAGTTAAGAGTCTCTTATGGTTTGTCTCCCTCTCTGATTTCATCTTATTTTATTTTTCCCTCCCTTCCCCTATGATCCTCTGTTTTGTTTCTTATATTCCACATATGAGTGAGATCATATGAGAATTGTCTTTCTCTGGTTGGCTTATTTCGCTTAGCATAATACCCTCTAGTTCCATCCATGTTGTTGTAAATGGCAAGATTTCATTTTTTTTTGGATAACTGAGTAATACTCCCATATATATATATATCATATCTACTTTATCCATTCATCTGTCGATGGACATCTGGGCTCTTTCTGTAACAACACACATTTATGATCTCATGATTTCTGGGGGTCCGAAACCGTGTATGGCATAGCTGGGTCCTCTGCTTCCCAGCCCCTCACAAGGCTGCAGTGGAAGAGTCAGCCCAGAGTCTGTGGTCTCCCTTGAAGGCTCATCCAAGGAAAGATCTACTTCCAAGCTCAGTCCCAAGCCCTCATTTTCTCGAGGGACCAAGTTCCTGGATGGACACTGACCAGAAGGTGCCCCCAGTTCCTTGCCACTTGGGTGTCTCCAATATGGAAACTTGCTTCATCAAAGTGGGCAAGCCAAGAATGCAAGGCAAAGGTCATGATCTTTTGTAACTTAATTGCATGCGTTCATCAAACAAGTGCTGACCGTCTGCTCGTGTCAAGCACTGTTCTTGGACGTGGAACTCACTCACAGGTGGAAGGGAAGGCTGGCTTTGAGTAGGAAACACTGCGTAGTTAATACTGTGGTTGGAGCTATAAAGGAGAAGTTAGGAGAGATATGAGAGCATGAAAGGAAGGCCCATCTGTGACCTGGTCTTGGGGGTCCAAGAAGGCTTCCCTGAAGAAGGGTCATTTACACTGGCTAAGAAAGCAGAAGAACATCCTAGGCACAGAGAACAGTATATGAGACCCTGAGACCTCAAAAACTTCCAGAAACCACAAAAGCAAAATCAAAGCCAAATTAACAAACAGAGTGAATGTGAAGAGGCTTGACACCAGAAGCCAGAGAAGTAGCTGGTAGCCAGGAGGAGCCAGGCCTACCCAATCTACTTTTCCCTCTCCTCCAGGATAAACAAGAACAACATGGCCACAACCTGGGCCTCATTTGACCTTTAGAGTAGAAACACCACTGGCACTATTTTGTGCCTAGAAAGATGTATGATAATATCTCAGACAGCATCTTGAAAATGTCTTATCCTAGGAAAGCAGCTTCTGTCTTTGTGATACAGAACACGAGCCATTTCTGTCCACTCAGCAATCACAGATTTGCACACTCGGCTTAGTGGAGGCAATCTGGCTGTGACTCCTTCCCAGGGAAACACACCTTCTGCTCCGGGCCATGACTTCTCATGCAACTCAGGAAGCCTCCATCCACTGTCCACTGTCACTCTTCTTCCTCAGTCCCTGGAGGTCAGTGGTTCTCAGTGGGGGAATTGTGAAGCTTGAGGGCATGTTTTTGGTTGTGTCGATGACTGCGAAGCACCACCAGCATTTACTGGGCAGGGACAGAGCTGCAGACATTATTGAATGTATGAGACAGTCACAGCAAAACACTGTCCAAAACTTTTCCCAGAGTTAGTCACCATTTCCCCAAATCATATCATGGTATTTGAGTCACCCATAGGACATGTATAAATCTGCCTTTGAAACTGTCACATTCATGATGATTTTATATACATATATCTGTCTTGTTTCAAAATGTCACTCTAAAGAAAGTGTCAATATTCAGTTAGATGTGGTTCTACCTCTTTCAAATCCAAATACACTGGTAATAAGATGAGGAAAGCGCCTGGGTACTTCCTTATGAGCCCCAGTTCCTTGCTGTTCGAGGGGTGCTCCACAAACCAGCAGCATCTGCATCTACCAACACCCTTGTTAGAGGAAGGATCTCAGGCCCCACCCTGGATCTACTGAATCTGGGTCTGCACTGTATTAAGACCCCCAGATAACTTAGATTCACATAAAAGTTTAAGATGCCCTCTTCTATGTTAGGTATGAAAAAGCACCGGAAAAGCATTTTTTTTAATTACAAATGATTTTCCTTTTATTTCTCCTCTCTATGACATTATATTGCTTAAGGCATTATATTGATTTTTTAATTATATGGAAAAGGTGGCTTATGTTATCAATGAATTTCACCTTGAGAAAGTAAAATGGGAGTTACAAAATCTATTTTAAGGAAAGACGGTGCTGTGTCTGGTAGGGTTGAGAATGATGCTCTAAGATTCCTGGAATTCAATAACTGGGTGTGGTGAACTTTGGAGCATCTGAACGGGAATAGGGCATCGGAGTCAAGTTTCTCTGAACTTGGTCATTTATACACTCTAATGAGTCCTAAACCTGTATGTCCAGCTCCATGTCCACCCCCAGAGGACAGCAGATACATCCCTGCTTTCTAAAGATAGACTGGCCAGCTCACAGAGTAAGTGTCCTGCTTTCTACAGGGTCAGGCCACACTCATTTATTCTACAAATGCATTTTGATCCCCTTCTATGTGCCATGCACTGTCACAGGGTTGTGAGTAATAGAAAGACAAAGCCGGCCTTTGTGGAGCTTACAACAGACAGCCTCATAGGAGAGCTAAGAGGCCCTAAATAACTGTATGAAGAGTTAGGAAGAGGTGGGTGCCCTCGGAGAGGCACAGATCATGCAAGACCCGTGTGTGTATGAGGGGGAAGGAGCTCACACCCACATAGAAAGAGTACGGAAATGTCCCTGGGACTCACCCGAGCCTCTGCACTGCCCAGAGACGGGGCTTCATGCAGGAGCTCTCTGGTGCCGCCACGCAGCTATTTAAACCTCCCATGCTCCCCTCAAACCTGGCTGGCCACACCTGTCCCCCCACCCTTAGCAGGAGCTTGCTTCCTTCTTCTCAAAGTAAAAAGAGTTGTCAGGTGGAACTCCTTGCACTTCCCACCATTGCTGCCTGGGCCCTCAGTGGTGCACGTGCCCTCTCTACTGGATCCTTCATATTAACTGGTAAACACACTTCAATGTGTTCTAATGTCATTTTTCAACCATCACTCAAGCCACTGGCCTCTCCTCTCCTCTCTTTCACAATCAGACTTCTTTAAAAACAAAATGTATTTTTGTATTTATCTCCACCTCCTCAACTCCTACTCACTCTTCAACCCACTGCAACCAGCCTCTGACCTCACCGCCCACAGAAGCCCCTCTTAGTCATATCGCCAACTGCCTGCTTCCTACCAATGCCAACAAACCCTTCTCTGTCTCCCTCTCATGGGAAATTCAGCAGCATTGGACATTGCCGATGGGGCCCTAGAAACAGCCTCTTCCCTCAGTTTCCATGACATCACACCCTGGTCATCTTCCCCTACCTCATGGACCTCTTCTTTTCAGCCTTCTTGGTGGGTTTCTCATCTCTTAAATGCTGAGGTGTCTTGGGATTCAACCCAAGACCCTCCTTGCTTTCAATAAACACGTTCTCTGGACTTGACCGTTTATATCCTTTAATGATTCCAATCTATAGCTCGAGCCCAGTTCTCCCTCTTGAACAGATTTCTGGACAATTCTACTTGTCCCAAAGCTACCTCAAACTCATTATATTCAAAAACAAACAAATTTGTTACCTCCCACCCCACCTGTTCTTCATTCCTCGACCCCTGTATTATTGAATGGCACTACCATCTACCATTTGGCCAGGCTAGACACTGAGGCATCATCCTTGACTTTCCACATTCTCACACCCAGTCAGTCACCCTCAAATCCACGCTTTATCCTATAGCCAGAGTCATCTAACAAATGGGTATTATTATTTCACCACTCTGCTTAAAACACACCCATGGCTCCCTCATTACCCTCAGGGTAAAGTCCGGCCCCATTATTCTAATGCTTCTCTTCCTTCTCATTTGTCCTCCAACCTCAGACCAGCTTGATCTTTCTAAAATATAAACTTACTCAAGTTACCCTCACTTCTTCAGCTTTTAAAAGTGCTGATGGAACCCCATTACTAAGAGGACAAAACCAAACATCTTAAATGATCAGGTTCTGTTAGAAAAAAACATGGAACATTCAGAATGGCTAGAGCACAAAGCATCCTTCCAGAGGGACAAGAGATGACCTGGAGAGGTGCACTGAGCCAGATCACATAGGGCCTTGAACGCCCAAATAGGAAGTTTGCACTCATACCAAGAGCAATGGAAAACATGTCTCTGCATGCAAAGTTTTAAGCAGGTGAGTATTTTGCATAGACCGTGGTGCCCCTCATCACCTCGCCTCCTCTATAGTGGGCAGTTCGGTGTGAGCACAGACTCTCCTTGAGACAGTCCAGCCTGAAATATGACCGACCTCAAGCTTACACCATGTCCATTTCCACTTGCAGCCTCAGGACTTCAAGACAAAAACTGTCATGAGATGGATGAAAATGCATCCCGCCCCCCAAAACTCCCAACAACTTAGGGGAAGAAAGAAGGAGGAGGCAAGGCTGAGCCTATTGTTCAAGCCAGGGTGATGGGAAGATGAAGGTGCCGCCGACAGAAAGAGAGGGCCTCATCAGGAGGCAGAGGCGGCTTGATATCGGAACGCCAGTGAGCAGAAAAACGAGGAGGCAGGAAAGCAAGTCATGTGGGGAGAAGTGGGAGTAACTTGGGGAGTTCCGAAAAGCAAGGCTAGAAAAGCAAGGGGGACTAAGAGCTCCTTCACCCACATAAGTGTCTGTCAGGAAGGGGAGTCTAGGAAAGGAAGGAGGGAGAGGGAGAACCAGCAAAGAGAAAACACCCTGGAGGAGCAGACGGTGCCTCGGTCGGTGAAAGCGCCTTCTAACCCCTGCCCTGCCTGTGAGGGCGTGAGCATCCTCTCCCCGGGACGACTGAGCGGGACGTGCATTCGCCTGTGCATCTGAGTCCTACTTCCAGAGGGAGGGCGAACTAAGTAAGAGCGATCCAGCTCTGAGTGTTCCAACCTCCGCCTTCCTCCCCCTCACCCCTGCTGCTCCCAGTCTTCACGTTGGCGATGCGGCCTCACCATGGGCTTTACCTCAGGAGCAACTCTGAGAAGACAAGCAAAGAGGCAAGGCTTGCCCTCAGTGCCCTCCACCATCGCCCCCTCGGGCCTTTTCTCTGCCACTGTTCCCTCCCCACCAGGGGCCCAGCACTGTCCTGTTGGCCTCCTTTTCACTCCCCGCGAGGCCATGGCCAGGACCTCTAGCTCCTTTAGAACCCATCTGCCCAGGCCACCCCACCCTTGGGTGCTCGGCTCTCTGGGCTTAGACACTCCGGTACCTTGAGCTGGGCTCTGGACTTCAAAACAATTGACTCTATTTGCACACACTGAGACCTTCTCGTTCCCCCTCAACCACACTGGGCTCCTGTCCACCTAATCCCCTAGGGCCCCTTACTCTGAAACCTTCATGCATCTTTTCACACAACGGTTCCAGGAAAGGGCAAAAACTGCCTCTACCTTTTGGGTGAGACAATTTTGCCCAGCAACATGTACCTTGTTGTCTTTCTTCAGACAAAGGGGGGCCTCTGACATAAAACATTTTTTTGGGAGAGCAAGATTCTCTCACACACACACACACAGACACACACACAGACATCAATTTGTCTTAAACATCAAATTGTCAAATTCATGATCCAATCCTCTTGGGGGAAGTTTCTTTGAACAAGTTCAAGGCAAAGGAAAATTAGTTCAGGTCTTTCACTCAATAAATATCTTTTTGAACACCTGTAGTGAATTCGGCGCTAAAGCAGACAAGAAAGAAATGTCAAATGTCTCCCTGGCCCTTAGAATTGCATGGGGAAGGAGAGATGCTCCCATGGAGGACGCCAGGTGACAATACAGGCAGCAGGATAGGGTGAGGGCCACAGGACCAGATGAAACCAGGGACCCTTACACCCAAGTGTGCCTAAGAATCCTCAAGGTATGGAGTCATTTAAAATGCAGATTCCTGGGCGCTGCCAGGAGCTTAGAGTCACTAGGTCTCTGGTGAGTCCCAGAAATCTGCATTTTAAATAATCCTGATGTGGGTATTTTCTTTGAGAAATACTGGTCCAGCCAGTAGCTCTTTCTAGGGACCAGAGGAAAAAGGAAGCCCACTGGGCAGGCCCAGGAAGGGAGCTATTTTTTGTGTTCAGACCTTAAGAAGCTGACAAGGAATCCTTTTCATTCTTCCTCTGCAGGGTTGAATGTTTTGAAAGAGAGCCAATACCTTGCCATTATCTGGAGAATGTGCAATTGGCACTGGGAATAAAAAAGGACGTGGACCACTGAGTCTAGAGTTGATGAAACCAGTTTATCTGAATCTGATTCCAGGCCAGTCTGATGCTGAAAGGTGGCCTCCTGACTCCCTGAAGCTTTCTCGTCTATTGTTTTTCTTTTCCTGGGTGGCTTTGCCAGGACCTCATAGATATCATTATTTTCAGATTACTGTTATTACACACATTCTTCTTGAATACAATACTACTCTGTTTTTATCTCCATACAGCGGAGGACCAAGTTCCAGTTGTGTTTTTGTTTTTGTTTTTGTTTTTTTATCTATATGTGTAAAACAATCAGAGCAAGGCCCTCCAGGGGTTATTCTCTCTGCTTGTAGGTGTGGTAGAAGGTGAGAGGAACTACAAGAGGACCTGCCCCAGCATGAGAAAAGGCACGGTAGGGGAAACTCTTCATGCCCCTCCTGTCCAGCCACTCACTGCTTCTCAACCTCTACAGGGCACTCACTCTGCACCAGGTGCCACGCTAAGATTGGGGGCTTCCATTCCAGAGGAGGGATACAGAATAAATAAATGAACAAACACTGGAAAATAACATTAGTGGTAAGTGTTATGGGTTGTTTTTGTTTTAGTTTTTGTTTTTTAAGCCAGTGAGGTAGTAGAGAGGGATTAGACTGGAAGGCCAGGGAGGAGGTCATGCGGAGCAGCTGTAGGGAGACTGGGGGGAAAAAACATTCCAGATGCCCTTTTGGAGGAATGATCATAGCACATTCAAAGAACAGAAAGAAGTTGTAAATGTGGCCACAGCCAAAATGAGATCAGAGCATAAAAGTAATACAAAGAATTTGGAGAGGGCCCAGAGGTTTCGTCTCAGATGGGAAGAACAAGAAGCCAAATCCTTGGGCTGACTTAATGATTTCCCTATGACCAAGGGGACAGGGTAGTGCCCATTTCCCAGCAGACATTCCAGAAACTGAGCTATCACTGCATCAGGAGCCAATCAAGTCTGATACAAAGAAAATTAGTTTCTGCAGTTTAGCAGCAATGAGTGATTGACGAGTAACACTTCCCAGAAACTGACAGATTGTCAAGCCTGCCTGCTACCCCTGGGTCATCTCAGCCTAGAATTTCTGGCCCAGGGAGAGCAGTCATGGCTTTCTCCCTCAGTGGATTTTCCTATGGAGAGTTCAGGACAGAAGAAAAAGAAAGACATCAGCAAGCTTTCTGAAAGCCACGAGCCGATGGGAGTGCGTGCGCTGTGCCCGTGTCGGGCTCGGTCAGTATCTCCAAGGTAGCTCTGGTTGTGTATAGTTACCCGCGTGGGCGAGGCACATGGACGAGGGGCATGTCCAAGAGTGGACTGCAAACCAAATACGAAGAACTTCTAGTGGCAAGTCATATTTTACTAAATACATGAGCCTGTTCTGCTGACTCAGGATCTGGCCTTACAAATGGACCTTTGGTAGAGGTTGAGCCGAGCGAAGACACCTGCCTGGTTGGCTTTGGCCCCATATCTGGGCTTGTCTCGGGCCAGCTGTTCTATAGGGGCCTCCAGGACAGTGTGGCCAGAGAAAACACAGCGTGCCTAGTTTAACTTGAATTTCAGAAAAAGAACAAATAATTTTCAGTATAAGTATGTTCCATGCAATGTTTGGGATATATGTATGCTAAGAAATTTATTCACTGTTTTTCTGAAATTCAAATTTAACTGAGCGTCCTATATTTTTATTTGCTAAATCTGGTATCTCTCCTCTATCACAGTGTATGAACATCAAGCTTCCCTGGGTTGTAATCCAACACTGAGACCCCCAGTGGGGCTTCTCAGAGTGGGATTTGCTTCCACCCTACCCAAGAAAGTAGAAAGCCCTCTGCGTGGGAACATATACCTAAGAGCTCTCTGTAGGGCGCAGCTGGCCTGATAGAGGAATTATTAGACGAGGCCAGACTCAAAGACCACCTTCGATTTTGTGGCAAAGGGATCCAAAGTATGACTCCCTGGTTAGCCTGATTTGTACTTCCTAATGTTGATCTTAAAGATTGAGTGTATCTCAGTTTTTCAGAAGCGTCAGTCTGTGCAAAACATTTCTTATCCTCTACTCCTGAGCTATGCCCTTAAGCCCTAAGATGTGGGTGCCCTAAATACAGATGCTGTCAGGGAGCCCCCAGATACGGGTGCCAGGATCCCCTGCAGACGGCACCCAGGAGTCTCCTTTGGACCATGCTTTCCGACCTCGGCTCTCACCCAGGGCTCATTAGCTCCTTAGGGCCCCGGATGCTCTTGCATGCTCACCTGACCCACTCTTCTCTTGCCTAATACGACCTTAGTAACCTGACGCTGGTTCTGGCGGCCTGCCCCAGGCACCAGTGGACTATGTTCCTGGGTGTTATTGCTGGGATTTGCTCCAGCCTCTTAAGAATGCCACCTCGGCCAGCCCGTGTCCCCAGACCCTGCTGGCCTGCCCTGTCCAGCAAAAAGACGAGACACTAAGATCATTCAGTTCTGTCCATGCCTTCACACAGGACTGTGAATTCTATACTGTGGTCACATACTATACAAATAATGCTTCCCCCTTATCCCCCAAAAGTCCCTTAGACAAGTTCAACCCCTATGTGCTAGTTGTTCAGAGTGTTGTGACCATGTATGTTCCCCTGACCATCCCTTGGCGCTTAGGCACGATGGCATGGAAACCCAGGATGGCGCTCCAGGGATGACAACATGCAGAATCCTCTCCTTGCGGCCCCCATACAGCTCTAAGGGCAGAAGTGTTCCATCTAATGGTCTGCCCTCCTCTCACGACCCTCCCTCTCATGGTTTTGGGGTCTGGTCTCTGGTTTCTTTCTCACTCCATTCCCTAGACACATTATCCACGACTGTGTCAGGGATCCTGGGGCAGCTGCACTCTGGTTTGATAGAGAGATGATGTAAGGTCGCTTTCCACCTTATTATCTTGAGAAAGCATGAACGTACCAAGTTTTGGGGGGCCTGAAGCCTATTCCACTCCCTGACCCAGTTCTCTTGCAGAATCTTCGGAACCTGTCTCCACACCTTCGCTATGGCAGACGGCTGATGTTTCCCTGCATTGTTGTCTCGGGCTGAGGCTGCAATTTTCCTGATTTGGCCCTTGCATATTATTTAATTGTTTATCTTGACATACAGGTTTGTCCCAGAGGGGAATGCTTAAAAAGTGGCATGGCATCCCTCGATATATATAAAGAGAGATGCAGCTTTCACTTCCCGTGGATGGGTTTTCTCCTGCCAGACTCCTCCCAATTATCCTGCAGGCTTCTTTGCCCCGAGGGCAGTTTGCAGCTCCAAGGGACTGGAATTGGCTTAAAAAAAATTCTTTCCTCTCTGTGCCCCATGTGAGGGGGCATTGTGTGCTCTCTAAATAATAAGCCTGGCTTTGTGTGACCTAACTGGACAGGGCCCTTTGAGAGATTTTTCAGTTGCAGAGCGAGCAGTCAGCTGCACCCTAGGAAACCAAGAAGTTTCCAGACCAAGGAGAAAAGTCCATGACAGCAAGATTTTTTTCCTTAAATCGTATTGTCAACTAATTCCTCTCCTCCACTAGTGTTCAGGGTAATTAGGTAAAAGTGTAGCAGAAGAATCCAAGTTTCTATTTTGGATCTGATAAATGACAGCATTTAATGAGATGGCCCTCACCCCTTGCTAACAAAACAACAATCAACCATTCTAGTGACCTTATGAGTTAGATGCAAGACATTGTCATCGATCAAGGTAATTACTATACTTGCTGATTTCCTCCTCCAGACCCTGGGACTGGCTAGAAACTAAAGGGTTAGAAAGAGGTAGAAGTCACAATGCTTGGCCTCCACCTCACAAAAACCCACTCAGAAGAGAAGAAACTGACCAGAATTGACCACCTCCACCATGCCAGGCTGGGGATTTACACACACAAATTATCTTGTTTAATCGCCTCAATAGCCCTGTAAGGCAGAGAGTAGCAGCTCCATTTTACAGATATGGAAACTGGTATCCAAAAAGCATATAAGTGGGAGGCAGAATAATGTCCCCCCAAAGATGTCCATGTTCTAATCCCTGTGAATATGTTAGCTCAAAAGGAAAAAAAGGGGGTGGGGGAGAACCTGGCAGAAGTGATTCAGTTAAAAAAATCTTGAGATGGGGAGATTGTCCTGGATTATCTGGGTGCGTCCCAGGTAATATCAAAGGGCCTTAGGACAGGTAGATAAGAAGGTCAGAGTCAGAGCAACAGAGATATGACAAAGGAAACAGAGGCTGGAGTGATGTGGGGCCACGAGCCAAGGAATGCAGGCAGCCTCTAGAAGCTAGAGAAAACAAGGAGGTGGATTCCCCCTGGAGCCTCCTGAAGATACCAGCCTTGCTGACCCATTAGACTTCTGACTTCCAGAACTGTAAGGTAAGAAAGGGGTGGTGTTTTAAGGTACTAAGCTTGTGGTAATTTGTTGCAGCAGCAATAGAAAACTAACACAGTGTGCTTATTCACACCTGCCCCAATTGCATTCCACAGATGACTTGAGCTGGCCGGAGAACTTTCCTTCAGAGTGATAGGGCCAGGCAGCGCTGCCATATTGCCTCCTGGCCCCTGGAGTTCTGCAAAGCAGGGGCCCCAGGGCAGGATTCAAACCAAGTCAACAAATGTGTCCTTAACGTCTATATCCTTTCTTCTTTGCTGATCTGCTCTCTAAAGATAACATTTAGGGGCAAAATGAGCAAAATGTCAAAAGAAATATTCCAAAATAACATGATAAGCTTAGTGAATGACTAAGGAGTTCAGGAAATAATGCTGTTCTGAGAAATAATTAGTGGTGCATACAGCGGTGATCAGAGCCAACTTGGTGGAGGGGGTGCAGCTTCACCTGGGCCCTCCAGCATGGGCAGGGTAGGGGTAATGCGGGAGGCAAACAGAAGGCCTTACAGATGGGGAATGGCCTGATATAAGAAATACTACTAGGAACAGAAGCAGCAGCCCATCTCCCCACCCTTGATCCCCCACCCCCCACCCCCCGCTACCCTCACCCCTCCCCTGCCTGTGGATTCCATTAAATCTCCCAACTGAAGTTTTGGCAAAGGCTTTATAACATCCTGTGTTGTCCCGTACCTTACAGATGACAAGTTTGGACGCAAACAGGTCTAATGTGTCTTTCTTGCCCAGAGCTACCCAGCATATCAGGTCTGCCAGGCCAGTGCTCCCCAGCAATGAGGAACAAAATGTTTTCAGTTCTTCAAAGTCAACAAGCATACTCTTTGTACGTGTGAGTGGCCGGTTTGATTCAGCATGTCCAAATAAGGAAAATTTGGAAGAGAATTCCAGACTTTAACCTGGGTGGGGCAATTTTGTTAAATACAAGGATGGCGTGTTCAGAGATACCTTTTTAAGCCACCTTTAATTTGTAACGAAGCAAATTTTTATGCAAGAGGTGGCATATAATAAAAATGACTTGGACACAAAAGACCCAACCTCTAGTCCTGAGTTCTGTTGTCACCTGAAACATGACACGGAGCAAATTCTGTTACACCCTCTATGAAATGAGCAGTTGGTCTTAAAATTCTCTTAATCATTTAAGATGCTTTGGGCCACAGGCAACAGAAATCCCGATTCAAACCGGTTTAAACATGAAGGAAATGCATTATCCTGCAAAACAGAAAGTTGAATGGCAGGGCAGCTTAGAGGCTGTATTAGTCAAGATTCTCCAGAGAAACAGAACCAACAGGATATATAGAGAGAATGAGATTTATTATAAGGGATTGACTCACAGTTATGGAGGCTAAGAAGTCCCATGATCCGATGTCTGCAAGCTGGAGGCTCAGAAAAGCTGGTACTGTAATTTCACTCCAAACCCCAAGGCCTAAGAACCAAGGGAGCCGGTGGTGTAAATCCCAGTCCAAGTCTGAAGGCCAAAAAATGAGAAGCACCGATGCGTGAGGGAGGGAGAAGATGGATGTCTCAGCTCAAGCGAAAGAGCAGATCTACCCTTCCTCCACCTTTTTGTTCTACTCAGGCGCTCAACAGATTGTATGGTGCCCCCTCACATTGGTGAGAATGATCTTTACTCAGTCTACAGATTCAAATGCTAATCTCTTCGGGACATATCTTCATCAACTCACCCAGAAATCATGTTTTACCAGCTATGTGGGCATCCCTCAGTCCAGTCAAGTTGACACATAAAGCTAACCCTTACAATGGTTGATTGATTCAGTGGTGTGGATGATGTCATCAATGACGTGGGTTCTTTCTTTCTCTCCATTCTTACCATCCTGAGTATCAGTTTAATCCTTATGCTGATAGTATGATGACTGTCATGATTCTAGGCATCACAGTCAGACACAAAGTATCTGGAGGAAAGGGAGAGAGCATCCTCCAGAAGTCTTCCCCTCACATAGCACTGGCCATCAGTAAGCCACACATACCCATTTCTGAACCAATTACTGAAAAGGGGATCCCTTGAGAAGGGTTGTTCCAGCCCCTCCTGAGGGTGTGGAAGAGGGAAGACAAGTGAACAAAAGCATGATTCTGTGTGGACGGAAAATGGGAGAAACTGCAGGTGGACAGGAAATTTATAGCGATCTCTGTACTCTTAAAGCTCCAAAACCCCATAAGTTAAAAACTCAGTGGTTGCTTGATATGGTTTAAACCCAGACTGGCAAGATCCATGCCTACCCAGAACCAAGCATTGGGCTATACATCAGCACTGAGCAAGCATCAGAGAACTTTCATGAAGCATCCCTTCAAGGGGATCTTGACCACTTCATAACCAAGACAGTCAATCCCATTGCTTTAACCCTTCTTACCGCTGCTGGAGAATTGAAGCCCGGCAGTTTGGGTTATATAGATGAATGAGAGAAAAAGGTTGCTCTTAATTTATGCAAGTTCCGTGACAATTGGCCAACCTACCTCCCTGTTTTCTACCCTGAGACAATCCAAGCAAATCTTAGGGTGTTACATGGTGAGAGAGCAGTAAAGTGGTGGATGGGGCTATGGCATTTTCTTAAAAGAAAATTCAAATTGGCTATTAGAGTTACTGACCTAACATTGACCATTGGCAGATTGTGTCTGTTTAAACTCATTTCCAGATCACTTGAATGAGAAATAGCAGTTTTCTCCTAATGTAGACCAGGGCCCTAGAGTTATTTCCTAAAGCTGCAATGACTATTGTAAGTAAGGAGAAAATAGACGGATAGAGGTTTGATGAGAAATTTTACACTTCTCGTGAGTCTTTTTGTGAGGGGCTCAGTGTGTTTGCTCAATTCCAATTACCTGCCTCTTTCTTCTCTGGCTGGATTAGTAACTATTCAATTCAACCAAAGCATAGAACAGTATCACTAAAATGATTGTTCCTCTCCCAACAGGATACTTAGGTTTTGACTGAGTAATCAAACTCTGTAAGAAATTTCGCCAAGATATTTATTATACCAAGTAACGGGAATAGGAGGTATCCTTTGTTATATAATATATTGTAACTAGCTAGAAGAAATAGATGAAAAAAAATCCTCCTTAAACACAAAAGTCACACATATGTGGTAGTAAATTTATGTCCCCCGTCTCACAACACTGTTACCAGACAACCAAGAGAATAAGAAGCATATAAAGTAATAAGTATATTCGAATAAGTAAAAGAAGTAAGCATTTTTCAAGTAATAACTTTTCTGGCAAATTATTGCTGGTAGTTGTCGAACTCTGGGGAAGGCGTTCTGTTCTTGTTATAAGGCTTGAAGTTGCCATATAAAAGTGGATCTAGACAGCCACATCGAGGTGAATTCCATAGGACCTGTGATCATAATTAATTCTCTCTTCCTCCCCATCAAACCTCTAAGCACACCTACCCACAGATGTTATTCTATCTCATAGGGGGTTCCATTCCATTTCCATTCCATCCCTGGTGGAACTGCTAATGGCCCAAACAAGGAGAAATAAGAGAGAAGAACCAGAAGATAAACAAAGGTCCAGAATCATCTGCAAGCTAAATAACACATACTTGGAGAAGGGTGGGCCTAATAGTAGCCAAATGAGAGAAGAGGTGAGATGTGTCAATTTTCTTTCAGCCCCTCATTCCAGGTCCTGGGTTTATCCTACCTCACAGGCCGTCTCAGTTAAGGGGAAAAAAAAGCACATTCATTTGGTGGAGACTTCTTATTTGATGTCTTCAACATTACATGAAGCATTGATTTTTTTTTTTTTATACTGTCTTTTGCTCCCCTGCTTGAGGTTTTCCTTGGGTGGAAGGCATCTTGAAAGCCTTCTGCCTTTCATTCTCCCAGAATCTATGCTCTGATCTTGAGACATTAGTCACAGTTCCAAGGAGGGGACAGGTCAAATAACTTTACAATCAAAACCCAAACCTAAACAGATGGCTCCTTTATTCCAAAAAGGCACAAGCACTTGTCACTCTCTTGTGATAATGGGATTTGGCCTCAACGTTAAGGCATCCCAGAAGCAGAGAGCTGCAGTTCGGGCCCAGTGGGCTCTCTGCTCAGTTTCAACTCCCAGCCAACCGACTCGAGATCTTCCAGCCAAGTGTGGACTCAGGATGCGCTAAAAAGATGAATGCCTGAGGAAATCCTAGGCAGGCTGGCTACATTCTCCAAGTGTGGTCTTTGAACTATTAAGTGCATCAATTCACCTGAGGACTTGTTAAAAATGCAGATTCCTGACCCCCTCCCTGATGCTGTGAATCAGCCCAGGAATCTGCTTTTTCAAGAGGCTTATCAGGTCATTTTAACGCTCTTTGACATAGGAGGACCACTTCTAGACTCTCGGTACACAAACGTGGTCTTGAGACCAGCGGCATTAGCAGCATCCAGGAGTTTGTTAGAGATGCAGAATCTTAGGTCCCACCTCAGACATCCGAAATCACAACCTGCATTTTAACAAGATGTCCAGATAATTCCTTAGAGTTCGAGAAACATTTTGCTAGAGTAGTTTTGTCTTATAACCTTGTTCCCACCAGCTCGGAAGAGAGTGCAGCAGCACAAAAAGGGGCTTCCTCTCAATCCTAAACTACATATTAGGATCAGTAAGGAAGTCTTTAACAACACTGACATTTCAGTCCTGCTATAGCCAATTTAACCCAGCCTTCTGGAAGGGGGGCCTGGGCATCTGTATTTTTAAGAGCTCCCTAGCTAATTCCAATGTGCAGCCAGAATTGAGAACCACTATTCCACCAAAGCAAAATTCAGAATCAAAGCTTACCCTAAAGACAGTGTGAAGCTGGGTCTCACTCCCCTAAAAAGCGATCAGCCATTTGCCTAGTAACAAGGGATTCTTAAAATATTTGCCTTTTACTAAGAAGAGGCAGCTTCAGCCTTTTGAATGGCTACTCATTGTCCATGCCTCATACAAATATGTTGGGTCTCCACCGCCCGGGAGCTCAAAAGCAGCATTCCCATCCCCTTTGTTACTCAAGGCCGGGCTCTGGCATCCTCGGGATGGGAAATGGCTTCTTCTGAGGCAGCATTTCTCTTAGCTTTCTCTGCCCCTGGGATTTGTGATTCTGGACAAGGCATATGTCTTCTCACCATGCCATTTCCCTCATTTGCAGAGGGAAAACACAGTGTTCATTGATTCCTTTGGTTAAGCTGACTGGTGCCCCTGGCTCCCGTCCAGTGACTATTTCTCTTTGCAGCAATCCTCAGCTGGGGGAGAGCCAGGAGGGAGATGGCTGCCCACTTAGAGCCCCAAGCCCCCCGTGCTCTCTATCCTGTGAGCTCTCCAAATGCCAGCTCATTCCACTGATTCTCTTCTACCCAGGCAGGTCCATCAGAAAGCCTTGGAACAGGTTTGAGAACAGAAAGGCTACTGGATTCCTTTGAAATGTCTGAGTTCAGTTTAAGTCCAGAGTCCAGTAGATCCCAGCTGGAAGAATAAAACCCTTTTCTCCCAGGGGAAAGCCTCCTGATTGATCTGGATAAACACTCTTGAACTCTAACTATAGCACATGGACTCACCACCGTTATTTCTATTTCTATAATTATTGATAGCTGATGTTTCTTTTTAACAGTTGCATACACCTTTCTCATCTTCTCTCCACCTCCTACTACTAATAACACTGATGGCTTGCTATGTGCATTACCATGTGACCTGCACATCCATCTGCAGAGGTAGATGCTTGCCATTTGTATACCCATTTTACAGATACAAAACTGAAGTTTCAATAAGTTAAACAACTTGCTCCAGTTCCACATGGTGAAAGTGGCAGAAACTGGATTTCATCCAGATCTATATTATTCCACTAGGATATGTCTACCAAATGGGCTCTTCCTTTGGACGTTTCCCAATCCCTCACCTCCAGTCTCTGTGCTTCCCAGAGCAAGATCTCTGCCACCAGATCTTCCCTTCTGGCTCAACTTGTTTCGGAATTAGCTGGAGTATGTGCCAGAGTCAAAAGGATTTGGAACTAACAACAAGTGAAGAGGGAGTGAAGAGGAGTAAACTCAGATTCCTATTTTATATCATATACCCAAATAAATTCCATATGAATGAAACATTTAAATGAAACAATGGAAGTACTAGAAATATTTGTAGGTGGGAGACTTAGAAAATCCTGAGGTAAGGAAGGACTTTAGAGAGTGACACCAAAGGCAGAAGCCATAAATTAAAATATTAAGAACAACTGCACAAAAATTTTAAATGTAATTTTAAATGTGAAAAGCAATTGACAAATTGGGAAAAGTAGAAAACATGTAAGACTTAATAGAGAGAATATAGATATTTTTTAAAAAACTCCTACAAACCAGCAAGAAAAAGATGAACACTCCAATTAAAAAAATGGGCAAACATAAAAGAATAAAAAGAAGACCACAAATACTCACGATTGATGATGATGAATTGTGGCAACAGATTTTACATTCTCTGCAGGTGGGAGTATGAATTGACATAACCTTTCTAAAGGTCAATTTGACAAAATGTAGTAAAACTTTTCTAAAACACAGAACAGTTAACCCAGCTGTTTTGAGGAATCGATCTTAAGGAAATAATTAAGGACATGCACAGTGACCCAGCAGGAGAATGACCCGGGTATGGTGTGGACAGAAATAAGACACGTGGCAACACTCTAAAAGCCCAGGAAAGGAATGGTTGGAAATCTCACCCCACATCCCTGCAATGGAGGCACTGGGTGGTCTTTAAGGACAGAGTCTATTTATTGAACCATATTCATTGTGAGGATGCTTCTGTGGAAAGATGTTCACAATATTTTGTTCAGAAAAAAAGGAAGTCACTTGTCCCACAGAATAACTGTGTTGGCACTCAGGATATACAAGAAAGGTTTGTCTCTAGGTAATGAGAGCATTTTGGGTTTCTATTTTCTTCCTTTTGCATGTTTGTGTTTTTTCGTTAGTTCAAGTAACATGTACTGCTTTTGTGACGAGAATGAAAAATACAATAGGAGTTGTAAAAGGGGACTCAAGGAGCCCCAGTCCTAGTCCCTGGTGACCAACACTGAAAGGGGTGGACTGAGTGAGAGAAGGGACCCACACTCCTGAGAGGGAACTGGGACCTGCCCAGGGAACGTCTTGCCCTCCCGGCACCTTGCCAGCCCGCTGGAGGCCTGTCCTTCCCTGCGGCCAAATCAGCAGTCACTCCCGCCTCTCCGCACCCTTCTTTAGAGAGACCTGAGCCGCCGGCGTGGGTCCCAGCCCTGCAGAGGGTCCCGAAGAAACAAGGCGGGGACGGATACAGCCTGCGCCTGAGGAAGCTCCACGGGGCAGCAAGGACCAGGCGCTCCTGCCGGGCTTGGCCCCTTTTTCGACCGCGTGTGGGTATTTTCCTGAGATAGGTTTCTCTCCCTTGGACCTGCCTAAAAACATCCTTTGATTAAGATTCTCCTGCCCTTGATTAAGATTCACTGGTGACCGAAGGGGGCCGCCTCTCTCTGCAAGTGCCGACAGCCCCACCAGTCTTTTGGCAGCTTCCTCTCCGTCTCCCTCCCCTGTCCCGGGCCAACCCTGACCACGCCTCAAATTGCCCCTAGGAGGCAGAAATGCCAGCTAACCGCCACGGTGCCTGGTGCCCGCGCGGTGGCCGGGAGCCACCCCGGCGCCGAGGCCGGTGGGCCTGCGCAGGGCCCCGCGGCTTGCTGGAAACCCATTTGCCGCCAGTCACTGGATCCCGGAGAGGGGGACCTGGGTTCATGAAGCCAGAAACCGGGGAGGTGCACCCCGCCCCGGCAGCCCGCTCGCAGGCATCCCGCAGAGGCCTGCCCGCCCCTGGAGGCGCGGGGGGGGGGGGGGGGGCGCAGGCCCGCTTCAGGTTTCGGTCCCAAACCCCGGGAGCTCCCTTCCCACCAGGACGTCGGTCACGGGTCTCTGGGCAAGGTCGCCCCGGGACGCGAGTTCCCGCCCCGCCTCGGGCCGCCGACTTCCAGGATCAGAAAAGCCACGCTCCGCTGAGGCCCTGGGGCTGCTCCGGCTCGGCCTCCTCGGTGGCCGGCGTCGGGAGAGAGAGGCAAGGAGCCTCCCGCGGCCAGCCCGGGCGCCTGCCCGGTTCTCCCGCTCTCCCTCCTGGGCCCGGCGCGCCGACACCAAGAGGGCTTCCTAGCACCCACCCCCAGCTGACCAACCTAAGGGTGTCGGATCCCGCCTCCCCCTCCTCCTGCACCCGTCCCCGCCCCAAGCCCGGGCGTTGCGGGGCTGTGGTCGCTTAGTCCGGTGGCCTCTGCCCACCCCTGCAGGACCGGAGGTCTCTCAGGAGCACAGCGCCGCCCCCACCCCTGCAGGACTGGGGCACAGAGGGGAAGGGGCAGGGGCTGCCGGGCCTGGACCGCGCGCTCCCGGCACGTGGCGCTGCTGGGCACGCGGAGAAAGTGACCCACGGACCGCGGACGAGGGAAAAGGAGGCGAAGTCCCCCTCAATCCAGCCTCCGCAGCGCTGCCGAGCTCACGGAAGGACAGAAGTAATTTACTAAAACAGCACATTTTAAGAAAGGAAATTTGAGACAGCAATAGCAGCATCTCAGGGAACGGCAGGGGGAAAAAAAAAAGTTGCGAATCAGGCTTTCGCGCAGGGACTTAGATTTTGCAATAAGCGCTTAATTAAAAATAAAATATATTGATGCGGTAGGCAAGTCGCGTTCCTGGGAAGGTAAAAATACAGTGGACTCCCCCACACCCCAGATGCTCCACCTGCCTGCTGTAATTACAGGGCTTCAGAGAGGAGGGGAAAAAAACACGACAGAGAGAAATCTGCTTGCATATTTTTCTTCTATTGTGCTGGGCTCATTTGAATTATAATGTGTTGCAGGCCAGAGTCGGAAATTTTGTGCCTTGAATAATGAATCCCCCTGGAGCCCACGGTACCTGTACTTCTCTTTAGTGTCCACTGAGAATAACGTGTTCGACATTCAAGTGACAACACTGGAAAGGATTTCAAAGCCCCGGAGCCCCAGAACGCTGTACAGCCCGACGGCTCTTCTGCCTGCCCTCTCTTTGGCTTCCAAATGCAGCAAACTCCGTCGTGCCTTAAAATACACGGGTCCTGGCTGTGACCACAGAAATACAGTAGAGATAAACAGGCTCTTACTTGTGAGTCTGAGGTAGTCCTGCCCTGCACAAAGCTTCAAAGCTGCTAAGGCTCCAGGATACTACCCAGATTTTTTTAAAACGGGGGAACAGAGAGGCGCACTGTCTTGTCCCAAGCCAGGACAGGCTTTTCTGGCGTGAATAGCGCTGCACTGGCTCAGGCTGGCTTTCCGTAAGAAAGATAATAAACATTCAGTAATTCAATAAAACAGACACGGTTTAAATCACAGGCAATCGCCAAACCTCTGGGACACTTTTCGGTTCTGAACAGCTATTTGACAGAGGTTTTAAGTTAAGGGGCAAATGTAGAACAACAACAACAACAACAAAAAAAAAAAATCTGAAAATCTCACTAAGATGAGAGAATGAAAGCTTTTCAAAATGATAGAAGTGGGCTTTCATGCTTCAACTTTCAAACAAGTGTTGTTTTGTTTTGTTTTGTTTTTGTTTTTTAGTTGATCGTTCTTTCTGGTTGGAAATAGATTCAGAAGCCCTTTTAAAAACAAGTCACTTTTGGCCAAATATATTAAGGTTTATCCACGATACCATGGGACCATTAAAAAAAAGTTCTTTATTGACATGAAAGGATTCCCAAGGTACATTGCTGAGAAAAAAAGTAAATATACTCCTATTTGTATGGGGTGAAAAGATTAAAAAACAAAAACAAAACATGTATATACCTATTTGTTTGTATAGCCATAAAATATCTCCAGATGGATATTGCCTTTTGGGAATGGCAGGAGGGGGGCAGGGGAAAGACTGTCCCCTGTTTATCTAAATCCTTTGCCATTTTGTTTTTAAAAACGTAATTGGACTGCTTGTTTAAAAAACAAATAAAATTTAATAAATATTAAAGTCATTCAAGCTGGATTACAGCCAAGTCAAGACTTGGTGATGGAGGGAAGGTCGGCACAGTTAATAGTTAAGACTGATTCTTAAAGGCAACTATCATCATTACTTTCTCATCTTTTCATTGAGTCTGTTAACAGCTTGCCCAAGGAAGCTGATACAGAGTTTTCTCTGCCTGCCCCTCTTCTCCAACATATGCACAAACAGGCAGGGAAATGACCTGAAAATGGGATGTAGGAAGGAAAAGAAAAAAGAAGCAAATTCCAGGTTTAAACAGCAAGTTGACAAAGGACTGCTGACTACACTCGTTTACTTTTTGAGCTGGGACATTTCCTTTGTATCCCAAGAACTATTTCAGGACTTTGTTAAGTCCCTACTTATTAATATTCTAAGAGCTTTGAGCTGAAAAGAAGAGAACCCCGAAGCCTGGGAAAGGCAAGAACTCTACCAGACCTTTGGGTCTGGCTGAACCATCTTGAAATAGCCTTTTAGAGTTTGCTGTACCACTTCCAGCAGCCGCTCGGGGCAGGGAAATGCAGAGAATCATCTACATGGTGTGAGATGTTCCAGCCCCCCCCACCTCCCCTCCCCCCGCCAGGAGCTCTCAATCCTGCTTCTCAGATGCTAGATCCTACAGTCCTGCTGATTCCCAAGGTGGCCAGAGAGTGAGCCCAAGAGCCCAGCTGGACCCCAACAGGGGACCATCCTCCCCAGAGACAGGGTGGAAACTTCCTCTGTGATAGACTCCTCCCACCCAATCAAAACATACAACCCCAAACAAACAAAGAGACAAAATTTCTTCTCTCCTTTCACCTGCTCTCTGATTCCCACTAACAGAGCCCAAACCTTCCTTTCTCCACTTAGAGCAGAATTTCTCAACCCGGCACTTCTGACCCTTTGCTCCAGATAATTCTTTGTTAATGGGGGGCTGTACTGCGCACTGTAGGATGTTTAGCAGCAATCCTGGCTCTGTCTACTAAGTGCCAGGAGCACCCCACCCTGAGCTGTGACAACCGAAAATGTTCCCGGACTGCCAAATGTTTCCTGGGGAAGGGCCAAATCATTCCCAGGTGAGAACCATTCGATTAGAAGCTGAAAGCTGATATTTCTGGAAGATGTAACAGCTTCTTTCTGTGTTTAATAAAATGGTAAAACAGAAATAATATTTTAAAAAATCATTGCCAGACAAATAAAATGAGAGTAAGAAGTCAAAACCATGGAGAGGGAGAAGGAGGCACGAAACACAACATGGAAGCCATTTGGGGGAATACGTATCTGTCAGGAGGTAGAAATTTGGTGGAACACAGGTGACATTAAGATGTCCAGCTGGGTCCTTTCCATTTACCCCTACAAATTCACCTTCCACCCTTCTCCCTGCTTTGTGCCTCAGGAAGTATATCCTGATGGGTGGTCCTGACAGACTTCATCAACATGCCCTCTCTCTTCTCTGGCTTCTGGGTTTGGTCACTGGAAGGAAGAGGCCAGTGGGTATGTGGGAGGAGAGAGAGATTGATTACTCTGCATCTCCCCTGGCCAGATTCTGGTTTGTTGACTGCTTTTGTCTTCCACAGGTGGGAGCCTGTGGACAGGAGGCTATTTCCTAGAACGACAGCTCTCTTTGGCATGAAGCAACCGTGCCCTCCTCCTGGCCTTCTGGCCTCCAGGTTCTAGCCCCTGCCATTGCTAGCTCCAGGATACTGAATCACCCCTCGCTGGGTTGACTGAACCCTGCCCACACTGTTATAAGCCACCCCTTTATTTAAAATCTCCTGATAATCCTCGGTTTGAGCATGCCATCTGACAGAGAAGGGTCTAGTTCAGAGCTCCCACGGAAGTCATCTGTTTCCTACGGGACCGTGACTGATACAGATGATACAAGAAATCGTTTGAAGGGAAGCGTTGTTGGTCTGGGCCAGGATTTAGGAATCCCTCCGTCCTTTGCCCAAATACCCAATAAACTGAAGTACCTTGAGCCAAAGTGATCACGGTACCCGTTCTCCTCCCCCAATAACCAAACGCAGGCCTGAGATCTCCCACTTAAAACCTGAAAAAGCCTTTGCCCCAATACCAAGAATAGAGGTTGTCCAGGCCATGCCTCGACTTCTCGAAATGCACATGACTGAAGATGATAAAGAGCATCCACGAGAAAAAAAGAGATAAAGAGATCTTCCCCCAGGACAGTGAAGTCTGCCTCCTTTATCACTTACGCCACAAGGATGGAAGAGGAAAAATACTGACATGTAACCCCCTTCTAAGTGCATTATCTAGAAAAGAAAGACAAGTGAGTGTCCTCTAGTTTAGCACCAAACTGCCTTCTTTGAGTATTTCCATCTTCATGGAATGTATCTGGGAGGAGAAGTAAAGTCTGTCGGCTGCATGGAGGAAGGGGAAGCCCTCTTCCCTGGCCCCTGGGCCGTCTGGGTCGGGCAGGGGCAGACACGGGGCCCCAGGCTTCAGCTGCAGGAGGTAGGGAAGTGCCGAGCTCCTGGAGGTGCTGGTTCACAGGCGAGCAACAAGGAGGGCAGGTGCGGCAGGGATGGTCCAGGATGCCCGCCCCGCATCTGCCAGCAGTGCTTCCGGGCCAGGCCGGGGACAACAACCTCAATTGTCCCTCCCAACAGTAGCCTGCTGATCCCAGAGAAAAGACAGCCATGGGGCCATTTGGACCAAGCCTCCACAGGAAGAATGCTGCCCTTTCTCTGCAGCTCTGGGTCCCAGAGTCATGGAATCCACAGCTCAGAAGCTGGCAGCCCCCTCGGAGGCCTGGGCAGCTTCCCCTATGGTCACATGGCCCCGAACACTCTGTTCTTTGTGACAGCAGCGTGGCTGGGTGGGCCGAGGACCTCTGCAGACAAAGATACTTCAGGTGCCCCCTGAGCCCCCTGGAAAGTGATGAAAGAGCCTCTCTCCTCTCATCTGTGCCCCCGGCATGCCCAGCTCACCTGGACTCTGGGCCCCCCACGACCTGCTGCTTGACTGCTATTCACAGGAGAAGCGGGTCCCAAGCCAATGTCAGAGACGGCCTCGGATTCAGGGGAGCATGAGGGCAGCACAGACACCTTCAGGGCTTTTGCCTCATGCAGCTAACGTCAGAGTGTTTTATGAAAACAAGATTTGAGGTCACATTGTTTCTCGGATAAAAGGAACTTTGCTTCAAAGAAATTGACTTGCTAAACAACGCTAGGAAAACTGCCAGAATACTGCTAGGCACAGCCGGCCACCTTTGAGTCCTCCAGTGTTTCCAGAAGTGCCGAGTAAATGACTCTCATTAGATCAGGGCTCCTGAGGCCGGGTCCCTGAACCTCCTGGGTCCTCATCCCCCCGCCCCGTAAGAATACAGAGCCTGGACTCAACGGACCTCCAAAGCTCTTCCCAGCTCTACACTCCATTTCTACTGAGCAGCGTCCTGTCTCCTGGCACCTACTGAGGAGAAGTTAGCCAAGAAGGAAAAGGAGACAGCACAGCTCTGGAGCCACAGGGCCCGGGGTTGAAGCCCAGCCCTACTCCTTACCGTCCGTGTGACAGCCGGCAGGTTATTTCCTCTCTGTGTGCCTCAGCGTCCTCATCGGAAAACGGGAAGTAGCGTCAGCCCCTCTCCATGGGGTGGCCATGAGGGTCACGTGAACGAGCGTATAGAAGTCATGAGAACACGCCCAGCACAGGGGGGGGACCCCAGCAGCATTTGCCGTCTTCGAGACTCTTTTCACTTTTAAAGATGCCATCTGAGTCTTTTCCTGTCACCAGTTCAGCCTCACTAAAAGCAATTTGGTAAACAGACTCTCACAGGGCAAAGAATGTCATTTTTCCTGGGGGAATTGAAAATAATGCCAACCTTATCCCCTTCTCCATGAGCATTCTCCTGTGCTGCTGGGAAGGAGGCTTGCGAGGGGTCCGTAGTTCCTCACAAAATGGGGCAGGATGTTATTTCTCCCGGATAGGAGAGAAAAGTGAAGCACAGAGAGGGGCCCAGGCCAGGGCCTCCATGCAAGCCATGGCCCAAGCTTCTGCTGACCCTGAGCCTGCAGCAGCCTCCTTTACCCACCCAGCTGCCTCGCAGCTCCTACCTAGAGCACTCCCTCACCCAGCCCCGCCGAAGCCCAGGTCTGTGCTCAAGGTGCTCACGGCCACGGCTGATCAGCTGGGCAATGCCAGGGAGTCCGTTCAGACCACTTCCGCAGGCCCAGAAGCCACAGCCATAGGAGTCAAAGGGCTGGGCACTAACTGAGCTGGCTGCAAGCTGAGGAATCACGGGCTCTGGGGGCCAGGAAAACAACCACGGAGGGAAGGACAAGGTTGGAGTCCCCCATTTAACCCCCAGGCAGCGCACGCAGGGTAGGAATAGACCGTGACCTTGGAATCCCAATGCACACAGGGCCTAAGAGGCCCTGTCATCCAATCAGTGCACAGAGAGCCGTTAACAAGTACGTGGCGGGGGAGGTCCTGGCCATGTCTGTTTTACCCTCCAGACACCCTCCCGCCTTTCCCTGGGCGGCTCTGCCCTTCGCAGGAAGTACCTACAGGCTTCTACTGCCCTCCGACTTCTGTTTGCATTTGGCCAGTAGGAGGCAGTACCGTGAGAATGGACAGCCAAACTCAAATGAAGTCAGGGCGTTTAGTTCCCTGGTCTCGTTCCCACCCCCACCCTGGGTCCCGTTTCCTAAAGCCATAGCTTCTCTGTCAGAGAGCTCTTTCCTCAGCCTCAGCTCTCTGCCCTGGATCCCTTCAGGTGTAGGAGTGAGGGAGGCCTCTTCCTGCCACTAGGCACCATTGCTTTCCCTTAGCCCTGCCCAGGCTTTGCTCAGTAGCCCCGAACTCCCTTTGACCACCCCACTTGAGCACGCTGGCTCTTCCCTATGGGACCCTGCGAGAGGCCAAGGCTTGGCCCAAGGGCTCATCGCTCCATCAGCTTCACCTTCTCTTTCTCTTTTTGCATATTTGTACCATAAAATAATACACAAAAATACCCGTTAAGATATGAAGCCATCACCCAACAGGAGAATACACAGGAGTATCAGTGCATTTGAAACTTGCTGTGTGCCAGCTGCATCTCAGACACGCGCGTGCGCACACACGGAGTACACCACAGCTAAAGGCTGGGGAAAAGCCAATTACCTCCCTTTTCCACTTGTCACATCCCAGCTGGCACATGTAACCCAAGAGAACATGTACTGGAAATGCCAATGGAGCGTGAGAGCCACACAGAGTTAGACCCTCAGTGGGTAGAACCCTGGGGGACAGAGAACACTGGAGTAATTCTGATAGTCCCTTACGCTTCCTAATGGAAAACACACCCAGGGCTTTGGGGCAGCTTTCCTTCCTTCCTGCTGCGATAATCACTACTGTATGCAGCCCAGCAATTTGGCGCCTCAGCAGCCAGACTCCTGGTAGGTGCCTGGTCTTGACCATTACGGGGGATATTATGATCCTGATGACAGGATGGCTGAGCCATCCAGCAAAGTGACCGGTAATTTGCAATCTAATGGTCATTCAGCGGTGGGTAATATTATGGACCTTACCCTGCAATTGTAAAACAACCAGCCCTCTCTAACGTAGCAGTTTTCCCATCAAAAGCCTAGCCTGTGCTTTGGATTTCTGCTAATCAGTAGCTGAGCCAGCTTTGGCTTTGGATTTGGAGAAGCTCAACAAGGGAGCACGAAATGATACACTCTTCTTCAGGGCCCCAGAATGAGAAGTTTGGGCAGCTCCGTCGAGTGCAGGGGAAAAAAAACAAGTGAAAGCATCTGGAAGGCAATTTTATTTCCTAAAAGAGCAACAGAAGCTGGCCCCAAAAGCTTTGCGGAATGCAGCAAGTGTTGCCTGGGAACCCAGGAGCCTAACACAGCAAAGCAGGACACACACAGCCAGGTGTGTGCACAGGACCAGTTGGGTGCCTACCCCCAGCTCATGCCCATTTGTGGTATATACACGCTCACATACACACACGCCCGGAGGAATACAATTCCTTCCAGCCACAGGGCTGCTTCCTGACAGACTGCCAGAAAAGGGGCGAAGGGCCCCTCCTGTGTGCTGCCCACCGTCCTGCTTGCGGGCACCGTTCAGTTCCACCGGCCCCGATGTCAGCAGGCACTGTGAGGAGAGAGGACGCTCTGATTAGATGCTCAGGACACAAGTGGGTCCCAGTCCACGGGGACACCTCAGTGGTAGGCCACTCTTTAGCACTAGACAGCACAGCCAGTAGGAACTGCTGGGTGCTCACGAGTTCAAATCCATCACTCATGACCAGCGTGACCCAGAGCGGTCAGCCTAGCCAGGCTGGTGGGTGGAGGGCGGTGGAAAAGATGACGTCATTAACTTTCTGCACTGCTAGGGAATGGCTTGGTATTCCGAACTTAGTTGCCTCAACTATAAAGCAGGGATGATACACCTTTGCTGCCGATCCCACAGAGGACGTTCCATGAACCAAATGGTGGCAGATGCCTGCAGACTCGTGCTCCAGCCGTGCACTGCCCTTACTGTGGAGCACCCACCACCAGGAGAACTCCAGAATGTGAGAGAGGAAGGAAGGATGGAAGAAAAGGAGAGAAGGAGAGAAAGCTAACAGGATTCAGTTCTCTCAGCCCATGGCCATGATCGTATAGATGGAGAGTTGTGGCTTCCCAGCACACATAGAGGGGTCTTATTTTTCCAATTCCTGGCTTCTTCCCTTGGCAGAAAGGCTAACTTGCCATGTCCCCCATGACTGCAAACCATGGTTGGATTCCCAATACAGCAAAGCGTCATGAGCACAAAATCTACACCTTTCCTTCTAAACCCTGCACCAGGTCACTACCAGAACAAGGAGTTAATGGGAGCAAAGAGTTGACCAGGGGTACATGGTGGTAGGACTTGAAATGACGTTACCTTTCAGTTCTAGTTACAAGTGATTTATGTGGTCAGAAAACAAAGGAAGGCACAAGCGGATCATGATCTGTGAGCCCTCACTCTACCCTGAGGCCCATTCCCCAAGCCCAGTTCTGCCTCTCCTCTGACCTGCCTCACTGCTCCATGTCTCACCTAGGACTATGCGACCATCGAATGTCTACTCCCACAGAATGGGAACATGGGGACCAGAGTTCAGCAGGTAGATGAGTCAGGTCTAGAGAGATGATAGAAAAGATGTGAGTCCTATCATCCCTGGCTTCAATAGAGTCTAGGTGTGGGGTGCCCACCTGAAATAAATTCAAAGGGGGCTTGCAATGCAGCTGGATGGTAAAAAGGGAAGTAAGTGGCAAAATAGCTAAAGATAAAAAGATAGAAGAAGCTAGAAAGCAGATAGATTACCAAGCAATAAAATAGCTAACACTAGAAAACATGGTGGACCTTGGGTTGCCTCCTCCAGATCGATTCCACCTTAGATGATTATGTCAGTCAAGTAATCCCAACACACCTGCGACTGAACAAAAAGCCTATGAGGCATGGGGGGGGGCGGATTTTAATTTATCCCCCTCTTAAGAGAAAGCCACAGAAGGGGACAGTCCCTCTTCTTCCTTTAGATTTCTTCACATCCAAATGTGATGACTGGGACAGCTGCAATCATCTTGCCACCAGCCAGATGATGAAGTTAATATCAAAGATGGCAGAGGGGAGAAGCACAAAGAATATGGGTCCTTGATGACATCATTCATTTAAAAAACAGCCAAGCCTGGTATTTACTCAACCTGGATCTTCAAGTTATGTAAGATAGTACATGTCATTCATTTGAGCCGACCTCAGTAGGGTTTTCTGTTAATTAATTGCCCCTTAGAGCACCTTAACTGATATAAGAACCCAAGCCAGGAAAACTGGGACACTAAGGCTGGAGTAGACCCAGAGCCACACTCAACGTTGATCTGATGAGGGCTCTTACTAGTCCTCCCTCCCTCCAAATAAACCTAGGAGCAATCCCATGGCAGCCAGGAGTCAGCTGAGTCTACAGGTGTCGAGTTCGGCCTTGAGCTGCCAGTCAAAGAGCTGAGAGGGCTCAGAGCCAGGCACCCCTTATAAAAGCCCATTCCAGGGCTTCTGGAACACAAATGTCCAAACCAGTTGGGCACTTCCCCTTCCCTCCAGGGTCCTCCCCTTAGCTCCCTCGGCAGCCAGGCTCCACAGATGCCTGCATAGAGAACAACTCCAAATGGGAAACATGCTCCATGGAGTCTGTCTCAGAACGGTATATCCCCTGAACAGCTGGGGCTTTGGGGCACTTGTCCCCTGTGAAACTCCTCATTCCAGAGCAGTTGGAAATGCACATTTGAAGGCATCATCTCTCAGACACTCTGCTTGGCATACTGGAGATGGCAAAAAAGGTGAAGTGGAACGTGTTTCAGATGGAAATGAGCATTTCTGACTTTTGGGCTAAATGCCACCTGAGTTCCTAACGTTATTTGTGACTAGTGATTCTTTTCCAATAGGGGAGACATTGAAACATCAGTGTTGACTTAATCACCCTAAAGAGATGCAGAGGGTACCCAGAGGGGGGGAAAGTCTAGAAAGTCCATCTCCTAGTTTTACAGGTGAGGAAACCAGGTCTAAAAAGATGCGAAAGGCACTTGTGGTGCCAAATAATGAGTGACGGAGGTAGGGCTAGAGTCCGCGTCTTCCCGCTCAGGGTTGGCAGCGTCTCCTTCCTCTCCTGGAACAGTCATGCTGGGAATGTCCACAACAGGGTGGTGAATGCTTCCAAATTAAGAAAGCTACTTCACAAGGCCCTCTGGGGATAAAACCCCTTTTTCACCCAACAAATGTTTGCATCATAAATCATGAGCAACATTGTCGGTGTATCGTGCTGCTCAGTGGCCAACAGGAAGTGATGCAAGTGCCTGTCACACACTTCCTAATTGAAGAAAGAGGAAAAAGGATTGTTTGCCCTGGGTGTAGAGGTCTCGCTGCGTGCAGCGTGGTACAGGCACGAGCTAGGGAGATTCTAAAAGGAGAACAGTAAAACAGCAGCTCTGTATGTGCTGCCATAGGAAGTGGAGAAAACAAGGTGTGGCCCAAGGCTGATGTGCTTACTTCTATGCCCCCTCTTGCCTCTTTGTGGCCTCTTCCTTCTCCCTCAACCCTCACAACCAACAGAAGGACTTCAATCTGGTGGATTCCATCTCACTAATATCTGTTACTCCAAATCCATGCACTTCCATCCCGGCTGCAATATCTCCCCGTGCATCCCTGCAACCCACGCTTCAACATGTGTCCCTACATGCAGATGTGACCACTACACCACCTCCACCGCCAAATCCCTTCAGGCCTCACCATGGCCAGCTCCTCGGCAGGACCCAGAAAGTCATTCTTGCCCCTGCTTGCGTGTCCAGCTTTATCAGCTGCAACTCCCCAATCTCCCACCATAAAATTTTAACTCTTACAAGGCATCACATCATCTCTCCTGCCTCTAGATTTGCTGCTCACTCCATCCCTGCACCCCTACTTCTAGTCACAGCCAAACACTAAGGTGTCACCTCCTTCACAACTCGTCCTTGACCCCCAAGGGCTCCCAAATCCAAGGGCTCCCATAATATCCCCTTGCCTCTCCCACCATAGCATGTTTCTTGCTACACTGTAATTGCATGATTCTTCCTCCATAACTTCAATGTACCTTACGCTCTGGGAAAGGAGGGACTCGGTTTGTTTCACCCTAAGATCTCCAGGGCCAAGCATGACCATGAAGCAGATGCTTATTAAGTGTTTGGTAAATTAATAACGGCACTCACCACAATGTATTAAACACTATCTGAGCTCAATCAATGGTAAAGTCTATGTGACAGGTGCTGAGGAGAGGAAGATGAATGCCACCTAAGGAAAAGAATGCTCTCCTCCTCCTGTCATACATTCGACCGCCCCAGGTTCCAACCAGTGCCGCCCAGAGTGATGCAGAACATCATGCAACAGTAACTGAAAGCCAATGAAATGGGTTAGAAGAAATACACAAGGTCATCGCGCAGGTCAAAGAACTTCACCAATAATGAAGTTCTTCATCAGAAAAACATGGAGCACTTTGAAAATGCATTTTTAATGCACTTTTAATGCATTTTTTTCAAAGACTAATGAATACACTCTAAGAAAAATGTAACTTGGAGAAGAATACTGGGTAACTTAGTGTCATTGATTAGTGTTCTAAACATTTAGATTCCATATTCAAGAATATGAGGAGCCTCTTCTTTCTCTTTAGTACACTTAACCACAGTTTGCAAAAGCATAGTTAGTTGATCATTTATTTGTTGAAAATCCAACTGCTACTGGCCTTTAAGCGATGGTAAGGGCAAGAATAATGACCGTTTCACATCCCCAAAGCCCAGCACAGTGTCCTAGCACTTAGTAGATGTTCAGTAAACATTTGTTGTCTGAATGAATGGATTCGTGAATGAGTGACCACACAGAGAATACAGCACGGTAGTTAATTCATCCTTGGAAAAATACTGAGCACTAGATAGGAAAAAGCCATCATGAAAGCCCTCTGATGAAAGATAAGGAAAATGAAGAGTAGGGATATGTCAAGGTCACTAAAAAAATCAGTTCAAAAAAAAAAAAAAAAAAAGACAGAGAGAGACAACCAAAAATATGGAACCAAGAGGAGAGATGCTATATAATAGAGCACTGACTGATAAATTCAGAGCATTGTTACACCACTGAGCTGTGAATAAAATCCTGCTTACCTAAACATGTTGGTGAGTTTGTGCATTGTTTGTGTTTTGCTTAGATGAGAACACCACGGCCACCCCGTCAGCCTCCATGTTCAACTGCCCCAATCAACTGCCGGCGGTAATTAGGGAGTGCTGGGAAAAGGACGTTGAAGAGAAATCAGAGTGCATATTTTTTCTCCCATTGTGGCTGGCTCATTTGAATGATAATGTATTGCAGTTCAGGGTGTAACATGGACTGCACTGAATAATGAGGCAGCTCTGGACTCCTGGCACCTGGGCAGCCAATGGTTAGTGGCTGGCGACAAAGCAGGAACATCTTTGGGCAAAAAAAAGGTGATCTCAACATGGCCAGAGACAGATGCTGGGCAATACCCCACTGCAGGCACCATCAGGAGCTGCCATCATTGAGAGCTTCATTTATTTTATTCGTAGTCATTTTTCCAACTGAGAGACTTAAGACGTCTGGCTGGTGGCATCCTGAGGAGATGAAACACTGGGGTCGGAGACCAAAGGAGGCGCAGAGCCCCCATCCCAGGGATATACTTCACATCCATGAGCCTGCTATCTGTTTTCAAGGAGTCAGGGATAAAGGTGGCTCAACTCCGGGGACACGGACAAATGACTGCTCGGGGTCCTGCCAGCCTAGGGATTTTCAAATATCACTTTATTTTTGTTAACATGGATATCCCTTGTAAGACACCCACATGTGTAGACACCTGGCGCGGGAAACCTGAAGCCAGCTGCTAGAAGCTGCATGGTGGGCGACCAGGAATGCAGTCTCCGGATCCAGACTGACTGGGTTTGAAGCCTGTTGTGCCACCACCAATTGTGGGCCTCAATTTCCCCATCTGAAAAATGGACAGATGATAACAAGAGCATCTACCTGATATGTAAGGTTGCTACAAGGTTTAATTGTGTAAATCAGTGTAATGCACTTAAAGCAGTGCCTCATACGTACTCAATACGCAGTAAATATTAGCTATGATCAGTACTGCTCTATGCAAATGCCAGGAGACACTTGACCTCCAGGTGGCGAAGCATGACCCACTGGGATTGGTGGAGATTCTCAACTCAGACGGATCAGGGCACCACTAAGCCGCCTACTAGCCAGTCACCTCAGACAAGTTACTTAACCTCTGAGCCTCAGTTTGCTCATATGTAAATGGGAATACCTAATAGTAACTACTTCACTGGGGCTGTTGTGAGGGATGAATTACAGATAACATGCACTGGAAAGAGAACCTGGCACATAGTACACACTCAATAAACACAGAAGAGTAACAGTGCCGGCAATATGCTATTATCACTATTATCTCACCATCACTATTATTATGACAATCCACCATTAAGGATTTTGGTCGTTAGGCAGTAGGCAATGAGATGTCATGAAATGTTCATTTGAGGAATTATCTGTCCTGATCTGTGCACATGAAATCTCACTCCGGTAGCAAGTGGGCTGAACAGGTAAGTGTCGGCAGAGAGACCAGGTAGAAGGCTTTTGCAATGATCAAGGCAGATGACGGCAATTGCAAAACCATCTTTAAAAATTCCTTAACCAGTTGCACTTGCAACTAAGTTATTTTATTTGTTTGTTTTTCTGCTATGCCATCCATCCCTTTCCCGGGAGTACTGGTGGACAAGTACTTGGAAAAAGTGACAAGGTAAATGAGGACTCTTGCCTCTCTCTCTTTCTCTCTCACCCCCACTCACAGCCCCCACATAAACATATGTTGTTTAATTTGTCTCAATTTAAATATGCAGCCCAACTCTTAGTAACATATCACACCTAGATTCCTAAAACCTTTCTGAATAAGACACGTGATTAGGGCAGAGCTAAATCATGTGAGTGACTTGGGATCGGAGGAGTGGGGGAGGGAGTGACAAGAGTTTTGCAAACGTTTTGAATCTATACCTAGACACCTACACTAATAAAGGCACCCTAGGCACCAATCCCAAAGCCTTCTGGGTCCTTAGTCTCAGAAACCTCACAGGAACATCGAGATCGCTACCTGCCCCCATTTTGGGTGCCCACCCTCCCCTCCACTTCCATTCGGTCGACAGTCATTTCTAAGTGCTCTTTCATACAGGAGGTGGGGGCCCACCCCACTCGCCCCCCACCCTCCCAGCGACAGGCCGCACCTTCTCCTTCATCTCTGGGCTTGTCAGCGGAGCCAGGATCCATGAATGGCAAAGCATTCAGAACTGGAGCCCAGACAGTGCTCATCATCCTGTCACCAGGACAAAGGAAGGAAATTCCATTATGTCACCTTCCACAAGGGAGAGACAGCGACAATTTCCCCCATAAACATTGCACTGACACTGTTATGATGTATCTCAAGCACTTCTAATCGGTATGGAAGGGGAGAGACCGCGGAAGCTCTTCAGTCTGCAAGACACTGTTCAGCTGGGATTGCGGTCTCCTGTTTTTACTGAAATGACCCAGCTTGGAGCTTCCACTACTCTCTGCACTCATCGCAGAGATTATATATACACACACACATACACATACATATATACACACTACATATATAATATATATACATATATATAATTTTCTACCTTTGCAAAGTATATCCACATTGTTCAGTTACTGTGGGTGAGCACCAGAAGTCAGGAGTATTTAAATTCAGACACCACATTTTCACCTGTTCATTTTCACCTCTTGCCCTGTCTGTTCTTCCTCCCTTACAAATTTTAAAAAGACAAAAGGTTTTCATTTCTCCATTTTGAAAAGAAAAGGGATTTTTTTCTTTTCTAGTTTTAAAGAAGAACTTACTTTCTATTACTTCTTACCAGTGGCAGAAATGGGCTTGATTTTCTAAAGGTTTAGTCAACACTGTCCAACCATGTAAGTGTTTTCAGTTTTAAACCTGCTTTCTCTCTCTCTGCAAATTATTTATTAATTATGAAAGCAGGCACCACCATAACCACATGATCAAATGTAACATCATCAATAATGGGACAAACAGACATCACCTGCTTCCTAATGTGATGCACTCAGGAGGACAGAATGCCACCTATGTGATATTCCTGCCAAAAGAGACATATCCAGGACTGAATCATGAGGAAATACCAAACTGAGGGAATTGTACAAAACAATGAGGCTCTGCTCTTCAGAAATGTCAACGTCATGACTCGGGAACTGTTCTAGAGTGAAGGACACTAAATAGGACTGTGTGGGGGCGCCTGGGTGGCTCAGTTGGTTAAGCATGACTCTCGAGTTCAGCTCAGGTCATGATCTCAGGGTCCTGGGATTGAGCCATGCCCCTACGTTGGGCTCCACACTGGGTGTGGAGCCTGCTTAAGATTCTCTCTCTCCCTCTCCCTCTGCCCCTCCTCACCCCTGCTCATGCACATGCACTCTCTCTCTAAAAAAAATAAATTAAATAAAATAAACAGAACGGTATGATAGATTATAGTATTGGACCAATGTTAAATTTCAAAAATTTGATGATTGCATTGTGGTTTTATAAGAAAATGTCTTTGTTCTTAGGAGATATGTGCTGAAGTATTTGAGGAATAAAGTCTGCCAATTACTTTCAAATGGTTTAGCAAATAATAATAAAAATGTGTATATGTATGTATAAGGACACACAGATAAAACACATGTGGCAAAATACTAACAGCTAATGGGTCCACTGAAGGGTAAATTGGTGCTTGTTGCACTATTCTTGCAACTTCGCAACTAAAATGTCCTTTGTGTCTCTTACTTCCCCATCTGTAGGTTTGAAATTTTTTTTAAATTACAAGCTGTGGGAAGTAGGGAAGGAGTCTGTTTACCAAATGAAAATGGGAATATCAAAATACAGAAAAATATCCTTCTGACATTAGATGTAGGAAAGCATTGCTTAAACAGAACATCAAACACACTAACCATAAAAGAAGTGTTCATAATTATATGACACCATAATTAAGAACTTTTTTCTATCAAATTAAACTTTAAAAACTGAAAAGTCAAAGTCCAGAGAAGATATTTTGCAACATACAAAACCTACAATGTTTTGGTACCTAGAACATATAAAGAATGTTTTCTACACTATATAACAGAAAATCGGGTAAAATATATAAACAAGTATTTTAGAATAGAAGAAATATGTGGCTCATAAATATAAGAAAAGATGCTCAACCTCAATAGAGATCAGGGAAATAGAAACTAAGACCACAATGACATAACAAATTGCATCTACAGTGGCAACACTTAAGAAGTTAACAGTACATGATGGAGAAAATTGCGATCACCAGAATTCTGATATCCTGCCAATTCAGAGCATAAATTGGTACGGTCACTTTAGAAAAACAATTTGGCATTGTTTTTCACTAGCTGTTCACCAAATCCATTTCATTTTTCTTCTGGGTCCCAGCCTCCTTTGCACTTAGGTATGGCCCTGTGACTAAGTCCCGAGCCAATGGAATGTAAGCAGAAATGATTGGAGCCACTTCCCTGACAATAAAATGTCCTTTGTGTCTCTCACTTCCCCATCTGGTGGCTATCTGTACGCTCCCAGGGTGAAGTTAGGTGCCTTATTTTCAAGCTGGTGAGCTTCCATCATCCTGGATTCCTGAACGATGCGGTGGGGTGGGATCCCTAGCACACCTCTCACCCCACCACCATCCCCTCTGAAAATAGGCTTTACATGAATAAGAATCCCTCCATTCTGTTAAGCCCCTGAGATTTTGTTTGTTTTCTTTGACAGCAACTAGTGTTACTTTTGAAATAAAGGCTTTAGGTTGAACATTTGCATATGTCACAACCTAGGAATTCAGTTCTAAGTAAATGTCCTAAAGAAACTCTTGCACACATACATGGAGAGGCATAATAAGAATGTTCTTAGCAGCACAGATTGATATAGGAAGAAAGTGGGAAAAAAGCCCATCAAAGCAGAGTGAATAAATAAACTGAGATTTAAAAAAAAAAAAAAAATCATACAATGGAATATTATACAGAAGTTAAAATAACCAAAGTACAACCACACAAACAATGCGGATGAATTGTAGAAATGTCAACGTGAAGGAAAATCAAGCCCCAGAAAACTATATAAAAGCTGTCATACTGGATAAAATGTTCAGAAACAAACACAACTAAACAACCATTGTTGAAACAGGCAAACATTTGTATTAAAACCACTTATCTGAGATGAAAGACACACAAACAAAATTCAGGACAGTGGCTCCTCTGTATGCACCTGACATTGGTAATGTGACCTGTCAGTGCCAACCACACGGCCACCAGCCATAACCAGCCAGTAAGCTGACAAGTGTGGGCGTGGAAAGGGGAAAGGCAGAGAAATAGGAGGGGGAGAAACACAAAGGAAGATGCAAATTATTAGTAATTCTTGAGTTCCTCAAATCTGGGATGGGTCTAGGAATCCCATTCTATCATTCTCTAACATGTAAGAAGCCATGAAGGAAGCAAGGCTGGACTCTAGGGTGGCAAGTGGAGGTAGCCTGGCCTGGGGTGGTGGCAGGGATGGAGAGTAATGGAGAAATCCAGATATCTACGGAGGAAAATGGGCAGAACTTCATGGTGGAAGTGGAGACAAGAGAGATGAAGATATTGGGGACAGACTGATTATTATGAACCAGATAATCACATGAACTCACCTGCAGAAGTGTTTCTCTCCACCCTTCAAGCAGTTCTCTCTTCCTATCCAGTGATATTCTGATGGCCACTGCCAGTCAAGCCAGACAGCAAAGTTCATATGCACAAGAGAGTGACCGACAATGCCCAGGAGTATGGGGCCCCCAGCCAGTCACCATGCAGACTCCACCCAAAAGTCTGACCAAGAACCAAGGGCTGGAATTATCTGGAGACCCTGCAGGCAGCTGGGCAGCCAATGCTACAAGTGGGGTAAGAAGACTTGGGTCCACAGGGTTGGGCTCCTGGCTAAAAGAGCTCCTTGCAGAATTTTCTTTTTCTTTTCTTGCCTTCCCGTAGAAGACTATAGATAGCTGAAGTTTCTGATTTGGATTGCTTCCATCCATAAAATAAAGACTATGAAGTCTTTTCACCCTAATCAGAAAAAAGCATCCTGTTGTCCCACTATATTCATCAATATGTCATATTTAACAGTTACAATTATTGACAGGTATATAAAACATTTGGTGACAGAGAAATAGCTTCCTATAAAGTGTTTATTCTTTTTTACTGATAATAAGTTGGCTTCCCTAGCTCTACCGAGAGAATACAGACCACTAACAAGAGATCAAATCCATTTATATGGCTTTCTACAATCATTCCTTATACTCTGGGGCTCTGTTCTAGACCCTGTCTTTTAAATTTCAGCATCCGTGAGAGCTTGGAGCCCTAAAGCAGGGTCACATTACTTCTGTAATGAGGGAAGTATAATTCTAATAGCATCATTCACAACACCCTTTCATCTTCCTTCTTCAAGACAGACTGTGCTACTGTGTGTCTATGACTTGAATCTTTAAAACAGAAAAATTTCAACTGTAGAGAAATATTAACCAAAGAATCTGTCTGTGCACCATGCCATGTGGGCTCCAAGCACAATTACAATAATATTGTATTAATAATAATTGTAAACATCATTGCCACTTGTATTTAATGCCTACTGGGTACCAGGCATTTCAGCAAAGCCACAATTTCCCAGGGCACAGCTGGGTCTGGCTGAGGGGCAAGTGGGTACTAAAATGTACTTGCCAAACCCTTTGTCCTTGGGCAGGCTATGTCATCTGGGAGCAAGGGGTGTCTTTGTAACGTTCTATCACGTCATACTAGAAGATATCTGGCTTATCTGTTATTTCTGATCCCTAGGACATCGATGCATTTCACAACGAGGAACTCCAAGTCTCAAAGCCCTTATGTTTTTTCTCATACAATATTGCCTTTCTACAGAAAGAGAACCTACAGATTGAATTACTATTTTTTTTTTAATTCTAAGGGAACATTGACCAGAAATAGGATTGATTCATCCATTCTTTTTAAAAATATGTATTCACTTACTCTGCATAAGGGAAACTTCAGCCGACCAAGGGGTGAAGCCTATGGTAGTCTCCAGGAGTTGACATTTTCATGAGAGAAACAGGCTGTCTGGGCAAATAATTACAACCCTAAGAGGGATAGTTCCGGAGAGGGAGAAATGTCCCCCCTGAGATGCTGGAGCAGCCTTTGAGCAGAGCCTTGAAGGGTGAGAACAGTGGGTATACAGAGATGGCAGTGCACTCCGGGCAGTCAAGAAGGCTGCCCCTGTGGGAGGCCATGGAACCTCGAGCATCCCTTAGCCTCCTCACCTCCTTTCTTGTGCAACTGGCCGGATCCTTTCCATCTTCCGCCTTTCTCTTCCCAGGCCAGGCTCGCTGGCCCGTCACTTTGTTCCCCTGCACAAGCCCAGTAGGCTGTGAAGCCTGATGGACCCCGCCCCCCCCGCCCCTCCCTTGCACCCACACAGTCTGCCTGTGAGAAAAAAAGTCCCCCCGCGGCAGGGGCCACCTCACTCTGGACCCTCGCCAGAGTTTGCCCCCAGTTTCCTAGGGGCTCTGCTTCCACTGTCACCACTAAGTCAGAACTGCTGCCTCCCCGGGGGAGCTTGCGTCCCCCGCCCCCCACCTCCCCTCCCCCTCGCAGGGGCCTGAGGCGGGGTCCCCCCCAAGCTGGCCCAGGTGTGCCCGGCTCCCCACTCCCGGCAGAGGGGAGGCTGAGCTCCTCCTCCGTCCCTTGCTCCCGACCTCATCTCCGCCAGAGGCCTTACTGGGGTATCATCCCTCTCGCCTCCGTCCGGTCCGGCTGCCTCCGCGCCAGGCAGTGCGGCGGGGGCTCCGCAGACAGCAGCGAAGAGAGCAGCGGCAGTGTGGGCCCGCGTGGAGCTGACAGTGGACGTGGCCCACCCCGTGCCGCCTCCTCCTCCTCAGCACGGAACAGGCTCCAGGCTCCGCCTGAACCTGACCGCTTCAACGCCGCCATCCCGCCTTGCAGCCTCCCCACCTTGGCCTCTGCGCTCTCCTTGCCTGGAACGTCCTCCCCACGCCGCCGCCCTGCCCTCGGGTGCCCTCCCACCTCCTGCCCGGAGCCCCCCCGCCCCGTCTGGGCTCCCCCGGGAGGCTCTGACCTGTCCTACAGCCGTGGCCGCCCTCCTGCTCTGAGACGCACGGGCCTCACCGGCTGTCTCCCTAACAGACGGTAAGACCCTTGCAGCCCCAAACGGTGGTTCCTGGGTGTTGGCGCTCACAGCCCGTACCATGGCACACGCTTGAATACGGTGATGACGTTCCCAGCACCCCCGCCCCCCCACCCCCCAGCATCACCACCTGCCCGGTCTGTTCCAAGCGCAGTTCCACACACATTCTCTTCTAAGAATCATCTAAGGTACTCTCTACTCCAATAAAGGAAGAAACTGGTTGAGAGAAACGAGCAACTCTCCAGCTGACACCACTAGAAACATGCGGAGCCTGAATTCTGAGCTGGGCCTCTGTGCGCACCAACTCTAGGCCACCACTCACGAGGGCCTGTCCACATTCGACCACGACACAAAGACTGTTTTCCAGACAAGAGATGAGTGAAGGAAGGACCTCACACTTGCCTGCCTGCTATGTGCGAGCATCTCCAGCACATCCTCCTATTTCATTCTTACACCCCTTCTGTACCTCGTGCCCATGTGGCATTATGGGCAGTACTTTGAATTATTTGAAGGACAGTCTCAGAGAAGGTAAGAAACCCGCTCCAGGTCACACAGCAAGTAACTGTGGTAACCACCGAATTCCCGGTGCTCTGATGACAGAGCGCTCTTTCCAGCACAGGATCCAGCGCTCCCTGGCAGGCACCCTCTCGGGATAGAAGATTCTCTTGATTTCCCCAGTGCTATCATCTCCTTCAAAATCCTTTCCCAGGGGAAAAAGGAGGAGAAAGCTAGCCTTAATTCTTCGCCTTTTCACATAGAAAGAGTTTTGTTTTGCTTTGCTTTGCCTTTTGTGCCTCTAATTTGCATTGCTTTAAGTACTAAAATTTGTACTAGACCTCACTAAGTTTGTAACAGAGGCTGCTGGTGTTCTAAACTCAAGCAGTGGTTTCTCTGCCTCTGGCAGGCATGATTTTGCCTGAAAAACGCCCTAATCCTTATCTTCAAAGCATTGGGCTGACAGCTGACCACGATCTCCCGCACACCCAGACGCCATCTTAGAGAGAAGCAAGCAGGAGGACGCGGCAGCCTCCACTGGAGCTCAAACTTGAAAGAGACCGAATGTTTACCAGACAGAGACAGTTTACACACGCAAGGCAGAGAAACCACGGACTGACAAAACGTGCTTTATCCCTGCTACCCAGAGGAGTGGGAGAGGGGAGGAGAAATGATCCTGGGCTCACAAGGACACCAGACTCCTCACAGAAAATAAAGAAACTGCATTTTCTTTGGGGTGGGAGGGGAGCTGAGCATCCCCCCCAAGCCTCTGCCTTGGTTCCGGTTAACAACGGCAGGATGAACTTGCCAGGGGTGTGGGAATTTGCTTCCCCACATCCCCAAACACTCCCATTCCAGCTCTCATCTCCTCTGGACCCAGTTCTGCAGGGCATTCAACCCTTCAACCCACTGGACCAGAAGGCCCAGCTCTGCCTGGGACTTGGCAGAGCTCCTCCGCTCCAGGAAGTGAATATTTTTCCTCATTCCCACGAAGTAAGAATGTCATGAGAAATGCAGGGGTTGTGCTTGTTGAGGCGGGTCTGGTGGTGATATTCCCAAGTCCTGTCCCGCGCAAGCGGGAACCCCCAGCAGCCAGGGGCAGCCAGCCTGGGGTGGACTCAGACCCGCAGGCCGGAGAGGGAAGGACAGACGTGGCGCTGTTGGTGGCTGGAGGTAGGTGCCAGGGACTGCAGCGGCTCCCCGTCCTGGGTAAGCATCAGAAACACCTGAAGGGCTTGTTAAGGCACAGCTGTCTGGACCCCATCCCCAGAGATTCTGACTCAGCAGATCTGGGGCAGGGCTCATTAATTTGCATTTCTAGCAAGTTCCCAGGGAGGCTGCCACTGCTGGTGCGTGCTCCACACTTTGAAGGCTACAGCCTCGCTGCTATGCTCCATCCCTCGGCCTAGACTATTAAAACCTGGCAGGGATTAAACACTCCAAAGGCCTGCCTTGTGTGCTGCGCAGTTTGTGTACTGCCCAGAGGCGCTTGGATGAGGGGATGAGGGGCACGGTAATTGAGTTCATGCTCTGCTTGCCAAGCCATGTGCTCTGCCAAGGGGCTGGGCTGGCCTGGAAAAAAGGGCTTGTGTAGCCAGAGAGGGCACCTTTTACTCATCATCCACCCAAAGGGAGTGCCTTTTCCTAATTTGCACAAAAGCACACATAAGCGCATAGTGGTGACCCTAAAAAAAAAAAAAATGCCCTTCACCCACAAGTCCATGAACAGAACATCAAGTGCATACCCACTCCGGGACCCCTGAGAGGCTCACAAGGGCAGAAGCGATGCTGGCTTTTGGGGGTGGGGGGGATGGCACTGACAACCCCAACCTCAGTCTTTGTCTCCTAATGTTCTCGCATCACATGAGAGACAAGTCCTTTCCACGGGCAGGGAGGGTGTGTGGTCCCGTCACTTCCTGTCCCACGTCACACCACTAGGCCCAGAGGGAACGTTCCAGAGCTAATGCCGTCTTACCCACCAGCAGCCAGCACGGACCAACATCTTCCGCCCCCAGGCACTGTTGTAGACACTGCAGAGAACTGCTGTCACGCAGCTTCCCCGGCCCGGCTGGCCCCCACGGGCGGGCACACCACTCTCTCTGTAAAGCCTTCCGTCGGGGAACCACGGCAGGCTGACCGCCTCGGGGGGTAGATGGCCCCTCTCGCGCGCCGCACGTGCCACCTCTGCCAGCCGAGTTGCGTGCCAACCGAGACCCGGCTACGTGTGCTCCCCAGCCTCCCGAGGCCAGCTGCGTGCGTCCCTGCCATCGAGTAATTTAATTAACTATCCTGTCAACGGGTGAAACACCCAACAAAAGAGAACTTTTGTTTCCGTGAAAATTAACTTGATTGCTTTGGAAAAGCTCAATGAAGGCACGTTTCCAAAAAAGATGACTGTCACATTGGCTAGCAGTGCAGGAGACCACTCTAACAGACGGAGGAGGGGCGCGCAGAGACGGGACCGAACGCGGGGCTCAGACTGCGTTTGAAGGTCCTAGTCGGAGGACGCTGGAGTCGGAATGGGTGACCAGGCTCCGTGGGCCTGGAGGAGGGGGCTCTGGAGTCGGAATGGGTGACCAGGCTCCGTGGGCCTGGAGGAGGGGGCTCCGGGGTCGGCAGAGCGCACACCCGAAAACAAGGCTTGGGCCCTAAATCGCAGGGGTGGGGAATGCATGTACGTTCATCAGTTGTAAGATAAGACTACATCTCGGGCACCATGGGTAGCAGGGAGCCTATCGGAAACAGCTGAATCAGCCGCCCAGCTCACTCTGCCCCTTTCCGGCTGGGTGACCCGGATGAATAAGTGTTCTGAGTCTCGGGATCCTCCCTGTAAATGGGAGCAAACCTCGTGTGAGGAAAGATGCAATGCATGAATATTGGTGACTTCCACTGCGTGTGCAATGCAGCATCCATTCACCCCTCTGCCAGGCGGCCACTCTCCCATCTCTTTGTGAGGAACTGCCCTCCCCCACCTCCACATCCGCCCTTTCAGGGGTAGAATACCTGAGTCAGGATGGGAAGTCCTCACGCACCACCCACCTGGCCACGGCGATTGCCTCAAGGATGGCCTGTGGCTCAAGCCTGGGCAATGGGAACAATAAGACTCAATTCTTCGAGATCTTAAGTTGTCAGGGGATTAGCCTCTTTTCTCCCCTGGCGTGGGTACTGTGATAATGTGAGCCTGAGGGCAGCTAGAAAAATGGGAGGAAGGAGCCAAACCAGAGAAGACAGAGCCAAGAGCAGACTTAGGGGGGAGGGAGTGAGCATCATTTGAACCCTGAATCAAGCCAATTCTGAAGCCAGACTTTCAATTAAGGAGCCAATAAATTCTTGTTTTACTTTAAGGCAGTTTGATTTGGGGGTCCTCTTTGTTTATTTTCCCAGAAGCAAACCCTAAGACAAAGAATGACCTGCAAGTCGTTCGTGTGAGAGAGAATCACAGGAAAGCCAGGAAGAGGAGTGGGGTAGCAGGGTGAGCCACAGAAGGGAAGAAAGCCAGGAACGGGGACCCCTTATCTAGCAACTTTCACTGCACGCAGCTGGAGCATCGTCCTGTGGAGAAGCTCTGGGAAATGGAGGGAAAAAGGGCATTACCTCCCTAGCACAGCTGGCCTGGCCCGAGCACGGGCAGAGTAGACTTCTGCTTCTAGAAGGGACCCTCAGACAGAGTCACAGGGGCGGGCAGCTGGAAGTGGGATTGGTGTTTATGAAAACGATGGGGCCAAGATGCGCCAGCAGCATCTGCTCTAGCTGGATTCTTCTGTTACTTGCAAAACGAAGACCTCGCTCATACTTTGAGATGCTTAGCATGATGCTTGGGACATAGTAAGCACTCAAAAATTCCCTCCATCAGCAATATTATTATTAATGCTACTGACCAGTAAGTGGCATTACAAAGACCCACTGTGTCATATAATTACAAGTATGATATTTGTAACCTAAGAACGCTCTAGATCTAGGCAAAGAAGTGATGTCTCAAAAGGAGGCCACCCCAGCCTCCCAGACACAGCTGCAGGTGGGGGGACTCCACCCAGGGCTGGGCTCCCCCACAGCAGAGGATATCTGAAGGCCTCGGCCAGCCCTGAGCGCAGATGATCCCTTCCAGGGCCCCTTGCCATGGGGCGCCCTAGGCAAGCACAGAGAATGGGGAAGCCGGCCACAGAAGGGCCTGGGTAATAAAGGTGGAGAAGACATGTACAAAAGAGACCTTTTTGTCTTTTTTTTTTTTTTTTTAATTTTGGTTGCAGTTGTGGCTTTTTTCTTGAAGCCTGCATGAAGAAACTGATATAATGTTGAGGCCTATGACTCATTAATTCATTGGTTGGAATACACATACTTAAATGCTGCAAGGGTTTGGCCTGAGAGATTTCCCTACAAGAGTCCAAACATCTGTCAGGAAGAAAGATTCAGTCTCACCCACTTGATCTGTTTGAGTCTCGAGATGGGTTTGGGGCCCAGAGCCAGAGGAGCTGCATGGGTTTGGGCAAGGCACACACACTCCCAAGCTGGCTAAAGAGGCTGCCCTCTTCCTGCGTTCCCGCGGCTCCTGAGTCCCAGGGCCAGATGTAAGCACTTTGCTACCTGTGAAATACGATTTTTATTAGCCCCATTTTACAAATGAAGAAACTGAGGAACCCAAAGGGCACACAGCTATTAAATGGCAAAGCCAAGATTTGAACCCGAGCATTCTGGCCCCAGAGGCCACTATGCTCTATGGGTTAGAACATGGCACTTTGAACAAAGCCAGTTATACAAGCCCAGGTCAGGTACAAGCCTTCTCTACCCAACCAAGAGATTAGAGATGCCTTTCCATAGTCCTCCTCTGCCTCCTCACACACTGTGGCATGCGTAACCTGAATAAGGTAAAGACAGTTGCCCTCCCCGCACAGACAAAATCCATGTATAACTTTTGATTCCCCAAAAACTTCACTACTAATCGCCTACTGTTGACCAGAGGCCTTCCAGATAACATAAAGTCAATTAACACATATTTTGTATGTTATATGGATTACATACTGTATTCTTACAATGAAGTAAGCTCGAGAAAAGAAAATGTTAAGAAAACTATAAGGAAGAAAAAATAAATTTATACTATGGTAATGTATTTATTGAAAAAATTTGCATGTAAGCAGACCTGCGCAGGTCAAACCCATGTTGGTCAAGGGTTTGTGTAACAGAGAAGCAAGCCTATGGCTTCGAGCACAGGTAGAATCGACCAGACATGAACTCACAGTGGAGCTCTACCCGGGGACATGGGGAAGGGACCTTCCTTTCGAAGCCTTGGTTTTTCACATCTGTCAAACGCAGACAAGTGTGCCCATTTGACAGGATTGTTGTAAGATTTAAATGAAAGAGCCAAGGCAAGGCTGGTGCCAAGTACAGTTATACAGTGGGCTTCTAATAAGTGCTCATTCCCTTCTTCCCTCTTGGTAAAGGAAAGAAACAGGGCATGTGGAAGGTTAACTATCCTCCAATTCCAGAAATAATGGCAATGGTTTTGCTGATGTCATGGGAAGAAGAGCCCCACTTGGGAATGGATTCTGTTTGGGGAAGAAAACTCTGCTCAGCGTCTATACATCGTGTGGGGGTTACTTACCTCAGGCTTCCTGCAAGTCATGGCTGTGAAATTATGGCCGTTGTTTATTTGACCAAGGGAGAGGGGGAGGGGAACGGATTCTTTGCTCGGGTCCCCACGTCCTCAGCCCACACGCGCACCTCCTGGGACTGCAGCTCTGGACTGAAAGTGAACCCTGCAGTTTGTGAATTTGTTTGCTTTGGGCAAATAATGACTTCCTGTTTCTTAGAAGACAGAGCAGAGCTTCCCAAGGCTTCTCCACTAGGCAGCACTTCTTACCAAATGACAGGAATGCTTGTGGGGTAAACAGAACAGAGACACGGGGATGAGGCCCGCATTCTGGGCCACCCCAAGATGTGGAATTGGGGTTTGAGAAATAGGCAGGACATTTCAGCTTCCCCAAGCTCCCAAGTTTTAACTGAATTCCAAGAGCAGTTTCCAGGACTCCAAGGCCCCTGCCCACACACACTGTATCTGCCCTGTGAGATTCTCACTGGACCCCCAGGGTTGGCACAAGAACCCTGCCTCCTGTGCCACTTGGCAGCTCTTTCCACCCACTGGGCAGTCGGAATTCCTCTCTGGCCAAAGAGCATACCAATCTCATCCTCATCTCCAAGCCCCCGTAAGTTGTCCCATTTGCCTTCCCAGCCTTCTCATATGATTAGCTCATACTACCCTTCTTTCAGGAAGTCCTCCCAGATTACTCCTCTCCTCTTCCTGGTCACTGCCCTTACCACTCAACACTGTTTGCTAAAGTTAGTCTCACTTCCACAGCCCCAAAGTGTACGTTGTCTGAGGGCTAAGGGTTTAAAAAATGGCTAATGGGTGCTGAGAGCTTTACAAACTTGATTTCATTTAAACCCTCCTGCCCCTTGTGACGTAGGCACTTTCATTATCCGCATTTTACAGATGAAGAAATGAAAGCTCAGGACACATAAATAACATAGCCAAGATTAGAGAGTTAGTGGCAGAATCAGGCAACAACCCCGCTCTGATTCTAGCACCTCTTCTTGGGAGCACTCTGGGATGCTGCCTCCTTGGTAAATATTTTTAATTTATTGTTGATTAGACAGACCTGTGGTTCTCAAAGGGTGGCTCCCAGACCAGCAGCAGCAGCATGGGCGAACTTGTTAGAAATGCAAATCATCGGGCCCTACCCTAGGCTTACTGAATCAGAAACTCCAAGAGCTAAGGCCCAGAAGTCTGTGTTTTTAAAAGCCCTGAAGTTTTTTTCTGATGTTTGCTGGTGTTTGAAACGACCTTACTAGCCCAAGGATTGGCAGACTTTTTCTGTTAAGGGCTAGAGAGGTAAAGATTTCAGACTCCGCAGGCCTAGAGGGAAAATAATATAGGTACTTCTATAACAAGATAGAAAACAACTTCCAGAACTTTTTAATTGATAAAATTCAAACTATGATAACTGTTGAGTATGACATTTTGATAATACAGGTCTACTAATGAGAAGATTAAAATTCACTTCTGGGGGGCGGATAACGTTTTGCTTGCTTTGCTTCAAAGTCAGCGTTCCCCATCATCAAATCAATTGCAAATGTTCCAATGTTCGTTTGTAAAGAGCGTTCTGCGTTCCCTGTACAAAGCCGGCAGTGGGCCAGATTTGGCCTGCAGGCTGCAGTAAGCCGATCCCCAGACCAGACCAACCCAGCTGAATCAGTAAGTGTGGGTACACTTGGGTCGATTCTGGTCTAAACAGAGCAGTCACCATAAACAACCAGTTTAGTGATTCCATACCCCTGACCCCACTCCTCCACCCTGCAAAACAGTTGCTCGACAGAATTGACAGATTGGCCCAGGCACTTTGGCACCCTTGTAACTCTCCGAGAGGCTGCGATAAGCCAGGCAGGCCCTGGCTCACATAGCTCCCTGATAGGGAAGACAGCTGCCCTGCCAGGTGGTTGAGCAGCTGCAGGGAGCCCTGGGCCCTGCTCCCGCCACCACCTGTGGCTTCCCTCCCTACCTCAGCTGGCCCCTCCTGGACTTCCCTGGGACAGGCACCCTGCTTGCTCCGGGGAACGTGGATGCCTGCAGACGACAGAAATGGACCCTCTGCCCCACTTGTGTCCTTGACTTGGCTTTCTCAGCACCTGCCTGATCTCAGCGCAGGATGGGAGACTGCAGGAAGCTGAGACAGAAGTAGCAAGAGGTTTAACATCTCTTTTAAAAAGTCCCTTAAAAAGATGGGCAGAAGTAACAAACGGCTGAAGGATTCGGTTGAATTATGTCCCCCAAAATAATAGCTTCGAGCCTAACCTCCAATACCTATGAATGTGACCTTAGTTAGAAATAGGGTCTTTGCAGATACAGTCAAATTAACATGAGGTCCTACTGGATGAGGGTTGGCGCTAATCCAATGACTGGTATTCTCAGAAGAAGAGAGAAGCTTGTTCACAGATACACAGGGACACAGAGAGAACACCATGTGAAGTTGGAGACAGATGCTAGAGAGATGGGTACACAAGCCAAAGAATACCAAAGATTGGGGACAACTTCCAGAAGTTGGGGGAGAAGCAAGGAACAGATTCATCCTCTGAGCCCCAGAAGGAACCCACCGTGCCGACACCCTGATTCCCAGAAGCATGGGAATAGATCTTTGTCATCTTCGGCTACCTAGTCTGTGGTACCTTGTTCCAGCAGCCCTACAAACCCAACACAGCTGATGTAAGAGAGAACAGTATAATACAGCGAGGTACCTGACAATGATGAACGGGGGAAATCCCTATGCTGTCAAAAATCCCTAGCACTTGAGACTGTGCTTAGGACAGGAAGTTAAGCAAAAGAAGCAGATTTCTAAACTAATTTCCAGTTTTAAAACATATGTATACACAACATAAATACACTGACAAAAGGCTGGATGAAGATGTAATAGAATATTTGCATGATTTATCTCTGTTCACCACAATGAACATGGGTTCTTTAAATTAGGAAAAATGGTAATTAGAAATTAGATCAGTAAGGCTGAAGACCAGACCACTGGGAGAGCAGGTACAACCGTGTCAGGTGCCCAGACCCCTTCTCAGCCCGGTTGCACATGAGAGCCATCTGCGAAGGTGTCCCAGGAAAGCAGCGCCCAGGCCGCCTGGGCCAAGTGAACAAACCAGGAGAGGTCACTAGGATGGTGTGAAATTTAAACCTCATTATAATCAGTCTCTGTTTTGAGGAAATGCTGTGCGGGAAAACCTGAGGTTTGCCTCATCCAGGAGGGGAGGTGACAAAATTAATAACAGGTAACATTTTTTCACATTTGCTACATGGCTGGGATAATTCTAGATTATTTACATGGATTAGCTCCTTAAATGTCATAATAGTGTCAGAATCACAGTCACCATGGTGATACCCATTTTAGAGATGCGAGAACTGAGACTCAGTGGTGTCAAGTACTGTGGCCAGGGTCACAGAGTTTGTAAGTGACAGATCTAGAATCCAAAATGAGGAAGTTTAAGTTTTCACCATGACACTACACTCCATCTTTAAAGCTTGAGCCATGATTATCCAAGCTGGGAATGTGATAAGAAAGACTGTAGTTGCTCAAATCCAGACTGACATCTGGAGCCCCACTTTCCCCAGCTTGACACAACATGGTCAACTACTCTGGGCTCAGCATATCTCAGTGTGCATCCTGCATAGGTCCTGTGTGTGCAACTGATAGAAAAACTCAGTCAACTGGGGTGCTGGGTGGCTCAGTCAGTTAAATGTCCAACTCTGTATCTCAGCTCAGGTCTTGATCTCATGATCGTAAGTTCAAGCCCCGCTGGGTGTGGAGCCTACTTACAAAAGAAAAACAAAACAACAACAACAACACAAAAACTCAGTCAACTAAGCATCTGGGAAAGATTCTCTACTTTCAGAACTAAAGATGATAGGCTTTTATCCTTGAAGATCTTTGCTAAAGTGCACAGAGCCACTGTTTAAGGCGAATCACCAGAGACATTTCTTTATCATCTCCAGACTGAGGATTGTGGGGCTCCTCTGGAGAAACATGTTCATATTTGTCATGTGGACATGAAATCTTAATGGTATCACCTCCCTACCCACATATCTCCACTATCCTAATGTCCCTTCATTGCTCATCTCTTTTACCTTTTTGCACTATTTTTTTACATCACTTAAGTCAGTGGTCTTTAAACTAGGCCATTTCAGAATCACCTGAGGGGATTTTAAAAATCCTGATGTCCTGGCCACACCCCAGGCCAACGGCATCAGGACCTCAGGATGGAACCACGCACTGGTTCTTCAAAGTTTCTCAGTGGGTAATGAGTAGCTACACGTGTTCTCAAATTCTCCCTTGAAAAGTGTGGGGCAATAACTAAATAATAATATAGCCCTAGACCATTTCAACTTTCAAACCACTAACTTACCATTACTAGCATGGGTCTTTTTTTTAAAATGCTCCCCCTGCCCTTTGACCTCGAAGCCTTTGTGTTAAGAGGGGCAGCCACCAAATTCTGCTTCTCCTGTCTGTTTCTCTGACTCCCCTTCCTCTGCCCTCCCCCAAGCCAAGCCACCTGCCTCTTCTCATTCAGAAACCTCCTCCCACCCATCCGTCTTCACAGACCCCTCCCACCCTGTTCCAACATCTGTGCCTCCACTGGGGACTTGAAGAGCAAACCCAAAACCACAGCAAACCATTCTTCTGTAATTTGCTGAGCTGCCAACCTAAAAAGAGACTAAATATTCACCTCCCCCTTTTTTGTTTAAATGAACTGTGAAACAAACCAAACTTGTGGTTTTGTTTTCCAGAAACAACTTAGTAAACTAGTTTAATGCAGAAGCACAGACAATATACTCATGAAACTACTGAATGCAAAAAAAAAAAAAAAAAATCTCCAAAGGCACCTAACGGCTTATTCACTGGGAGTGATTCAGATATACACACACAAATAAAACAGGTAAGGGGTGACAGGTGGCAAGTCCAAGTATCAGAAGGGTTGATCTTTGAAAATCACACAACAGGGTGCCCCTGAAGACAGAAGCATGAATGTTGGGGAGCCTGGGTGGCTCAGTCATTGCGCATCTGCCTTCAGCTCGGGTCGTGGTCCCAGGGTCCCAGGGTCCTGGGATCAAGCCCTGCATCAGGCTCCCTGCTCGGCGGGAAGCCTGCTTCTCACTCTCCCACTCCCCCTGCTTGTGTTCCCTCTCTCGCTGTCTCTCTCTCTCTCTCTGTCAAATAAATAAATAAAATCTTTAAAAAAGAAGCATGAATGTTATCTGCAGAGTCAGGGCAACAATACAGGGCAAAACTTTTTAGAAGTATTAAGCTGCCGTCTACCCTGATTGGAAACCCTTGCCATCCTTCATGCCCTTGGCCTTCTCTCCACTGTTTCCCACATGGAGGACTGTAGCTGGCAAGAGAGTGTCCAAGAAGGTATAGCAATGGATAGGGTGAGCTGGGGTTCAGAGGCCCCACTACCATCTCTTTAAAAGGGCAGCTGGGTGGGTTGTATGTAGCTGGGATCAGACCCCAGACCTGGTCTCATCTCTGATTTAGCCGTGGACCCCGATACAAGTCTCTCCCCATCTCTGAGTCCCTGTGGTCTCCTCAGTAAGATGCAGAGTCCTCTAAGATCCCCTCCAGTTCTGAGATTTAGGGCAGCAGGCTCTAGGAGCCAAGTGGGGTCCCTGGCTCAGGATCCTAGGAGGGCTCAACTCTAACTTCCAGGGTTTCAGGAAGGGCTGCCCCCCATTTGCAGCTGGGACCCAGAATGGCAGGCCCTCTAGTTTCTATGGAGGGAACTCTCTGGAGCACAAGCATAGGAAATCATCACAACAAAAAGATAGCCAAGAGAAGAACCAACTCACCCAAAGCGTTCTAGGCTCTCCAAATGACTATGAAGTCATGAGATGCAGTACACAGAGAATGGGCTTACACACATTCGCACACACACACAAACACACAATTTTTATAAGAATACTATATTTAGAGTCAGGAAACCTGTGTTGCAATTCTGTTCTGGCACTTACTCACTAGAACACTTCAACCAAGTTAATTTTGTGTAAAAACTGCCAAATGTGGCTCATAATACCTACTGCAGTAAATTAAAGATAGCCCCTAATTCTCTGTTACTCCTCCCACTGAGAGTTGCCTCCTGATTTGCCTCCCCTCAAAGCCAAGCCATCCTCAATGACTGCCTTGACCAAGAGAATGCAAAGGAAGTGACACTCTATCTGCCAAGGCTAAATCATTCAGAGCCTTGGTCTTCCACACTGAAGTCTCTCGGAGCAACTTGCTTTTGGGATGCGTTCTCTTGGGACCCAACCACCATATTCCAAGAAGCCCAAGCCACATGGAGAGCCGACCTGTACATGTTCTGGGCAACCACTTCCACTGGGCTTCCGGCCACCAGTCAGCACCAAATGCCATCCATGTGAATGTGCCATTCTAGATACACAGGCATTACATTTGCAGAAGTGTGTAAGGCAACAATAGATAACTGGAACATCTAACTTGCACAGCAAGTGATTACCCTGTGAGATTAACTGTCAAGATTATAGAAAAGCACCTGTAAATCATAAAGTACTCACAAACGTAAAGACTAATTGTTAATATTGTGAGTTCTAGTATCACCCTTCCTATCCTCTCTCAAAGAGGAGCTCTGGGCCCTTGTTCCAGCCCACAGCAGTTTTCTGCCTTGGCTCTGTGCCTGGCTCTCAGATTTTCCAGGTGAGCTTTTAAGAGAAGCCAAGATCACAGAGAGGAACTCCTGGGGTTGCTTACCTGAGGTTCCTGACTACACTATCATCCCTACATCCTGCTCACAGCTGACATTTCAAACCTCGGGTTTCCCAATACATACATACTGCTGGACATGGAGATACAAGTTCCCCTGTCCATCTGTGCCCTCAGAGCTAGATGCTCTAAATAGTCTCTGAAGTTAACGTCTCTCCAGCCAGAATCTGTGCATATCCCTCCTATGGACAAGTACTCACTATCATGGTGAACCAGAGTCCTACATTCAAACAGACAGTCACAATTGACATTAGAGTGGAAATATGACCAGAATCAGCTTGTTGTGATTTTTTTTCTCTGATGGCCTTATCAAACCCACTGTTAGAGAACTGTGGAGTTATTTTTCAATAGGGTTTGTTCACTGACACAGATCCTTTGGCCTGAAACAACTTTAAGAGTGGTCCTTATCTGTCTCTATCCTCTCAAATGACATCAGACATGAGCCAATGTTCAAGGCAGGCATTTTTTAAAACCCATTCAAGTGTTGTCATTTCCTGGTCATCCTGAGTAGAAATAAATGAAGGGATCTTTTGATTTAGAGGTTACTTCTCTGGGGGCGCCTGGGTGGCTCAGTCGTTAAGCGTCTGCCTTCGGCTTGGGTCATGGTCCTGGGGTTCTGGGATCGAGTCCCGCATTGGGCTCCCTGCTCCGCAGGAAGCCTGCTTCTCCCTCTCCCACTCCTCCTGCTTGTGTTCCCTCTCTCGCTGTGTCTCTCTCTGTCAAATAAATAAATAAAATCTTCAAAAAAAAAAAAAAAGAAATTACTTCTCTGGACAGATAATTAACAGAATTATTTCTGGATTTTCCCCCTACATTAGTATTTGAAGTTGGGTTACTCTTGTCACCTGTCCCTCCATTTCCTCGACCAGTGAGTGCAGACAAAGGACAGTACACGCCCATGCTGCCTCATAAACCTGATGGCGTCAACCCCCACCTCTACACTCCTTGCAGGGAGCGATGCTGGTGTCATCATTTGTCTCATGCCATTCTGGCCATCTGTGCTCCTCTCTATATCACATGGGGCTGGAAGCCTGCAAACAACATCTCCCAGGTCAGTTCCCCCACCAACTGGCTTCTAGTTAGGCTCTGGCAATAGCAGGCTCTGGCAGGAGCCTGGGAAGAGGGAAGAAGAGAAACACCATCTTTTTGTTCTTTCTGCTTCCAGGGTCATGAGTGCAGTAGTGGTAGCAGGCAAAGGGTCACTCCTGGGTTCCTGGGCAGTAGCGACAGCAGCTTTGGCAGCGTGGTGCTCAAGGGCTCTGGCCCTGCAGCAGCACTGTCAGGGTGGAGGTATTCAAGTTCCCGGGCTCCTACAGTGTCAACGAGAGCACAGGCTTCTGGCTTCTTGCAGTGCGGCAGCAGCAGCAGGTATACCAGTAGTCCAGGAGCCCAGCAATCCCAAGTGTGGGGCAACACCATGCATTTTTCTGCAGCTACAGCCTTGGGTGGTAATGCCTCCACATAACTCCTAATGTCTATAACTCTTCCTAACCCCATTTTCCTCTTTTCCTTTCCCTTGGCCCTTCTGACACTTACTGTAGAAAAACGAAATCCCTGCACTGACTTTTCTCTGTATGACATACCTCGACTGGTTTCTATTTTCCTTCCTAGACCCTGCTGCTATTCAGTAGTCGAAGCACCTATAGAAGACTGTTCATTGCTTACCCAGTGACTGTTCCTCCTGTCTTTCTGGTAAATGGAACTCCAATTCCGAAGAGATCTACAAGGTTCCTGGATAAACACCCACTTTTCCAGTCTCTTTGCAGCCAGGAGTAACCATGTGACAGTTTTGGTCCATGAACTATAAGGAGTCTGCTGGGATTTTAAGCGGGGGTTCTTTTCTGATAAGATGAAATAGGTGGACCCAGTGCCACCTCTTCCACCCTCCTTCTTACCCTGAGTGTAGATGTGATGTGTGGACCTACAGCAGCCCTCTTGCATCCATGATTCAACAAACATGAGGACAAAAGGCAATACTTTAGGGATGATGTAGTGGAAAGAAAGAAAGAGCCTGAGCCCATGATAGCCTGGTGAGCAGCTAAACTGACTCCTGCAACCACCTTGGCCCTAGGGTCCATGCTTGAGCCCCATCCTATGACAGATTTGAGTTCTGGAACTTTCCTCATACATTCCATTTCTTTTCAGTAACGTCTGCCTTAATGTGACTACATAGAAACATTGTAAAATAGTTTCCAGCTCCTGTTTAGCTCAGTTTGCATATATTCTCACACGAGTCTTCTTCAAAGAGGAGAAAGAGGGCAGACTCAGAAAACGAAAGAAAGAACATTCCTATAAACAGGGGAGCAAGCGGGAGGGTGTGCTGGGCAGAAATCTGACAGGAGCAGCCCACACAGTATTTGACCTCCCTGTTCTCATTTTGAATTGCCCTTTATAAAAGCTCACCACACAATTCTCATTAGGGCCTCTGAGATAAGCTGGAGTAGGTCAGAGGCAGATTATTTGGGTCACGGCCAGTAATACAATATCACAAATCCCTTCCACTCACCCTACTTTTCTCCTCTTCCTTTTTTACCCAAATTGGCTTTGGAGCCCCATCTTGCTGGAGAGGCGAGCTGGTGATCCCCCTGACCACCGTTTCTCTTGGCAGCAGGTCGAGTTTGCTCGGTACCCAGTATCGCTGTGTGTCTCTCCCCGGGAGATGCCCGCCGCCTGGCCGTGCTTTAATTAAGCGGACATCTCGTTCCTGCAGAGCATGTGCAGCTGCTGTGTTTTGCTAGTATCTTGAAGCCAAACTAGAATTTAAAAAAACTCCTTAGCTTTCATTTGCTGAGCTCCCTGGTCTCTGGTGGAAAGTGCGCCCCTCACCCCCTGAACCCCCCACCCCCCACCACCTCTCCAGGAGCCATAGTTCCTTTGGAAGCGTGGCCAAGGGGCAAGGGGGCGGCCCTCCCTTGAACTGGGTACCGGTCATGTGCACATGCCTTGTTAATGAGAGCCCTATTTGTGAAGAAAGGGAGGGAATGAGGAGAAACCTCATTTCTCTCCTTCGATTTGTTTTTTAATCAAATCAAATTCTTAATTACATTTGGCTGGAATGAAATTATGCCTCTGAAGAGCTTCCAGATGGAACTAGGAAAGTGACTTGAGCTGAACTCTGCAGCCATTTTAGTCAGTATAACATGTTTGCTCCTGAAGGGGTTGTCAGCCTGGTGGTTTCGCTCTGAGGGACAAAGGGCGTTTCTGCACCATCCCTCCCCCCACACGTTTCCTGGAGACTTCTCACCTGGCTGGGCGAGGGGACTTCTCAGTTTCAGGGTTTCCTCACAAGTCGGCTTGATGGGGACCCTGAAAGGGAGTCAGTCTAGTGAAGAGCTGGTGGGGTGTATCATCAGACAGACCAGGGACCGAGGGCTGAACTACTCCTCACTGGCTGTGCGATACTCAGCACCATATAACTTCTCTGAGTCTCAGCTTCCCTGGAGAGTTTTCTTACCTCATAGGATTATTGTGAAGATTAAATCCTATGGTTTGCGCATAGCCTTTATTCCCTTCTCTTTCCTTATCCCCCACCTATCTCCTCAGAGAAAACCCGCACAACACAATTGCAATGAAAGCTAAGAAGCTACTTTATTGAAAGAAGCTCTGGTTTATGAGCCACGGTTTTCAGGATCTCATGAAGTGGGTAAGCAAACAAAGACCGTTATCTTACAGCGATTTAACTCCTCACCTCTAACCTGGCTCCAGCGCCATGAGTCCTGAAGTTCTGCTTCCCTCAGCCTTGTCACGGAGCTTATACTGCCTGAGCATCCTCTTTCCCCTCTCTGGATGCAGCATCTTTGCCTCTCCAACACCATCTCCTGGAATTTCATTATTTTAATTAAGCCAACCCAATGCAGCTTCTAAAAAGACAACCGAGAAGGCAGCATTTGGGAGCACAGGAATGTGCTCCTCCTGGCTCTGTCCACATCCCCTGACAGGTGGGGGAGAGGGAAGGCAGGAGAAGAGCAGACCTGGTCATGTGGGGCAGAGGAAACTCATGTTTTAGCCAGTGGTTCCCAGGCTGTGACGAATTAACCACCTAATCCAAAAGGGAGGCTCAGCGGCCCACCGTGTGATCAGGTGCGCCCAGCACGGACGCAGGTCAGCAGGCAGGCAAGGCGGTGTGGCACCTGCTGCTGAAACCTTCAGGGCAGGACCGCAAACGCCTTGGCACTCCAACTGCTCATCCGGTTTCCATGGTGCGTGCCACCATGAGCACATGTAGAATCCTACAGGGGACTTGCATTGGGATAAACTTTTATGATAGCTCCTTTTAGATTTTTTTTCAGGGGCTTTTGCCAAACCACCCTGAAATGCTCATCTGATCTTCTCTCAGCCCAGGGGTTATCACCAGGAGGAGCTCAAGTCAGAGGCTGCTCCATTTTCTCTGGAAAAGAAAGAGATTCTGCTCTTTTCTTTTCTCCACCGTCTTCTATCTCCAGCTCTGAGTTAAACTGAAACATTATGAAATATGCTTCTTAATCAAACATTATGAAAATTCCTATTGAGATACTACTGTATGCAGACCATAACAGCTCTTGGGTCAGCTATTAATCTTTGGACTTAATTTACGGACTTAGTTAAAACAGTGTGCATGTATGAGTTCTTGGACTTCAAAAATTCCAAAATGGTTTCCAAAGTGTTGCAGCAGATACTGTAGAATGGCTTACCCGATATCTAACCCCAACTGCTGTTTTCTTTATCTTTCTCTAACACAGAGGCCGAGAAAGCTAAACACTCTGTCTTCCTAGCCACCTTCCAGCCAGGAATGGCCGTGTTCTGACCAAAGAGATGTATGTGGAAGCCCCATGGAAGCATTTCCCTTTCCAAATAAAAAATAAAGCCTCTCGAGAAGACAGCTTTTGGCCTGCCCCCTTTTTCCTGCCTGGAAGCAGTCTTGCAAACGGGAAGCCCAGAGCTGCGTTCTAAGAATAATGGGACTGAAACACACAGAGGACCTGGCGGCATCCTGGAGCAGCTGTACCAGCCCTGGGCTGCCCACCTCCAGCTGCTTGTCCTATGAGGGGAAATACAGCCCAACTCAGTAGTTTAAGGCTCTTCTGGGTGAGTTTTCTATTGTTCGGAACAAAACTGATTTCTAACTTATACAAGTAGAAGCCCACGGAGCCACTGCAGATTTGACATATTTCTTTTCTTCTGACCATAAAGAATCACTAGTGAGAGGGTTAGCCCTTGTTTTGGTGTGACGGGGAAAGGAGCAAAGAGGAAGAGTTCCAAATTGCCCACTGGTCTCTAGAAGAGGGGTCAGAGCTGCTGCCCCTGTGGTGCTGGAGTTATAGACTTCCTGTCCCTCTGCAGTGGGGGATTTTTCCAAATTTGATATTTAGAAGGCTAGATGAGGTCTCCTGACATCAAAACATGAATGGTTTCACTTCTCAAACATTTCGGCTGAATGTTTGCCAAAGTTTTTATCTCAGGGAAACTATTTGCTGAGGTTCTAATATTATGTAAAATACTGAAGCGAGCTTTCCCCCAGGGGATTATATTACTATTTAGTTTTATATTTCTTCTGATGCCTCCAATAAATCATGAACTTTTTCAGAGATGTCAGAGGGCAGACTGTCTCTCCGACTGCAAATGACAAGCCATGAATAATGCACATGGGTCTCCCGGAGAGGCTCCCAAACCCTCAGCATGTTGCCTTTGGGCTGTGGCCTGTTATCAGTCTATCCACTTCAGCGGAGCCTGGTTTCAGCCTGGTGTGGGGTGAGCTCTACACTGGCCAATCGCTAGAAACCCCCAGCCGTGGGTTTCAGTTCAGAGTACATGATTCCTGGGGCCAGGCATACCGTCAGGGAATCTGCAATACCAAGAGGTGGCCCCCAAAAGAATGAAACTAGAAAATTCCAGAGAAGGTAGCCAGTGCATTCTAATCTTCTCAACTAGACTAAAGACTCTTCGAGGGCAGTCCTGGTTCCCTACAACTCCTACGATAGTGCCTGGGTCTTAATGGTGGCTCAATAAATATTAACTGTATGAAAGGATGCATGTATGGATGCATGGATGGAATTCCATACAAAAATTGACATAAGTAAAATAACCAGTGCATAAAATCATAGAGAATAGACAGTAATGAAAAAAAATTTGTTTGTCGTATATGTCAAGTAAGAAGAAACTTCATGACAATTACAAGTGGAGAAAAGCAAGTATGACAGGACTTTACATAGCAAAGAAGAAAGCTTACAGAACCCACTGACTACGGTGGGTTGTATATGTAAGTAATCTAATACCTGCTCCAACCTTCCCTATCCTAATATTTCTATCATCCCTCCTCCCACCTCATTTTTCACTGAATTGCCAGAGGAATAGTGTACACCTTCCATCTACACAAATAAATCTGGCTTTCCTCTTAGCCAGCCTTCCGAATCTGCTTCAAGATCTCATTAATGACTTCCAAACTGCAATATCCAATATCGTCATCTAAATCATCTTCCTCCCTGACTAGGTGGAGTTTTGATACTGTGACAACCCCTTAAAGTCCTTTATGTTCTCCTTTCTTGACTTCTACCTCTCGGCACTCTCTTACTCCTTCCTAGGCCCTATCCTAATGCTGTCTTCTTCTTCTTTTTTTGCTGCCTCCTCTGAGCCTGCTCGTTCCCACCCAATCAATTTTTGTCACATACTGTCTTCATCCTTTCTCTTTTCAGGCTACATTTCCCTGGTGACCTTGTACACACCTAAGTCCTCAACTGTCCTCTTTTGGCAAATGATCCACATGTGATGTCTTTGGTCCCAAGAACCAGACCGGACATCTCCATCCACCCACTAATTCATTAACCAACCATTTATAGAGAACTTTTCATGCATGAAGTTTGTTGCTACAAATTGGGGAGCCAAGAAGAATATGACTTCTTTTAAGGATATCAAAGTTTAGAGGAGACAGAAGTAAAATGACAGTAATTGTCACCAAAGAGGAGGGCCACCTAAGAGACCCTAAGTAAGGGTTGGCCCAGTGGATGTAATGGCAAAAGACATATCCTAAGCAGAGAGAGGACACGGGCATGAATACATACAAGGTAATATATTGGTCAACTAGCAATGATTGGTTTCCTATCAAGTACCAGGCCCTATGCTAGGTATTTTCACAAAATAGTATTACATCACATTACACCGTGATTATTAAGTAAAACACACTTTTCTAAGTTCTTTTCAAATAATATATTATTTCATCTTCAAAGAATCATACAAAATGAATATTATTACCCTGATGTTACAGATGAAGAAACGGAAAGCTATCTGTAAAATGAGCTCAGTGACTTGGGTAAGGCACATGATTCAGGAGTCGCAGAGCCAGAGGCTCAGGGACCGATGGTTTAGCACCAGGAACAGAAACTCCACGAGCTAGCTGAAGTACAGGCAGATTTCTTATAAGGCAGCCAGGATGTCTCCTAGAACCTGAGGGTAAGAGTGACAGTCAGCCTCAGCAGGAGCTGGAGCTGGGGCCAGGGGGCTGAAGAACAACTGGACCAAGGTTGCTGCTCTCTCTCCCTCCCTCCTCAGATGACCTCTCATCACCATCCCTCTCTGTGTGTCCCACCCTCCTGCCTCTTCCTACATCTGCATGCTGGGTCTCTCTTCTTGCTTAGCATGGTCCACGGTACCGTCATGGAAAGTCCAAAATGACACCCTTATCCCCCCCCGGACTACAACACCTCACAAGTTCATGACCCACAAAGACTCATCATAGTCATGTATACTCATTCCAAAGTCTTGTGGAAGAAACCCCGGTAAGCCCAGCTTATATCAGAAAACAAATCCCAACCACATCAGCTATAGCCAGGGATGGAGGAAGTAGAGTAGAAGGGTACCAAACAGGGCTGTAGGAGAGGGGCTTCAGAGGGAAAGAGGCAGGGACTGGGCAGATACTCTCCAAAGGCGCCTTTTAGAGCTGACAGTCCATTCCAGGTGTTCTGACTCCACGTCGTTCTTTCTCTATCCCATACTGCCTTATTTCAAATTGGACATATCCAAAATCAAGGTAAACCCCTTTAACAATCTCCTCTTATTTCCTTATTTCAATTAATGACTTAACATCACCTCACTCCCCCAGCTTAACATTTCCAAATTAACCTTAATGATACTCTTTCTTTAATACCCTACCCGTAACACTCTGCCCTTACGATAGTCAGTCTCCTGAGTTAGTCCTTAAATCCATTCCAAAGAATCAGCCACTGTGGTTCAAAATGCCAAGAGTAACTATCATGACTTATAAACCAAAGAACAAGACCAACAAACCTCTAGTCTGCTCATAAAGCCCAAGAGTAAAGTTGGTTGAAGAAAGATTGATTAAGCTATCTTGAACCAAACCAAGAAAATTGTAGCAACAATTGCTATTACTAGTGTAAAAAAGAAAATGATGAGCAGATGCAGAACAATCCAATGAGCGATTTTTTTAAGGTCAAGGGATGGCATTGTAGTTGGTCTATTTGTTAAACCCGAGCTGATGAAAAATAGTGGGAAGGAGTAAAAGGAAAGAGAGTGAGCAACTGAGATGGTGCTTGGTAGTAGAAGACAATTCCCGAAGACATGGCTGGCAGATGGGAAGGAGCACACCAAGATCAGTTAGGGACACACCAAAACAAAGTGGCCAGTCTGGATCAGTGGCCCTAGTAGAGTACTGGTAAGTGTTCAACTAAGGGTCACTCAGGAGGAAAAAGCCCCGAATTTACACCAATTTCCCTGGTGTAAACACTCCCACCACGGCCGATTTCAAATTACCAATGAAACCTCATCAAATGTGGAATTAGGAAGAGGTGCTTGCCGCTGAGTCTCATAAGCCCTGGAGACCTGGTTCCAGCACACCACTGGATGTTTCCAACGTTCCTGGCTTTCGGCGTGTCCTAGGACAGACAGATCTTCAATTCACCCAGGTCAGAACTCTTGGGAACAAACAGCTGTGCACTTTACCAAATAATCTGATGCTAAGGTCTTTCTATCAGTTTAAAAAAAAATCTATTCCAAAATCACACATTGCTCCAATCTTGCCATAAATCAATTTGTAATCTACTATACATTACAAGAAATGTACAAGACAGACTTTGAAAAGGGCTCTTGAAGAACAGAGAAAAAGAGAAAATGAAATCCCTATTGGCATAAGGAGGACCGCGGTGTCTGAGATCAGTGGAGTCACGTGGTGGGAGTGTAGGTGGGTGTGGATGGGTAGAGGGTGAGCTCAAATGAGGTCCACCAGGTCAGCCTGGGGGGGCCACCCATGCCTCTGCTGCACTCTCTAGCTACAAAGGGACTTTGTCAGAGCTGCCCTGGAGGGAGACCATTCTGGAAGCAGAGTAGTGTTTGGATGGGGTGACAGGGCCATGATTCAGTGTTAGTGTGAGTGTGTGTGTGTGTGTGTACATGCACACCTATGTTGGAGGAGTGCTGAGGGTAAAAGGGAGAAGGATGTTGGCAAAGAGATAATAAAGAAAACATTGAGAGGTCCTGAGACTTAGAATTTAAGGGAGGCAGCAGGGAGAAATAGAAGGAAGCACTGGATTCCAGAGACGTTGGTCATTAAGGAGGTACATGTTCTTTCTACAGATGGAAAGCCCTTTGGGAGGAAAGTTAAGGAGTATGAACTCTTGGACCTCAAGTTCTGATTTTCATTAGATGAGTCAAGAAGCGTCATTCACAGATGCACCCCCGCACTGCTTCTTTCCCTGCCCTGTCCCTAACTCCTGCGCAGACATGGCCTAGTCACTATAGGCAAAGAGGCGACGCTGGCCTTGATGACTGAGGGCCTGGGGACACCTCTCGACGTTCCTCCCACCTCAGGTTCTCAGTCTCGTCCCGCTGCCCGGAACCGCCTCTCCTCCCACTGAATCCCAGCTCTCATGTCAATAGGGATTTCCTTCCCTCCCTTCTCTTTCTTCTGTTCTTCTTCTCAAAGTCAGCCTTGCTTTTTTCTTATAAAGTATGCTAGGCCGTAAACTCCTTGAGTTAAATGCATCTGTTGTGAGTGGACCCCATCTTCTTTCTCCTGACTCAGCACCTACCAGCAACTTGGAGACTGGGCGTGTGAGACCCAAACTGCTACGTGTCCTGTCTCGGCTTCTGCGGAGAAGGGCTGTCTTTCAGTGGCACAGATGGCCTCCTAGAGTGAAGATTACGTTTCCTAGCCTCCCTCACGTTCGCTGTGACCCTGTGCCGAAGTCCTGGCCAAAGAGAAATGCACCAAAGGGCACGTGCAGCTTCTGGGGTTTACCCTGAAAAGGAAGGGGTGCCCCTTCTCCTTCCTGTGCCCTCCTTTTCTCTGGCTGGACTGCACATGTGCTGGGCAGCCACACTGGTCCAGGTAGCCCTGCGCCGGCACCAGCGTATCAGGAAAGAAGACAGACGGAAAGAGCTCCCCCCACATGACATGGAGCCACCTTCCTAGCCAAATGAGCTGCTTCTGCAGAGCGATGACACAGGAGAGAAAGACTTCTCCACTGTATTTAAGCCACTGTGTTATTCTGGGTCGGCCTTAGAACGGCTGCATTCATATTCTCACTAATATAAGGTGCTTAATACACATTTACACATTTACTGAATTAAATTCCTGGATGATGGATTCTAGGTTTGTACAGAAAACAAGAAAATTGAGGGGATCTTGCTTCATGTGTTAGACTGAAGTTTTCGGCAACTGGACCTCGCAGAAGCCATCCCACAATGCCTCTGTCAGATAGAACATTCGTTAGAAACTGAGCTAACTCTGTTCTTACTCTCTTTTTTAAGTAATCTCTATGCACAATGTGGGGCTCGAACTCACGACCCTGAGACCAAGAGTTGCATGCTCTACTGACTGAGTCAGCCAGATGCCCCGAAAAGGATTTTATTTTATTTTTTTTAAAGTAGGCTCCATGCCCAAAGTGGGGCTTGAACTGACGACCCTGAGACCAAGAGTCACAGGCTCTACCAACTGAGCCCGCCAAGCATCTCCCTGTTCTTACTTTATTGATTAAAAGCATTCATCCTAAGATTAAAAAACACCCCAATTGTGCCAGAAATCACCTTTGTTGGAGGCCTGGCTGAGTACTATGATTTTTTTTTTTTTAATTTAATTTTTTTTTTTGCCTGGGAGGTCTTCCCACATTGGGAAAGTCAAATAAAGAATAAATGTTCACCAGAACCCAGGGTGGCTGCTTATCAAGGCCCCAAATAGTCTTACAAAAATTCTTAAAACACGGAAGTGTCCTTTGACTTTCTTCTGTATTTAATTTTCTAATTTTCTAGATGTGATGGGACCCCAAGGACTTGGAGCATCACACTGATGAAGAAACTTTTCCTCATCTATTAATTCCACCACTGTTAAGCCACCCCCATCCTGGGGCTGATCCTCCAAGACAGTCACAAACGAGCAGGCCAGTTCCCACCTCAGACTGCTCCTGGGCATGGAACAAGGGGCCAAGGGGTGGGATGTGCCCTGTCATTTAGCGGAAGTCACCTAAGCCTCCCTGAACTGTCACCTCCCTTAACCACTGGGCTTGCATCATGCTACTTACAGGAATCAGGCACCACATGTCAAGTGAAATAGGAGATACAGGAAATGAGCCAGATTCCTGGGCTTGAGGGAGGGTTCATTGTTAACCAGGAGGCGACCAAGCAAGAGCCGCCACACGTGGTATTCCAAGCCCTCGGCAAGCTACACAAAGGAAGGCTCTATCTGCCCATTCTAAAGACAGTTTATGGCTTGGATTCGGGAGAGCCGACTTCTTTTCTTTTGCTCTAGGCAAGAAACATGGAAAATTAAAAGTTGCTTCTGTGTGTGTGTGTGTGTGTGTGCATTTTAAACATGGCTGTGGATCAAACAGTCTGAGGGTTCTGCAGACATTTAAAAGACAAAGTAGACTTGCAGTAGACAAAGCCAATTTGGGAAAGAAGTCCAAATGTGAGGTCTGGGAAGTGCCCCTGACTCAGCAACTCAAACCACCGATCTAGCCCAGCCCTTTCAGAGCCCCATTTGTGGCATTTAAAATTGGGGTGACAGGATCCCCAAGGAGTCTGAGTATCCAGGTTGGGGGTTACCCACATAACCTCATCCTCTCCTTCTTCCTCCTCTAACCTAAGTCACTCCCTCCAGGGACCAATTGACTTAAAATAGCTTATTTTCTCCAGTGGTTTCTTTAAGACTCTCTCTGCTCCTTCATCTTCGTTTTCCCCAAAAGCCATGTGCACACAGAATCCCAGCTCCTCCAACAGGACTATAAGCCTCCTGGGGGCAGAAACTTCACCATCTCCTTCTTTCCTTCCTCTATGGTGCATTGCACGAAGCAACCCAGGCAACTGAAATATTTGATCAGTTGGTTTGATTTTCTCTGAAAGGACTCCTTTTCTCTGTACTTCCTAAAATAAGGTAATAATAGTGTCCAGTCACCTCCACTATCAGATGCAGAGGTTACTGGCTAAGTACTGGCTCCCTGTCCTCAACTGTGGAGCAACAAAGCAAATAACAGCATACTCTGAGGTCCCTTCCCTCTGGCCTTTCTTCTCTCTAAATCTCCTGTGCCTAGAAGAGATAGCTAGTGAACGACTCATGAGTATTACTGACTTGGAACAATTAGAAGGGAAGTTAAATGATATGAATTCCTTCTTCACCATTGCTGGTGGGAAGCTCAAACAGTAGAACAGCACCATTACCCAAGTGCAACACGCAGAACCTGATTCCTCAGGATGGATCAAGCCCGGCCCGCTGCCTCTCCCAGCGGCTGTGAGGGGGCCAGAGTTCCAGCCATCTACCTTGGGCAGGCTGGAGGGGGGACCCCATGGGCCCAGGGACTTCTTGCTACAAGGAAAAAAATGTGCCTCCACACAAAATGGCTTCCTGTCAGAGCCAGAGGACTAAGCAGCTTTTGCCTGGTGGTACCAGACTAACACTGACCTTCTTGCTTTTCCAGGGCAACAGAGAACCCATCACCAGGCCCGGGTGTCTCCAGACACTCTAGTCACAGGGCTAGTGTATCAGAGGTGAGCCTCCTGTTTCCTGAGGTGTTCCGAACAGACCCTTTTCCTCAGCCCAGCTTCCTCCTGTGTACACAGGGAGCAGCAGGGAGCCCGTGGGCTTGCACCTGTGGAGAAGGAAAGCATATTTTCATTCCTCTCCCCCTACCCTCTCACTTGCTCCTCTGGGCCCTCAAACAAGCCAGGCTTGTCCCCACCTCAGGGCCTTTGCTTGTTCCCTCTGCCGGGAACGCTCTTTCCTCAGGTGTCCTCACCATACTCCCTGCCCTCATTCAGGCTTGCTTCAGTACCACCTCAGACAGTTCCTTCCCGAAAACTGCTCCCCATGCCCCTCCAGCAATCCTTACTCCCCTTCTGAGTTTTATTTCCCTCTTTCCCTTGGCTACACCTGTCGTTGCCTGGCATTCTATCACTTTACTTACACAGGCCGTGTGCTGCCTCATTTCCCCCTTTGGAAGCTAAGTTCCATGAGGGCTTCGTGGGCCTCTGCTGGACCCTCAGGGCCTATAACAATGTCAGGTAAAGAGTGGATGCTTGCATGTGCCAAAACCATTTGCCAGGAAAACGAATGAGTCATCATCCCTGTTACTGTTACAAGACAGGAGTCTAAGTTACCCTGGGCATCAGTGGGGAGCCATCAGCCTGGCAGGAGCTGGCCCTCCCCGGGAGAAGTGTTTGTGGAAGGCCCCCGAAGGCTGCGCCGTGTGACACCCTGGATCACTTTGCTTTTTGTTTTTGTGACAACAAAAATTTGCTGTCTCACAGTTCTGGGGGCTAGAAGTCCGAGATCAAAGTGTCAGCAGGGTTCGGTCCTCGTGAGGACTCTGAGGGAGGATCTCTTCTGTCCTCAGCCCCTGCCCTAGCTTCTGACGGCTTCCTGGCAATCCTGGTGTTCCTTGGCTTGTAACGGCATCACCTTCATCTCTGCCTCTAGCTCCCCGTGGTGTTCCCCTAGCTACCTGTCAGTGTCCAAATTTCCTCTTCTTATAAAAACACCTGTCCTACTGGATGAGGGCCCACCCTACTATCTCATCTCAACTCATGACATCTGCAACAATCCTATTTCCAAATAAAGCCTCATGCCTGGGTACTGGGAGTAGGGTTTCCATAGATGAATTTTGGTAGGGGTGGGGCGACACAAGTCAACGCATAATACTCTCCACCTTGTCTCCAGACAGAAATGGTGCCCCTCTCACTGCTTCTCAAGGGAAGGAACATGATGTCAGACAGGGCTGGCTCAAGACCAGCCTAAGTAAGAGCCTGTGCCCCCCTTCCTCGGGCCCTCCCTTAAGATGACCATTGTCCAGGCAGTAGGGACCTCTGGGGCCTCTACTCCTTGCAGCTAGGGGTGCGGGGGGAGACCACCTGCCCTCTGGCATCTGGTAGGCCCCCTCAGCTGGACCTGCACTCACTCTCTAGGAAAGACAAACAGAGCCCCATCTATGTCCCGCTATAGCCCCTCATTGGTGCAAGCATTTCTACCTGCCAACATACACAAATAGTGCTCTGGAGGGAAAGCATCTGCCCTGAAAAGTCAGACGTAGGATGTAACTCAAATGAACCCCTCCAGCAAGAGGGGCCACTTGCTGAAATGAGGCTCAAATATCACGTGCCCCTTCTGCAGCTGGGGATGCGCCAGGAGGAATTTCCTGAGAGCCTGGGGCAGGTAAATTGGCCAGCACCTAACCGGGGCAGTGTGCACACAGTCTGGATACGAACACTGGGAGAGACAGAAATGACAAGATTTATCCCAAACAGCAAGAAAACAACACCTAGATCTTTGCAAGCCTCGGTGGGGTTTAGTACAGAGTTGCCCATTCGCATGAGCACACGAACGCTGGTATCTGGGTCTCCAGCCAATAAGCCCCGTTCCTGGTGTTTTACAAGCTGCAGTAAACCAGTGGGCCATGGCCTCTGAGAGCCTCACCCAGGTTTGAGTCCCTGTGCCTTTGCCCCAGAAAGGGTGCTGAAGAACACAGGGATGCTTTTGTTTTTACGGCCCGTGACATTCTGATTTACCAGAACTAAAACTAGAATAATTGAAATGCAATGGTGTGAGCCTAGATATGTGACCTCAATAAAGCCTGAACTGTCTAGCAAAGAATGCAAAATTTCCTAGAGCTGGCTACCAACTAATACTCCCTTCACTGCTGCGGCAAGGATTGGACGAGGTCACTTCCGCGCTCTGCACACAGTAGGTACTCGCTACACGCAAGGACGCTGTGTCGAAGAAGGGAAATCTTCCAGCACCGTGCAGGAGCATGCAAGGAGCCCCGGGCTCGGCGGGCTGCTGTGGCCTCCTCCCCGAGCCGGAGAGCACCTGCTGCTGCCAGAAGCAAAAGGCCGGGAAGAGTTGGGGGTTTCCAGCATTCCCAGGTGGCCAAGGGCCGTCGGTGGCACCTTTTCTCCTGCCCAGATTTAAATTAAAGGACGAAATTTGCATTCAGTCCCCTCAGGGCCTGGCTCTGTGACCTCAGCCTCAGGTTTGAAATACTTCTGCTCCGGGGAACTGCAGGTTCAAATCCCAGGAGGGTTTCTGCTAGGCCTGGCATCCTTCTGAGACAGATCATTTGAATAAATGCAATTTAGTGAAGGCAGACCTCTCAGAGGAGGCCTCTAGAAAGGAGGGATGGAGGCCCTGTGGGAGGGCGTGGAGGCTCAGAGTTTCATCCGGTTTTCCTGGTGTCCTTGCCAAATGTCAGGCGTGCACTTAGAACTTTGGGGGAAACCAGAGAAAGCGCACAGAGGACTCCTGTGCCGAAGCCTAGCCCCCTCCTTGCCTTTATTGTGACTCCTCTGTCACTCTGTTTCTCTCCAGCTCTCTGCCCAGAGAGTAGATGTTTTTTAAGAAGGAGTACTTCTGCCTACACTCTTTTCCCAATTTGGAGACGGGTCTGAGCCCCTCCAGGCCACAGACACAGGAGGGATAGTTTAGCATAGTGGTTGCAGCTGCAGAGCCCGGATCAGATGACCTGTGTGTAAACCCTGGGGACCCCCAGTCCTACCTGTGTGGCATCTTCTATGTCCCACACCAAAAAGGACACTTGCCTCTGTGTATTTTGCAGTGTCCTATGTTATTGGTAAGGTACCGCCACAGTGCTCCCCTGCTCTGAGCTTGGGGACTCCCAGGAAAAAGGGATCTCCTGGAAAGTTCTCTAAGAGCCCCACACAGGGGCAGCAAGGAAAGAGCAGTGCGATCAAAGCCTTCATAGCTTTTGAAACATACATTCAAAAGCCACTTCAATTATTCCTCCTAAACTTCCCATAGTTCCCCAGAGTCCAGTCAGAATCTTTATGGCTTTTTAGGAGCCACTGCCCTCAGTGCTCTGATCTACGTGGCAAAAGTACATAAGAGCTATGGAGAGACACCAAGGGGGGAAGCAAGCGAGGGGCCCTGCCTCAACTGAGGGTCCCCAGGGACCGACATAGGTTAATGTGCAAGATGTTTATCAGGGAGTGCTCTTGGGATCAACACCTGTAGAGGGATGGGGAGGAGGCACAGGAGGGCCGAGGAAGAAAGTGGGTCATGGTGCAATCTCAACAGAGGCCTCAGCTGGAGCGCCTACGGGACACACTTAAGCAGTCCAGGAACCAGCAGTCTCTGCCCGCGCCCGTCGACTTCATCTTCACCTTGTTGCTGCAAGAGCCCTTAGCCATGAGGCCCAGCTCCACCTCACAGGGGAAACCCCTAAGGCCAGAGGGCCTCAGCAACTTTCCCAAGCTCCCTCTCCTGGTTAGCGGTCTATCCAAAGCTAATCCCAAACTCCAGCCCTGAACACAAAAGCGTGAACACTGAGTCCCTCCTGCCATCCTCCTCCCAAATTTCACATTCCCCAAACTGAAGTGCCCTTGACCGGTTCTCTGGCCAGGGTAGCTTGCGCTTAAAATGATCTGGAAGCATTTCAGCCCCACTTTGCCTCTTCTCCCACAGTGAGGTCTCTGCAGAGGGCTGATGTCTATCCAGGAAGCAAAGACAAGCAGAGGACGAGGCCTGGGAATTCCGGCGGTGAGAAGGTGCAGCCCGCCTGCCAGCCCTTCAGACACAGACGGGAAGGCTGACATGGTAGGTGGTGCAGAGTCTCTCCGGGCATTACCTTGTCTAACCAGTTGTCAAACAGGACTCTTCCGGTCTCTGAGTGTTGCCTGAGGCCCCCAAACTGAGAACAGTAGATACTCAACCCCCACCCTCTAGAGTCCGTCTAGCAAATAGCCTTTTCACTCTGCTGCCTGGAGGTCGTGACCGGTGAAGGCCGTAGCTCTGCTTTGGAGCTGAGGAAGTTGAAGAGGCTGGTAGGAAGGATTTCTTTAGAGAGTCCCGAGACTGTGTCAGAGGCTCTCTATTGGTGGGGGCAGTGAGTGAGGAGGAAAGTGAGGAGGTCCTCAAGGAAGTCTCTAGAGGAGAGCTTGATTTGTGTCTCTGGGAATTAGGGAGGATGTAGACACTGAGCGCCAACTCCAAGATGGCAGGTGGCTGAGCCAGGAGGCAAAGCTCTGGCGAGGTGATGTGGTGCCTGCTCCAGATGGGCCCTAGGAATAGTGCCAGCCTGAGAAGGCAGGAGCGGGGAGGGGATGCCAACCGAGGGATGGGCTTCTGGAAACTAGTATGGAAGGAAGTGGAAGTGGAAGGAAGAACACTAGAAAAGGCACTGCCCGCAGTGAGTCACTACAAATGGGAGATCCCTAGGGATGGGGGTGAATCTCCAAAGAATCATGAAAGCATAACATACTTGGGCTAGTCCCAGAGTGCCAGGACGCCAGATTATAACCTCATCATCCAGATTCTGTGCACTTGTTCTTGGATGGCCCCTTTCCCCTAGGCTAGATCCTGAAAGGGCCAAAAGAACAATGGGGTGAGTAAGGTGAGTAAAAGACGAGGTAGAACAAGGAAGAGACTTTCCCCACTGCAGGCTTCTAAGACAAATTCAGGCCAAGAAGGTGTGTGTGTGGGCGTGTGTGTGGGCGGGGGGGGGGGGGAGCAGGTGCAAAGATTTGAAATATATGAGTAACTAGAGCTTTAACTTGGATGTACTAGAATTTTAATATTTGTGGACAATTAAACTATTTTTGATGGTGAAACAGTTTGAGTGGGAAAGTCATGTGATGATGCAGAGCCATGGAAGGAAGAACCAGGATATGGCACAGATTTACACCTTATCAAGCCCAACTCAGTTGATAAACTGATGACATTTATTCAAAGAAGCCCAGAGCCTCCTTCTGGGTTAGTTGTGCCCGGTGGGGTGCTGGAGCAGAGGAAGGGACAGGTGTCCTGCACACATGGGGAGCTCTCAGTCTCAAGGACCCTGTCCAGGAGCCATGTTACTGGGCCTTCTCATGATGAACATGAGAGCCCAGGCTGGGGTCTCCAGAAAGAAAATTCTGGGCCTCAGAACCAACCCAAAGGCGGCCCACAAGCCCCATGACCACAGCCAAACACAACTCACCGGGAGACTCACGCCCGGCTCCCTCCCTGGCCAGGATGTTTGCCTTTCCTCCCTTCCCACACGGACATCTGAGTGGAAACGGCCTTTCTTCCCCCTCACGCTGATGAGAATTTGTTGGCCGGGAGCCTTTACAGCATGCATTTCCTTCCCAGGGAAGCTGATGCCTTCACAGATGAATTCCTTGCCTTGACATGGAGAAGAGCTGCGGCAGATTTCTCCTCACTGAGGCCCCATCCATTCTGGGTCCTGTGAGAACAATGCCTGGAGCCACTTTTGTCCCAACAAAGGAGGAATTGGCCAGGTTAGTGCTCAAGGAATGGCCTGGACCTCGGTGGATATCCCGTCCGTCCTTGCAAGGCCTCAGCTGCCCAATCCCAGGGAAGGGCGTGGAGAGGAGGGGCCAAGGCTGGGGATCAGATACATCCAGGCCCTTGACGGGGGCCTCCCAGGAGAGTCAAAGTGAGTCTCTGACTCTGACCAGCCATGGGACTGTGGAGAAGTGACTTCACATTTCGGCATCTCAATCCCTGCATCCATAAAGTAAAGATAATAATGTGAAACTAAGGGAGTGGCTGGGACGAGTAAATAAGACGAAAGATGGAGCAGCGCAGGCACATAAAAGATGGGCAGTCGGTGTTTCCTGCTTAAAAATCAAACCCCCCCGTGCCTCAGGCAGCCTTCCTTGATCACCCCACTTAACACCAGCATGCCTATCTGTTCCTTCTTTCATTGGCTGTTCTCCAAAAGCAATGGGTGCAAGCTGGAGACACAGCCCGTGGCCAGGGGTAAGGTGGTGTTCGGGCAGACTGCTGGCAGCTCCCCATCCTCGGGCTGGACCTTGTCCTTCCAGCTTTCTGTATTCTCAGTGCTATCTCTCAGTGATGGCGACCTCAACCTAGTCACGTGTGGCCATGGCTAAGCCCGGCTGCCAAACTGTTGATGCCGAGGGGAGAGGGTGGAAGAGGGAGAGGGCGTCACTTTCCAATACCTGGAGCACTCGCAACACCTGTCCAAGATGCTGACGTCCCCAGTCCTGAGGCTCTCTCTCCTCGGGGCAGGGAACCACAGGGCCCATTTGTCCATAGGGTACCCATTTTTCTGAATTTCCTTGCAGAATAGTCCTGCCTTATGCCTTCATCAAATGTGCTAATATCACTGATTATGCCACCATGAAGTAGATGTTTCTACGGGCCCGGGGAGGCTTCAGGATCCTTTCATTATGTGCTGATTTCATTAATGTAGCTCTCGCAGCCTCCAGCTGACCGAGTGATGAAGAACACTGGACATGGTCCCAGTCTCCTGAGGCCTCGGATCATCTCAGCTGTCAGCCCCTCAGAAAGCCCCTGTGCAAAGATGATCTCCAGCGCACTAGAAGGGCGGGTCTGGCCTCTGAGTCAGACATGATAATAGCACCATAAGAATGACTGAAGAAGCACACCCCTGGCTTCTTCTGAGCCATTATTCCACATGCGCCAGAGCCAAGAGAAGACCAAAGGGCCAACTAAAAGCAAGAACTTGGGGGATGAGGGAGTGGCTGCCATTGAAATTTTGAAAGGGATAAAGACAGGAGTTCAAATCAGAGGCTGCTCAGAGTGGGAAAGTTTCCAACTTGGTGCTAGGTTGTCTGGCTGAGCCCAGCTGCCGGAAGTGGGCTCTCACCAAATTGCAACAATAGTCAAACTCTGTGCCACGAGTCGTTTTCATGTCCTCATCGTTAAATCTGGGTCTGTGAGTAGGAATTCCAACTCCCAGATCTGGCTCCTCTGGGCTTCTCCAGGGGGCTAGGAGGCCTCCATACGGCACCTGGGACGTGGCACAGGCCAGATCGCAGCTCCACGCCCCAGACCTGGTGGGCATGGCTCTCCAGGCCCAGGGGTGGCAGAAGTGAGCATGGTGATGTGTGGCATCTCCAGATACTTGGAGAATTCTAGAATTGGCTCCTAAGCCATTCCCAATGAACAAAACTGACAGGAAGCTCACTGTTACCCAAGAACCCACTCAGGCCACACAAACTGGGGCCCATGCCAAGAGTCTCAGGGACACAGAAAGACCTCCCCAGATGCCATATCAGAGAGGGAAAAAAGCTGATCTATGAGCTACCTCAAGTCCTGACATGTCTGGGTCCAGTCTGGGTGGACCCCCCCCCCCCCACAGTAAACACTTCTCTTCTGAGGTAACTGAGGTATCTCTGTCTGTTGCTATGGCAGGAGCTTTCATGAAACCATCTTCAGCCAAAGAAACAACCAGAGGCTAAGAATGCCTTACAGACCCAATAGCTTATCATGGCGGTTACACTATGAGCTGTGAATCAAATGCCTCCATTTGTTTGATAATGGAATGCCTCAATTTACTGAGCACCTCCCCTACTCCAGAGCCTGAGAGATATGTCCTCTTTACACATTATGTTCCACAAGCTTCCAAGTACTAAGTGGGGTAGAAATTATTAGCTCAATGGTCCTGGGATCGAGCCCCGCGACGGGCTCCCTGCTCCGCGGGAAGCCCACTTCTCCCTCTCCCACTCCCCCTGCTTGTGTTCCCTCTCTCGCTGTGTCTCTCTCTGTCAAATAAATAAATAAAATCTTTAAAAAAATGTTTAAAAAAAAAAAAGAAATTATTAGCTCAATTTTATGGATGAGGACAAGGACTATCAAAATGACTTTTTAAAACCCATGGCTAGAATCCCCATACATTATGAAGGGGAATGTAAAATGGTGCAGCCACTTTGAGAACAGTCTGACAGCACCTCAAAATGTGAAACACAGAGTTACCATATGACCCAGCAATTCTACTCTCTACCCAAGAGAACTGAAAACATATGTCCACATAAAACTTGTACATGAATGTTCACAGCAGCATTATTCATAATAGCCCAAGGTGGAAACAACCCAAGTGTCCATCAAGTGAAGAATAGCTAAACAAAATGTGGTATATTCATAAAATGGAAACATTATTCAGCAATTAGAAGGAAAGGAAGTTCTGATACATACAACATGGAGGAACCTTGAAAACATATGCTAAGTGAAAGAAGCCAGACACAAAAGACCACATTTTATTCCATTTATATGAAATGTCCAGAATAGGTAACTCTATGGAGACAGAAAATAAATTAGTGGTTACCTAGGGCAGAGGGTGGGGAGAATTGGGAACGACTATCAATGGGTATGGGGTTTCTTTTCAGAGTGAGGAAAATATCCTAAATTAAGATTATGGTAATGGCTGCACAACTATGTAAAACATACTAAAACCACTGAATCGTATACTCTAAATGGATGAATTTTATGGCATGTAAATTATGTCTCAATAAAACTGTTTAAAAAAATAACATGGCTGGTTGAACCCTATGGGATATCTGTACCTACCCAAAGTTACCTCTGAACTGAAGCGCAAAACCAGGGTTACCTATATGTGATGGTAGAAAGCACAGAGCTCTGGTAAGAGAAAAATCTGGACTTAGGTAACCTTGAGCAAGTTATTCAGTGCTTGTGTGCTAATTTCCATGACTTTTATGAAGATAAAATGGGATAATGCCACTCACAATTTCCTGTACAGACTTGTGTTTGAATATATGTGAATTATAGCTACAATTTCTTAGAAGGGGAACTCAGAAGAACAAGCCAGGGTCCCGGCCCTGAAAAGGGATGAGGACACAAGTCATAGGACCACAACAGAATGCTAGGACTAGGGGTAAAGCTGAAGCCTGTCACAAGTCTTTTGGCCCAGTGTGAGGACACGAGCTCAGTAACAACTCTAAAACCCAAGACTTGGGTCCAATCAACAACCAAGTGATCAGGCTGAGACTCAAGCAGGGGACCTTGACATATTGAACACCCATTTGCCTTGGTCATGTCTAGTTCTGCAACTTGTGAGAGGCCTGAAGAAGTGGTAGAGACTCCAGCTGCAGGGGGTAAGGACTTCAGAAGCAGGGTGGGAAAGTGGGAAGCAAGAAACAGAGCTACATGGGTAAGCCCAGTCCTTTAAAGATTGTCAACATCCCAAATGGCCATGTGAATCTATAAAGACCTATTTCATTGTTGTGAAATGATCCAGAACATGCCATATGGATGGGAGAAAGAAGGTGGCCCTACTTAGATTATCTACAACTTCACTTTTCATTCATCACATTCATCCCCAAATATTCCCATTCCCAAATCCAAATCTAGGCCAATGGCTTCAAAAGAGTTCTTGTTCCCCAGATCTTAGAGGGCAGAGGAGGAAGCAGTACGTCTACATCAGTCAATAAGCTCTGCTGATCCTTCTTTCTTCTGCAGTGTCTTTAGCACTTACCTTCTTTTGACAGACAGGGAAAGAAGAGAAAAAAATATACGGGTGTACAGTTAAAACTTCCAGCTCCTGATTTTCAATTCAATTAACCCACCTGAGACTCAGGAAGAGTACCATGCATAGTGATGTAGGAGAGACCTAGGTAATAGTAAGTACCTCATAGGATCTCCGTGAATAAAGAATAAGATGGTGACCCCATTGAACAAACTGTAGATTTGGAGTCAGGCAGAAATGGGCCTATGTCTGAAACTTCTTTAAACTTCAATTGCCAATATCAAAAGACTGCCAGGAAATATCTACTCAGAAAATACCTAGTGCCGTGTGTGGCATCAGTAAGCCTCAACAAAAAGTAGGAAAAGAGAAGCACTTTCCACAGTGATTGGCACATAGACCCTGCCTACACTGTTTCCCAAGGTAGTAAGGGTCAGACAGCCAAGATGTGATTGAGAAGAGACCAAATACACGCAAGGAAGGGCCTAGAAGACCCCAGTGTGGAAGAAACTAGAGGAGAGCTATTGTACGTGGCTTAGTCTAGCTCAGAACTGAAGCAGTTTCTGTCCTGCTTGGAAGCTTTCTGTGGGGGAAAACACCCCCTCTGGCTGCCTTGAGCAGGAAGGCAGACACTGTATGAGGAAGAACTGGTCAACTTGGCAAGAGAAGAGTACATTCTGATGCATGGATTTACAAATATGAGAAAGGACTAAACATCCAACAGTGATCAGCAATATTTGACCTCAGTTGGCAGTAGCTGTCCTATCCAGCCCATTCAGAAAGTCCAGAATTCTTCAAGGCACAGAGAAACACGACGATTTGTCATGATTCACCAACCAACTCTTCCACTGTCTTAGTCTGAGGCTTCTATTGAGCCCTTAGAATCAATAATAAAGAAAGAGGTCACTGTTTATATCCTGAGTCCTTTGTGCAGACTATTCCTGCCTCAGTGGGTTGCAGGTTGTCTGCAAAGGAAGAAAACCACCACTTTTATTAACCCTCTTTGTAAGCTTTGGGTTTCCCCTAACCTTGTCTGAAAACAGGCTTTACCCCCCTCAGTGGTGCACATCCATCTCAGAGGTCAGGGGGCAGAAGTTTTCATATTAAAGGAAAGTGCACCTGGTGAGAGGCGAGAGGTAAGGTGGTGGGGTACGGATGAGACCAGAGAGGGTATCTTTTTACCAAAAGGTGATTCTCACCAGGGCCTTAAAAGTTCCACGATGACAAGAAAATAGTGCGTATCTTTTCAGGCAGGCTTAGCGTGATAACCTGGAGACCAGCAAAGGGAGCTCAGAGCCAAGCAAAATATACCAAAATGTAAGGACCCCCCAAAATAATTCAAGAACAAAGTGGTGTGAACTTGAGGCTCATGAAAATGTAACAAAGCCTAGGTTAAAAATAATTTATTGATCAGTTAGTGTAAACACATAGTATGAAATTCTGGAGAGTGAAAAGTAAGTCTTCCTCCTACCCACGTATCTTAACCAAGCAGATCCCCACCCTGGAAGTAAGCATTATTAACAAGTTTGTGCATATTCTTCAAGAGGTAATCTATACATCTATACACAAGAATATATATATATGTGTGTATATATATATGAAATTTTTTTTTTAAGATTTTATTTATTTATTTGACAGAGAAAGAGACACAGCGAGAGTGGGAACACAAGCAGGGGGAGTGGGAGAGGGAGAAGCAGGCTTCCCGCCGAGCAGGGAGCCTGATGCGGTGCTCGATCCCAGGACCCTGAGACTACGACCTGAGCTGAAGGCAGATGTCCAACGACTGAGCCACTCAGGAGCCCCATATATATAAAATCTTATATATATTATATATCATATATAAGAATCTTATATATGCCCTGCCCTTTACACAGTACTATATTGTAATACTGTTCTGACTTGCTTTCTTTCTACTTAACAATGTATCTTGGAAATTACTCAAGAGTTCCGTCTAGTCATCTACAATTAAATATACTTATACTATTGTCACTTACCTGCTATAAAAAGTATCATCTGCCCTCCAGCTCTAAAATTTTTGGAAATCAGTGTGGGTTTTGCTTTTTTTCCCTTTTAGAACCTTGGTGAAATATATTTTTTCTAGATTGAAATTTTGTATGACACTTACATTCTGTATCTCAACCATAATTTCCACAGATGTTTTCTTACTTCTACAGTTATAATGATTCACTGCTTACCACCATTCCTCTAGCCAGGGTTTTTCCACTGATCTCTTGACTGAAAGATTTGCTATCTTGTAGTTTCTTCAAAAAGTGGTCAACAGAGCTGCTTGTCCTACCTATTTGGAAATGTTTGTCTTTTGCTTTTGTACTTGATTGACATGTTGGCTGGGTATAAAATTCTTGGATTCCTCACATTTTCTTTCCATAATTTGAAAAAAATATCAGCCATTTTTCTGGAGAAGCTTAACATCAGCCTGATGTTTTTCCCTGTATAGGCAACTTCTCCTTTTGGTTAGAATGCTCACAGAATTCTTTCCTTATCTTTGATGTTTAGTTACTTTACTATGATTTGATGCCTATTGTATCAATTTTTCTGCGGACATGGCATTCCCTTCCATCATAGAAATTCAAGTCTTCTTCATTTCTGGCAATATTGTTGAATAACATCTTTGAGTATTTATTTTTCTCTACTTGCCTGGCTCTATTCTATAGGGATATTATTTATGGATCTCATCTGACTGACATGCCTATCTATTATTTTCATGTTAGTCTTGTCACAGTCTCCTTCATTTTCAATTCATTTTGCCTGCTTCCCGGTCCTTTCCCCTGTGTCCCTCTTGCATTTCCATGGTGCTTATTCCTTCTTGTGTTTATTCCAGTGTGGGTTTCATTTCTCTTTGTCTCCTTCATGGACTCTCCCAGCCACTGGGCCATACAGTATAAGTGGTTAAAAGTGAGAGCTCTGAAGTCAGAGTTTGATATCACTTACCAGAACATCAATCTGATTAAGTTACTTGACTTTTGGCATTTTGCCTTTAAATTGAGTAAAATGAGAGCATTTATCTTATAGGGCTGTGGTAAGAATTGATGAGTTAATACATAAAAAGCAATTTGAACTATGATGGGCACATTTTAAGGTCTGTTTATGAATCAGCAAAAGGGGGTAATGATGATGATGATGTTGACAATGATAAGAGCTGTTTCTTTCCTGAGCTCTTGTCTCTGCTTCATGCTCTTAGATCAACTTGTAACATTTTTTGCATTCACGGTGATATGGTCATAATTTCATCTATGTGATGGCCACATTTTTCTGGTGCCTGTTTCCTATCATCTTTTCATCCTTTTCCTCATGTTTTTCTTGTAACTTGTTTGTGTTGATCCTGTACTGATTCTTTTTAAATTATTACATATCTTTCAATGAGGCTAGTTCTTCCTGGACCAGCCTTTTGCAGGAGATTCTCAAGGCAGGCTAACCTGGGTTTCAGACCAATAGAAATAGAGTGGCATATATGAGCAAATTATCTGTCCCTCATGGAAATCACCAGTTATAAGACTGTATACCAATTGGAGTCTCTTCCCCATCCTCTCCAAGAAACTGCCTCCTTCCAAGATGATTTCTGTGTGCTCCTCATACAGCCTCACATCTCTGCCACTTGCTGGTATCAGACAGGGGCCAGAGAAGCTCCTTTCATCTGCTGATGTACCCTAGTGCCACTGATCCAAATAAGGGTTGGGGATTTGAGCCCATTAGGGTTTGTGAGAGAATTCTGCTTTCCCAGGACTGCCTGAGATGTACAGATGGAAACTTCCTCCCTCAAGATGTTCCCGTACCACTCCATCTGGCAGCCCTCCCTCATATATTATGGTGAGGGTCATGGGATGCCTTTTAGTTTTATCCAAGAAGGAATTTGAGTTCCTTGATTTCCTTCTTTGCTTTGGTGGGGCTGTGGCTTCCATGGCTTGTCAGAGGAGAGGGCAGAGACCTAGCAATGCCTTTCTCTCCAACAGCATTTATGAAGTGTTCTGACCCCATCCAGCAGCCACACTGTGGGAGGGAGGCCTTGGAGGACTCAATGAGCAACTGACAGGCCTAAATTTGTCTTCTCTTTGGAGCAAAGCTCACATCACCATGGCTTTACATGACCACTCAGAGATCCGGGATACTGCTCTTGGTAAAATAAAGCATTTTTACCACATCATACAATCTCCTTATTATGCTACACAGCTGTGACAATGTCTGTCAGAGCTTTAATTGGAGAGGCAAGATAAGCCAGGCACTTTCTTTTGGTGATATGTTATTCAAAGGTTACATTCACTCACTGACTAGCAGGCACAGAGCCTTTCTCCCCTTAGAGTAACCAGAAACAGAAGCACCAAGTGGCAGGTGACAGATAAGAATATTTTTAAGGGTCTCCTTAATTAAAAAACAAAAACATCTGAGAGTTTGTCTGGTTTTCTCGTTTATTGGACTTGAGCAGGGTCAGGCAAGGAGTCTGTCCTGAGTCACCTTCAGCGAGGCAGAAAGTCACTTGTCACCTGGTGTGAGAACATGGCTGGTTGGAAATGCTTTGCAAATACAGGAAGCCACTTTGTCTACAGAGGTTCTTGTGCACAGTGAGACCAAGTCTTACCCAAAAGGCCTCGGAGGGAATAAACCACGGCCTGAAAAGACATTTCCCTTTTAAAGCATGTGGTGGAACTTTGGGGCTTTCACACCAACTGCTCAGAGTAAGAGGTACTTGAGAAGGTCATCCAGATAAAGAGAAACGCACTGCCCCCACTTCCATTTCACCTGAACCACTGGCACGATATTCATGAAAATCCAGTGGGACCTGAAGGGCAAGGAGACCTTGAGTGTGAATTCTCTGCCTAGCAATTTACAGGAATGTTTTTCACACATCATCATCAGTTCTGAGTCCCCCAAATCTCCCAGAGTGACAGCAATTGAAATTGATTTGGGGAATTTCATCCACAAATTAAATTGACTGGTTCCAATATGGAAGCTCAGTGGCTTTATCGCATGGCCAGCAAGGTGACCAGAGGGTTTGAGGTATGGCATGTGAAAGATTAAAGGCACGTGATCATCTGGCATAACTGAAGAGTTGAAAAGCAGACACCCAGGGGTACTTTCGGCTCTGGGAGCCAGAGCCGGCAGGGCCATCTGCACCTGTTTGGGCCACACACTCAGTGTGATTTTAGGAGGGCTTGTGTCTTCCAAATTTACTGCTGCCTAATTTTTCCCAGACTCATTTGCTTTTTTTGTTGTTTTTTGGTGCATATGGACTAACGTATTGACTGCCCTGGGAAGCCATCCCTGTCTAAAACTTTGCTGAATGCTCCATTCATAGTTTTCACTTAGAGGGAGCTCACCCAGCGTCTAGCCCATAGGTATTCTCTGGTTGTATGTCACATCCATGTGCAGGGGCACTCCCTGACCATGACAAACGCTGTTTCTCCGGGTGAGACATGGGAATCAGAGAAAAGTGTTTCAGCAAAGAGTTGCTGGCAAAGAAGAAGGCAGGGTTCCAACATCTGGGGTGGTCTGGCTTGGCCCACAGCCCAGCCTCCAAGCTTACTCTTTCTAGTCCACCTTGTTTCATAACTGACTGTTCATGCAGACCTGGGAATGCTGGATATGGAGGTAAAAAAAGAAAAAAAGTCTTTAAAACTGGGATTCCTTATACAGATTTCTGTGTCTACTACTAAGAAGGTCAAAATCATTGGTCTGGGCTGGGGTCCAGGAGTTGGCATGTCTGATGGTGCCTCAGGTCATTCTAATGTAGGTGGTCCATGGACCATGCTTTGATAAACACTGCTATATAAGATCCTTCATAGATTAAGGAAAATCAAACATAGTTTGTTAATGTGGAAAAAAAAATTAATGGGCTTGTCCTCCCCTTCCACTATCTGCTCCTAGCCACTGACTGGTGATATGACAGCAGGATCAGGTTAGTATTCCCAGATATGGAAATTGTGGATGTACTCTGGATTATCTCTGGACTGTTAGGTGAGCTAATAGGCTTCCATTTTGTTTTCAAACACAGACAACACATACACACACATAAAACTGCATTTATTTGGCTCAGATAAAGATAAAATTATTCCTGTCATGATGCTCCACTAATAAAAATTCAAGATGGTTGTTGAAGATTTCCACCCACCTTGCTTTATCCATTTTAAAATTTATTGTGGCATTTTCTTCTTGAGGGTCAGAACCATGTCTCTCATTTCTGTGGGTCCTCTACAGTTCCAAGAATGCTCAATTAACACAATTAATTCCAAGAGAAGCAATAGAGCACGATTGCTTGAGTGTGACTTTGAAACCAGTTGCCTGCGTTTGAATCTGCCACTTACTAGCTATGTAGCTTTGGACAGCCTTTCTGTGACTCTGTTTCATTGGCAAAATGGGGACAATAATATAATACATCCTTCACAGGACTGTTGTGAGGAATTAATTAGTTAACATAAAGTACACAGAACAGTGCCTGATACACAGTAAATGCTAAATGTGCTTGCCATCATCTTTGTGATGATTACTGTTACGGTGATGATTACCGAGACCATAGGATAGGACCAAAGTGTGGTCCCTAACATTCTTTCAGTATCTCTGGATGTGCACATTGCCCTATTCTAAAATGGAAGCAGTGTTCAAACTATTCTGAAGTACATTTCATCTTCTCTACAGTTGATTATTACTTGAAGGAACGTATTTACCGGCAGCAGCCCATTTAAAAATCATCTGAGGAGGAAAAGCAAAATTCCTTTGCACATGCTTATTATGTTAGAGGGTCCCACATCCTTCAAGTTAGGATTTATCAGTACAGCTGAAGGGTTTTTTTCCTTCTGATTAATATACAGTGAAATAAGGCAATTTCTTTCCAAAAGTAGTTATGTTTTTCTTCTCCATCCTTCTCCCTACCTAGAGTAGGAATATGTTTCCAGTTTGGCTTTGATGCTAAGTGAAGAGGAAAGAGGCTGTTCTCGTCCTTTCCTATCTTCAAACTGGGTTCCCTGTGCAGGAGCGATTTGCATCACATTATACTAAGTCACAAAAGGCTAAACATCAATCACCAAAACACTTCAAGTTTTACAGCTTGTGTGAACATTCAGGAAGTAACATTTTCCACTACTCGTTCAACTTCCCTGCATGTTTGAAAATTTCAGAATAAACAGTTGGGTAAAGGAAAACAAGAAAAATAAAAATATAAGGAAAGAATAGGGACCATTATTCCCTTATCTAACCTTTAAGCAACCCAAGATTCTCCACAATGTAGAAAGTATAAAATTCTTGCCCAATGACAGGACAAAACAGGAAAAAGTCAAAATATTCACAAGGCAGTTATATTCATAAGGTAATAGATCTGTAAGGCTGCCTGTCAATAGGTTAGTAGTGTTCCTGGCATAGAAGGCACCAAAAATGATACTTGCACATTTGAAAATCAATCTCTCTACTCTGGAATTCCACACCCAGTAAATAAAAGGGATCCCTTTCCTTGGCCACGTCTGTGCTCTCTGACGCTCTTCCTTATGTCCGGGGCCAAGCCATAACGCGTTCTTCCCTGGCATCGGCCAGACTAGAACTAAGAAAAGACGGTCCTTCTCTGGCAAAGAATGGTGAGATGTGAGCATCAGAAGTTTGTTTCCTATCTGTGGTGAAACAATTTTAAGAGAAGAAAGTCAATATCCAGTGAACAAAGATAAGAAGGATTCAGAGGACTCAGGGCTAGGAGAAACCACTTGGAGGTCAAGAAGGTGAGGAAGGACAGGCAAGGGTCTATGTCAGAATAACAATTAAATCAGGGAAATGAATGTTTTCAGGGCTCTCTATTCTGGATCAAATTATCTTCATTCATTCCCCGATCTTTCTCCTGAACGAACCCCTTCTTTAAAGCACCCCGTGGATGTCTTAGGGGCATCTCAAATTGAATGTGCAAAACTCAACTCCTGATCTTCCCCCACAAAAATTGCTCCCCAGCATCTTCTCCATTTCAGTTGCCAGCCACATCTTCCCCCCCAGGTGCCCATGTTTACAAATCTGGGAGTCATTTTTGATGCCTCTCTTTCTCATGCATCACATCTACTATCAGGAAACGGCCCAGCTTGCCAGATGTACAGACTCTAACCACCTGTCACCATCTCCACTGACTCGCGCAGGGCCGGGCTCTATCACGTCTTGCCTGGCTTATTCTAACAGCCTCCTAGTTTGTCTCCCTGTATCCCTCCTGCCCTCCTAACCACACGGCAGCCAGTGAATGGCTTCTCATCTCACTTATAAATCAGGTCAGACGATGCCTCTCTCTACTCTGAATCCTTCAAATACAGAGTAAAGATCTTCACCATGACCTACAAGCCTCTATAGGAAATAATGGTAAAAAAATAATTTTGATATAGTCCAGCTCCCCTACTCTTTGGTCTTACCTCCTCCCCCTCTCTGCCTCTTGCTGTCCCCACACCCTGTTCTCCCCCAGCCACAGTCCTTTTCCATTGCTGACCTCAGATAAGGCAAGTGCGTGCTCACACTTCTACCTCGGGTTCTGTGCACTTGCTGCTCCTTGTGCCGGAAACACGCATCTGCCAGACATGAGAATGGTCAGCTTCCTCCCCCACTTCCCTCAGGGATCTGTCCATATTTCACCATGAGAGGAGACCTCTCTGACTGTTCTACCCCAAATAGCTCCCGTTCCCCTGCTTTTCCTTATAATGCACATCATCAGCTAATACATTATTTATGGCTTCCTCCCATTTAGAATATATGCACCATGAGAAAAGGCATTTTTCGTTCATTACTTGTCTTCTTAGAGCCTAGAATGATGGCTGTCATGTGGTAGGCACACAAAAGATGTTTGCGAAAGGAACCATTCCAATACATCTCACATTTCAATCTCTTTTACCCAACCTAGCTTGAATCGGTTCTCATACCGCTGTAAAACAGTTAAACTTAAATTTTACTTCAGTCCTGTTTCTTTCATGAAAATACATCGGATTACGTAATGATACTGGTTTTTTCCCTACGTCTTCCATTGTCCTGAGGCCATTTATTAATTCCTGAAATTGATGCCATTTAACAATGTTTTCCAGCAATTTGTTAAAAGCTCAGATTTCCTTTGCTACTATATTATATAATATTGTGACTACAGTGACTTAATAATTTTATTCAAATGACAATATTTGAAAGTCATGAAACATTCATTCCCCCCCGAAACTATAGTTTCTATTCTCAAATGAAATCACAAATCCAGAGGAGGGAACTGCAGAACTAACTCTACATTCCAAGGCCCTAATTAGGAACAAGTTTTCTCACCTCTGAATTATCTAACCCTTCTTCCGTTTCTCCTCCTGCTAATCAAATTTCAACAATCTCAGGACTTTTCCTAGCACTGGCCCATTGGAAGGTAAGAAAATGTGTACCTACCACATCTGTTTGTCTACTTGACCACAGTCCTAACCCAGGAGTGGAAGTCATGGTGGTTCAAGAATGTTGGCTAAAATGGGAATGAGAAAGTAATGTGAGTTCATTCTTCTGACATCCTTGAGCTCCACCTTTTTTCTGAAGGCCCAGAATCATTTTAAGATCTCTCCACAAAGGTGGTCAAAATAATTCTCCATCAGGGTAGCTCTCAAACTCTACACTGCTCCTACAAGACACCTTTGTTCCTCTGACGCCACCCCTCCTGACTCTTGGGCCGTCCACTTCATTAAGAAATGTCTGTTTTAATAGACCCATATGAACTTATATTTACCCTTAGGCAGCAACAACTTTCAAAAAACCAAGAATAAACTTGCAAAACAGAGCCAAACCCTCATACCATTTTATAGTTTTAATTTTTATTTCTACTTGGCTAGATAAATGGGATTTTAAAATGTCACCACAAACTCATTTATTTTAACTTCCACCTATTGACTTAAAACTCTTTAACACTGGGAATGCACTGTTAAGACTGGATATAAAAGAGAAACTTTAAAAATATTTCAAGGGATTAAGTATTTTAAAAACTGTAGTTTTAAAAAAACATATTTGTCAATACTACTTCTGGGTATATAGCCACAAGAACTAAAAGCAGAGTATCAAAGAGCTTTTAGGCATCTGTATTACAGCAGCACCATATATGATAGCCAAGAGCTGGAAGCTACCCAAATGAACACTGATGGATGAATAAACAAAATGTGATACTATATATATATATATATATAATGGAATACGATGCAGCTTTAAAAAAAAAAATAAAGGAAAACCTAACCCACACTTCTATGGGCAATCTATGACAAAAGAGGCAAGAATATACAATGGGGAAAAGACAGCCTTTTCTTCCCACCCCCTCCCCCGCCCCCCCAAGCAGACAGCCTTTTCAATAAAAGGTGTTGAGGAAAACTGGGCAGCTACATGCAAAGGAATGAAACTGGGCCACTTTCTTACACCATATACAAAAATAAACTCCAAACAGATTTGAAGACCTAAATGTGGGACCTGAACCCATAGAACTCCTAAAAGAAAACACAGGCAATAATTTCTTAGATATCAGCCACAGCAACATATTTACGGCTATGTCTCCTCAGGCAAGGAAAACCAAAGCAAAAATAAACTATAGAGACTACACCAAAATAAAAGCTTTTGTACAACAAAGGGAACCATCAACAAAACAAAAAGGCAACCTACTGAATGAGAGAGGATATCTGCAAATGATATATCTGATAAGGGGTTATCTATCCAAAATATATAATATTTAAACTTATACAACTTAACACCAAAAAACAAAAACAAAAAAAGACAAAAAAAAAATCCGATTGAAAAATGGGCAGAGGACCTGAATAGACATTTTTCCAGAGAAGACATACGAATGGCCAATAGACACATGAAAAGATGTTCAATATAACTAAATCATGAGGGAAATGCAAATGAAAACCACAGTGAGATATCACCTCACACCAGTCAGAACAGCTAGTATCAAAGAGACAAGAAATAACAAGAGCTGGTGAGGATATGGAGAAAAAGGAACCCACATGCCCCGTTGGTAGGAAAGTAAACTGGGGCAACCACTGTGAAAAACAGTACGGAGGCTCTTCAACAAATTAAAAAACAAATGCAGGGTGCCTCGGTGGCTCAGTCTGTTGAGTGGCTGACTCTTGATCTCAGCTCAGGTCCCGATCTCAGGGTCATGAGTTCAAGCCCTGAGTTGGGCTTCATGCTGGGTGGGGAGTCTACTTAAAAAAACAAAAACAAAAACAAAAACACACAAATGCCATATGATCCAGTAATTCCACTATTGTGTATTTACTCAAAGAAAATGAAAACACTAATTCAAAAAGATACACACATCTCTATGTTTATTGAAGCATTACCTACAATAGCCAAGATATGGAAGCAACCCACATGTCCATTGATGGATGAATGGATAAAGAAGATGTGGTATATATGTGCAAAGGAATATTACTCAGCCATAAAGAAGAATGAGATCTTGCCATTTGTGGCAACATGGATGGATTTAGAGGATATTATGCCAAGCGAAATAAGTCAGACAGAAAGACAAATACCACATGATTTCACTTATATGTGGAATTTAAAAATCAAAACAAACTCATAAATACAGAAAATAAACTGTTGGGAGGGGCAGCAAAATAGGCGAAGGGGATTAAGATACTAACTTCCTGTTATAAAATAAGTAAGTCACAGAGACAAAGAACAACACAGGGAATACAGTCATGTTGTACATGTCGTTGTATGCTGACAGATGGTAACTATATTGATCACCGAACACTCACTATGTATAGAATTGTTGAATCGCTATGTCATATACCTGAAACTAATATAACAGTCTATGTCAACTATAATTCAATAATAAATTATTTTTTAAAAAGGAAGGAAAGCCTGTAACATGCTACAACATGGATGGATCTTGAGGACACTATATTAAGTGAAAGTAGCCAAACACAAAGAATACTGTATAATTGCACTTATATGAGGTGTCTAAGGTAATCAAATTCACAGAAACAGAAAGAATGGTGGTGGGAGAAAGGGGAAAAAGGGCAGTGGTTTAATGGGTACAAAATTTAGTTCTATAAGATTAAGAAGTTCTAGACATATTGCACAACAATGTAAATATACTTAACACTATCAAATTGTACACTTTAAAAAAAAATGATTAACACGATATGTTTGTGATGTGGTTTTTAACACACACACACACACACAAAATCTACATGTACCATTTTGCTATACATCTTTGATGGTGATGGTATGGGACAAATGTTTATAATGTGTATGTAGCATTTACTCCCTATAATGCAATTTCCTTTGAAACCCCACACACAGAAAAATCTCTCACAAACTCAGCATTTATTAAATATATCAAGTACTGAGCATCTTAAATTATAGTTTATTAATTAGGGAGGAAGAACCAAATGTACAGACTGAGGAAAAATTAGCTATTCTGTCTTGTATTTTATCTTTGTGATCATCTGATTCATGTCGGTCTTCTCCAAGTAGACCGTAAGCTCCAGTGCCTAGTTTTGTTCACCATTATATCTCCAGGGCCTAGAAAATAGTACATAAATATTTACCAGACGAATGAATATAGTATTAAACACTTGGAGATGTGGTAACATCCAGGCCTATAATCACCAAATTCAAGTGTAACATGAGATATACCATAAAGGAGGCAGAATCAACTTTCAAAAAACTAATTTTAATCAAAACAAAATTGTTGATCATTAACAAGTTTATAAAACAGTGATTTAGTTACATAAATAAATTGATATCAGTGTATCAAATCTTAATTACTTTCAACTTCATGAGCATGTTTACATGGGTGATGAAGTACAACCTTTTTTTTTTTCTTTTTACCTATTATAATAAATAAAATGGAGCGCATGAAATAGTTCTTCTAAACAAAAATACCTACAAACATACCTCTAGCATGTTCTCTAATGAAGGGAACAGGAGACACTGGACAACTTTTGCACCAAAACATAAAAATTGCTTTAAAAAGCACAAGGTTACAGAACCATCAGCTAAAGTAAAGACACTATACTGTAACCAAAGTTGGTATTTAATAATATAATGAACAGTTTGGTAGTTAGATCTCCAGTTTGGTTATTTTAAAGCATTAAGACAAGGCAAGATAGAAGGCTGCTTTTGTTTTGAGTAATTCTAGAGAAAATAAAATATATTTAAAAAAAAAAAAGAAAACTGAAAAGTAGAACAGTCATACCTACACAACTTTCTGTCCTGCACAAAGTCAAAATACCTATGCAGAATAGATATATAATATATATAATGTTATTTGTGCACAAAGGTTAGCTTATTATTAGCTCACTGCAAAGGCGTAATGTATCATATGTCAATTGTTTTGGAAAACATTTTCCGTTTTGTGTCAAAAGGATATTTCTTTTAAGTTTCCTAGGCTAGGAGGCACGAACCCCAATTCTGGCATACTGTATATTCTTAATGCTAAGGCTTGCTGCTCTGGCTGTGTATTTTGTTGTCCCTCTTTATTCTAGTGCCTGTTACAAGCATGTGTGGTATAGTGGTTGTTGTTGTTGGTGTGTGTCTGGTGTCTGTGTGTATACATATATATATGTATACATAAGCTGTATAAATATATATACATATATAACCTCTCCCAATAAGATCTCAGTCCAACCATGCAATCCAAAAGGTGGCTCTGCATAGATGCCCAGCATGAAGTTCACCGCCTGAGCCAACCCTGAAGCAAGGCGCACTTTTAGTCCTTCTGATAGGTTTTCTCTCAGTTTTTTTTGTTTTTGTTTAAAACCAAGCTACTGCAGCTTCAAGTATTTTGCATTACATAGAATATTTTTTATAAATTAGTTAATGTTATATTTTCAATATTCAGACATATACTATAATATATATACAGTACAATAAATGCTCTCATTCTTTTTTTAATTTTTTTTTTTTTGATAAATCCCTGAGAATGTATGTTGACAGTCGCTAAGTTTCCACATGCACAAGCATCGTGTGCCATGCTTCTGGACGAACAGCACTGCAAAGCCACGTGGGTCAGCCTTTTAACTATTAGTATTTCATTTTGTTGGTTTGTTTAAATATGCTGAAAATGTAAAGATGAGTTACAAAGGAGTAAAGCTGAATCCATTCGAGGTACTTATCACAGGATGGAGGTGTTTTGTTTGGTTTTTAAAGCCATTTCAATTATTTTTTTTGAGGCTGTGAACGTATACAGAAAACAGGAGAGCTATGTGGACTTTCGCCACTTGACAACATATACTCAGTGTAAACCAAACCTTTTTAACCTCTCTCTCATACAAAACCAAAAAAAAAAAATTATAATAAAATAAAAGGAAAGAAAAAAAAGTAAGAAAAAGGGAAAAAATTAAAAACACACAAACTTTCACAACATGACAATTTAGTCTGCAAACGCAATAGAACTATACACATATAATACCGGTGTGGCTCTGTTCTTTAAGTTAAAAAGGGTACAAAGGCAGGCTCAAGTAAAAACAAACCATCCCTCCCATTCCCACCCCCCACCCCCATTCATACAAGTTCTATCAACCAAACCTCTCCCGAACCAACATCATCAGTTTCTTTTTGCCTTTGTAGATTTGTTTCAGGTTGTCAATAAACTGTGTAAACTGAATGTGTCCATCATGCGCCATTAAGAAGGTCTCTCGGGCCTTGCTGAGGAACTCGATAAACTCACTATAATGCCGAGGACTGATGTGTGTGAGTCGTGAGTGCGTCGTGTTGATGTAGGCCCCAATTGTGGCATCCAAGAGTTGCCTCAAGGGGGCCTTGTCCAGTGACATGAGCTTACCAGAGTTCCTCCTTCCGTGAAGTCCCACCATGCCAGGAGTGGTCAGAGTGCACCTGCGCAAAATGTCTGACAGTACCGTTGCACACTTGACACTCTTGACCACCAGAGGTATTATAGCCGCGAGCTCATTTTTACCAAGGGAGTGGCTGAGCGCACAGGCCCATAAAACGTCATTAATGGCAGGGTGTGTGTCCTGATTGTAGCTCAGGTTGAGATGGGTCATGGCCAGGGTGGCCAGCTTGTAGGCCCTCATGGGGTACCCGCGGTGCTCCATGTACCGTGCTATTGTAAAGAGCTGGGTGTAGCTCATGCCAGTCGTAGCAGCGTCAAGAACAATTTGGTACGCCGTCTCAAAAGCGATGTGATCCTTTTCACACAAGGTCAGCGCGGAGAGGGCACAGTTCTGAGGGTCCTTCATGGCACACTGCAATGCAAGTGTCCGGGCACTGCTGGCCAGCTTTTCCTGCTGGTGGCAGTCCAGGTGGAGGCGGACGATGGTGCTGTTGGACATCACGGTGGTCGCAACTATACTTGTGGCCTCAGTGGGAGTAAAGAGGGTAAACCAGCTCTGCATGATGCTGTCCAGGGCATAAACACCTTCAAGGAACACAGAGAAGCCCTATTACTGACGAGGAGGCTGCCCAAAGGTCTTGCCTTATGTCCACCTCATAATCAATGCTTACATGGTTAACCAGCACAGGACATGAGCTAGGCCAGAGGATCCTGTAAGCTAATGGGCCTGGGAGCAACCTTTTAGAATAAGGTCATTATAGATTGTTATTCAGGGAAATGCCTGAAAGGAACATGAACTTCCTGTAATAAACTTCCTCGGGAGCTGGTATTTGCACTATGCTGCTTTGCCATTTCAGAAAATGGCTTTTTGCTAATGAGTTCTAGTTCACTGGGGCCTCCTGTCAGTTCCCCACTACAGAATCTGAGGCAGAGGAAACTATGACTCTCACCAAAATACAGACTTTTTATGTGGTATGTGTGTTTGTAACTTTCAAGTATACACAATACAAAATGATTTAAGACACACAAAGAAGCAGAAAAATGTGCACCATCGTCAAGAGAAAAGAGTCAACAGAAGCAGACCTACGGATGACTCAGATGTTGGAGATAACTGACAAGATCTTTATAAAATAACCATTTTAAGTGCAGAGACCCAATATGCCTGAGCCGTATAGGAAAAGCCTAACTGTGAGTGATTTAAAGAGAAGGTACGAAAATCTCAAAGAGACGTTAGGTATATACCTTGGTACAGGGTTAGGGAAGTTGTACAGCAGTTCTTCAACTGGTATTATCTTTGTATTGCTTCACCGAAGCATCACTTCAACAATTTAATAATATAATTTTTATATTAAGACCAATTTCCCTTTTTCCAAAGTAACAAACCATTAGGATTAATAAAAGAAAAAAACAAAAATGATTTTACAGGATCTAAACACTGAGGAGGCAGTGTCCTCTCAGGAAGAAGTGTGTACCCTTTTTTGATGCAAACAGGAAGGGAGATGGACAATTGAACCAACATTTATTTAAGGCAACCACCACTTTGTTTGTTGGCATTCCTACTGGAAATGTAGTTTTCTTTGGGACCGATTTACTGCTAGAGAGGGGAAACAGTTGGTTGACGGGTCTCACCAAATGCAGATTATGGGCAACCAGAAGGATCTTCCTATGCCTAGCTTTCACATACCTGAAAGCTGACCTACCCCACACCCAGTAATCATTTATCTGCTGGATACAATGACATATGCCCTCAGACGATAAAGAAAAATCTCAGCACAACTAGATAGCTTCATATTATTTTCACTAAAATGGACTGAACCACTAACCCACAGTCTCAAGTTAGTTTCAAAGGTGGTTTCCAACCTACTAAGGATTAACTCTGGAACTCTTTAATATAAAATTATAAACCTGATTATCACAAAAAGTTACCAAAAGCACCTTAAGAGAGTGACAGAGCAGCAAAAAAAAGTATTTACTCAGTGACTTAATTTTAAAAGAGTCTGAAATCCCACAAATGTGATCTTTTGGAAGAAGAACAATGTGAGTGTGTATAACTAAAGGTTGAAGGCAGGGGCTAGGGAAGACCCTATAGGTTGCTAGGAGGAGCAAGGAGCCTTGGAAAATTCAAGGTAAAAGACAGAAAACATTCTTATATTTGTAAATGACGAGTTAAATCCGACCATGAGGCCCCTGGGAAAGCTCCCAATCCAGAGTTTACCTACCCACTTCAGTAGCACACGTTACCAGCCACCTCACCATCTCCCGCCGTCGCCAATTTAAGGTTGACAGTGTCATTCGCATAACCTATAAAGACAGGATAACAAAATGTTTCGTAAGATTAATCTACGTCAATGGAAAAGGAAACAATTCATCCCAAGGCATAAACTACTAGGAATATTCCCTGCTACCAGAAGGATGGAGAGCCATATTTAGAGCCAAGTTCTGCATATCAATTTGAATTCGTTCATGGCTCCCCAGCCTAGGAGACAGAAGGCCCACATTCTACTCCAGGTGGGCTGACTGACCAGATGCAGCATCCTGGGCAAGTTGCTCAATTAATCACTTTTCTCATCTGCAGAATGAGAGGGCTAGACTGCAACATTAAGCACAGTCCATGCCCTCTTCTCCTCCTCAGCTTTAACAAATTCCATGGTCTAGATTTTTGAGGCTTCTCATGAATGAATTCTGACTAGGAATCCTCAGTTGGCAAAGAGGTATTTTAGAATAATCATTTTAATTATCCCTTCAATCTCTGGTTGCTGTTTTTCCTGGTGATCATGAAGATAACCCTAGGTCTACGGAAAGAAATCATTTTTGGCATCATTAGTCATCTGATTTTGTTTTTCACTTTCTAATAATATCCCCAAATAAAACTATCCATCTCTTGCTGCTTCCCCCATTCAGAACATCTGGGACATGACATGCCTAAAGCCTCAGAAAGGTGTTGTGGGATTCCTTCTTGGGTCCTAGAGAGAATAAGGCAGGGACTAAGTTCTCAGTAATCTGCCATTTATCCAAAAAAACCTGCCAGAATTCCAAATAACCAGAAAGTTCGTTAATGGGTCTTTCTGCCTATGAGGCAAGTGATAAAAATAAGCCAACTAGCATCAATTTATTTTTAAAAAGAGACTTCTAAAATGTCATTGTATAGCTTAAATGCAATCCCCTATATTCTCTGCTTGTACAGTACTATATAGGGTAAGTGTACTTTCCTGTAATCTAATCCTTAAACTTTATTAATCATCATAAGGAGAATCCATAACTAAAAAAACAGATTAATCATCTAATCAGGGCATTCTATTCCCCATACTTAAGGTAATTAGATAACAATTTCTTTCACTGCTTTTAATGGTTACAAAAAAAAGCAAATGTTAAAAGAGAATTCCTTAGAAAAGTCAAAATATAAACTTTTCAGTCCCTGGTTTACACAGTAATTTTTTTTAGAAACTATAAGGAAGCAAACATCTATCTGTACGACTAACTCAAAATGTCCTTGGTAAAACGTCTAAGCAGGTCTCTGGAAAGGTGAAAACTGGACCCTGGACCAATCACTCCTCCTTTACCGAATATTCTCAGAGTTATAAAAAGGAGCTAGAACTGACCATCTATTATGAAAATGCAAACATCAATAAAAATTCATACTTCCTCTAAAACTTTAACCCTAAGAACTGATTCTTTTTTATACATGATAGTTTCACTTAAGTCTCTTACTAGAGATAATCTCCTCTATTCGCTAAAGTAGAAACAGTGATGTTAAGGCTATAATTCAGAAAATGACCTTTTTTATTGAAGGACAAAAATAGGGCTTCTAAAAGTACAGTCCCTGCACCTCAAGCAGCAGTCTGGTTCGGCTGGGAATGACCGCAGCTCTGAAGCACAGTGCTCTCCTGAAATCTAACAGCTCTGTGCACTGAAGAGTCATGTGGCTGCACTAAAATATCCAAACAGAAACAACCTGAGATGGTGCCTTTATTTAGCAGTCCTTGGGGCCCCAGGAAAGACCACCAGTCACGTACCTGCAGGCCCAGTTCCAGAGACACTTTCAAAAGAGTGATGTCTGGCAAACTGTCCATGAGAGTTGCTATTTTAAATGCATCTTGGGCAAGCTTGAAGATGTGGGATGAGGAGTGAATGTTTTTCTGGATGGATTCTAATACTGTTTCCAGCCTCCGAACATCGCCTGCAACAAAAAAGGGAAAACCAAACCAAACCAAACCAAACATCAAACAACCACAACACACACACACACACACACACACAAAGGAGGAAAAAAAGGAAAAAAAACAAAACATAAAGCACAAGTTAATTTACCTGAAATGTTCACATATAGCACAAATGTTACTACAACTGAGGGTCCCAGAGTTACTGAAATGCCTATGAATCGCAGTTTCACAAAAAGGATACACCAAGACACACCCCTAGTGACTAAAAGCACGTATTAACCAGAACCAACATGAGATAGCACAAAGCCCTCCCAGTTCCTATTACATATTTTTGGTGAATATTTCAGGGAGGAAAAAAAATGTAACCTAACATTTTAATCTGCTTCTGAACCTGAACCACCATTTACATGGTGTGGCAACTAAACCTAAACTCAGCCAGCACCAAGTTTAATGATGCAATTAAAAGAGGAAAATGTCAGGCTCAAGTGAGCAGCACCCATCCTACCTCATAGGCTAACATCTAAGGAAAAGGATCCCCTACATCTGGACATTGGCACCACGATTGACAATTTGATAGAAAACATAATCCTTTAAAAAAAGAAAAAAGGCAAACTAACACAATAACCATGAGGCCTCAGGACAATCCAGTACCTTTGGCTGCAGTCAGCATGGTGGACGCCAGCTCACACTGCTGGGATTCTATGTGGCTTAGAGTGAACCAACGAGGATACCGGTTGGGAACGACTGACGCAATATGGTGTGGGCGGGTGAGGTCTCCCGTCGGAGCAGTAGATTCCAATACTAGTAACCTGTAATGAGAAGACAAGACAGTTGGTTCCTAGTTATTCCTTGTTCATCCCCTTGGCCACAGGATCTGGTCAGAAGGCAGATGAGTGAGTAGATGGTGGGAGAAACTGTTCAGGTCCTGGGTGCAGGAAGAGCTGGTACAGCTACACTCTGCTATCTGGATGCCAAAGACACCTTGTTAATTGCTCAGTACTCAAACCTAAGAGATTTCTTTTCTTTACCATCATTCAAAAAACTGCAATATTCAAGAAAATTAAGATATGGAACACTGAAGAGATCTGAAACACAAAACTTGATGTTCACCTACTATAAAATTTTTGAATCTTATCACACTCAATAAAAAGTAAAAGTCAACAGAAATTCAGAGGCAAGTGAATGAACATTTAAGACTGAGATTACAACAGTCAGGGAACAGTGGATAGCTGAAATGGATAAGCTAACTCATTAAAACACAAAATAAGGGGGAAGTTAAACAAAAATGGCCTCCTTTCCATAGATTCATACTTCCTGCAGAATTAGTTCCTTATTACTTTAGGAATTTATAGTTAGAATATGTTGTATCAACTCTCTCAGAGATGATGAATGCAAATGATCCAAGTATTTGTCCTTTGACAGCCTTGCTTAAATTCAGTGTAATCTCTGATTTCAATCAATCTATCTTTTGATTAAGAATATGTCGACAAATAAAGAACAATTACTGAAAACAGAGCACATGCTTAGCGATCTCTTCCAAATATAAGTACCGAAGAGATTAGCAGAGTAGCTACAACTGCAGTTATTCCTTCACAGTCATCCAAACACTGACCTCAACTCAAGTATACCAGTGTTAGGGAGTAAGAGCTAAGGACCAAGAGGAATTAACACAGTCAGAGTGTGATGCTGGCCTTGGGGTCCCACCCAAGAGCAGTTACTGTTCAGGCAGGCCAAATGCCTCACTTTCTTTTCCTTTTATCTAGGGACAAAGAGATGTTAGCGCATTAAAGGGTGGCAAGGTAGGCAATTAAGTAATAAGAATTTTGGTGGAGTTACTATTTAACTTTTCAAAAAACCCAGAATGTTCCTGTGTTCACCAGCAGATCTTTCCAGAGTTGCTGTAGAGGAAACTAGTCAACAGCCCTGAAAAGATGAGAAAATGAGTGCTAAAAACACCCTTTTCCAGCTCCCCCACCGTTCCCCCACTTCCAGAAAGACTAAGAAGCAAGTAAGCTACAGGTCTCTTTTCTTGCCTGTTCCCCTGGTGCCTTAAGATGCTCTAGTAGGTCACACTACCTCCCTTCCACAGCAGTCCTTTAGCAGAAGTAGTGGCAAGGAGAAGAAAAGAGGTGGAAAATAATCCCCCAGTGCCCCACTAGGATCCCCCATAAACAAACTGCCTTGGCAGCAACCAAGGACAAACATAAATGAGTTTCTGAGTGTTAGAAAAGCAAGCCTTTCCACCTCACAGATACCTTCCCATAAGCCAGAATCACAGAGAAACCTTATCACATTTTACCCTTCAACTTTACAGTGGTCATAGCAATAGCATCTGGTGGCACTGAAACATTAGCATTCTTCTCTTTACAACAGGAGCAAATTCTTAAGATTTAAGAAGTATAGAGCTGAGTATCTGTCTTTGTCTGACAACTTCTATTTCAGCTTCCAAAAATGGGAATAGGCGCTTACTTACAAAACTGTGCCCTAAAATACAAACCAAGGGGCATAAAGTAATTTAGTGGGTGTGGGGCACCCACTAAATAATGAAAATAATTTCATTATTTTTACTTATGTTAGTTATTAATTTATTTGGGGGTATTTTTAAAAACAGATGAGAATTTCACAAGGTTTCTCTGATAGGTTAATGAGATCTCATGGTGCCAAGGGAAGAATGCCAAGTTAAAGGATGTCAGCCTCAATACACACTGACACACACGTAGGTACGTACACACACCCACCCACCCACTCACTCACTCACTGCACAGAAAAGAGGCCCCCTGAAAGACATAAACTACCCTCATACAAACAAGAATTTCTTTTGAATCCACTACACTGGTTGCAGACAGAGAATCTCTGGTGAAAAGATTCTATGGGATCAAAGTATTCTCCAACACCTCAAGCTCTTGGGTGTGTACATGGTTTGTCTTTGGTGACTATAACTGGGTCTAATCTGCACTTTCACATAGGAGTGTTTTAATTTTTCAAAAAAGAAAAAAATCTCATGTTTTAAGAAAGGTGGATATGACTTTCAGGTCCTTAAGGTTTAATAGGCAACATAGAAGATTGAAAACTACAATCCTGAATTCATTAAAAAATACTCACCTAGACAAATTCATGATAAAAATATTTGGTGAATAGACTTTAAAAAGGAAAGTGAAAATAGAAAGGTCAGTGGCAGAGAACAACATTTTCTGATTATTATTATTATTGTAAAGGAGGGGCTGGAAGCAGTCAGAGTGCGGAGAGCAGTTCCTGGAAGATGCCTAACAGTGATGCCTTCAACCCTAGCCGCAGGCCCCATCTTCCCTCATCCTCCAGTTGAGCACAAAGGTGTTTTGGTGATCCTAAGGCCTTCCCGCACTAATGATGGAATGTGGGATTAAAGCAGGTGTGAAGGGCTCCCTCAGTTATTACATTCAGGCAAGTATACTTATTATTTACCACTGCTTCAAAAATCTAATTTTTTCAAAACAACCAACTATTTAGGAAGGTTTCAATTGGTGCTCCCTTATGATTAAACTTGGCCTAAAATTGTTCTCTAATTCCCAAATTCTAGCTTCAAGAGAAATAAGGAAAAAGCCACCAAGAGCACAAGTACGAAGCAGTCTAGGATACAGTTCTTCCCTTACTGTGAAACAAAAGCCAAGCAAACCAACAAACAAACCACCACTATAACAATCCAAGAAGCATAAATAGTTTCTTTAGCTTTTCTGCTGCCTACAAGAAATATGAATGAATGAGAAGTCAGTGAACAGCCATTCTTCCCCGTGGGGAATCTGGATCGCCTCTGCCCGGCCGGGCTGTGAATACGTACCGCATCGCTCTCAGTGCAATTTTGTATGCCAATTCAGCATCATGAGGTAGGAGAGAGGTGAAGAGATACTTGGCAAATGTGTGCATTGGAACGCTCTCCCGATGGATTATTTCGCCTAAACCACTATATGGTCCGGCTGTGGGAAGAGAGCATACACATTTTACATTCCTAAAAAAGGAACTAAGACTTCTTGTAAAGTATATTTTTTAAAATTTTTATGTAAAGTTATAACATATACAAGCTAATCTAGTTAAGAATGTAATCAAAGTGACATAGTAGAAAGAAATACAATTCTTAGTCAAAAATGATTTTACAGGGTATAGTAGCCAATATTGAATTCACTTCAGGAACAGTCCCCCAACTAACTGTACCACAGCTAAAATGAGAATCACAGAACTAGGGGGCAGAGCTTTTTCATATTATAACTGCTTCAGAGAAAGAAACCCTCCAAAGCACAACATCTCACTGAATTCAAGAAACATCTGAATTCAAAAAACATTCTCAATGTTTAACATCTGAGCATCCAGATTTTCAAATGCACAGATGACTCTGCGGCTTAACTTTGGAATCTGCCCCTGGACTCAATCAGTCTTATGGGCACAGACAAGCCGGGTTTCCAGAAAAGAGTGCTCTGCCTCACGGGAGGCATCTAAACCACAAATCCCAATACAAAGACTTTAAACACTGTTGCTTCTAATAAGCAGAAATAGATATTAATTCTCAGAAAGTGATTCATAATAAAAGAATAGTTAGTAACCCATTTGATACTCACCATAGGCAAAAGAAAAAAAAAATTAAAGTAACTGGAAATCTACCACTTTGGGGGCTCCAAAAGACCAATTTCAAAAGCAAAATTACATTTAAGCTGTCAAAATTCATTTCTTAGTAAGTTATGACAGGAATGGTGGCAGAGCTAACTTCCCCTGTGTGCTCTCTGAATGCTGCCCCTAAGAAAGGTGATACCGAATTTTAAAATAAATTTTGAAAGGAAACCACAGTGGTTAGTTCAACTACTTTCCACTTAGGTACTTTGAGGTTTAGTTCCTGTAAAGTGTTTAATAAATTAGTTTCCATGTCACCTTTGGGTAACATCTGTTTCACGATTTCTAGAATTATGAACCATGACACTGCTGCTCAAAGGACATAATACATTTGTTTTCCATGAGAAAAATCAGTCTGGCGAAGAGTTTAGAATGCAAGAAATGGCAGTTCAGAAGAAATGGTGAGAGGAGTTACTGAACTAGGCACTGGGTAGGAGCACAATACAGTCTAGATCATTTCAACAGAGATTATTTTAACATTTCATTATTTTATTTTTTGTTTAGTATTTTTAATTGCTCATTATTTAAGTACTTTGAAAATCATATTTTCATAAAATCTTATTTACCTAGGCAAACTAAAATCCATCCTACGTTTCTAATTTTACCAAATCTATTACCCTTCCTATCTTTAAGACATTTAAAAATGTTTTAGTGACCCAAAAGTCTTCAAAAGTTGATACAGCATCATAGTTCTGCCTTTAGCCAAATTTTTAAATTATTATTATTATGTACTGAATGTTTATATTCCCCACCCCAATTCAAATGCTGAAGCCCCAACTCCCAGTGTGACCGTACTTGGAGATAGGGCCTTTACACAGAGGTAGTGAAGGTGAAATGAGTTCACAGGGTGTGGCCCTGATCCAACAGGATTAGTGTCCTTTTAAGAACAGACATCAGAGAGCTCTCTTGCTCTCTCTCCCCCTTTGCCTTGTGAGGGCACAAGGAGAAGACAGACATTTATAAGACAGGAAGAGAGGGCTCACCAGAAATTTAACTGACAAGCATTTTGACCTTGGACTTCCCAGCCTCCAGAACTGTGAGAAATTTCTATTGCTTAAGCCACCCACTCTGCAAGTATTTTGTTATGGCAGCCTGGGCAGACTAAAACACTCTTATTTTACTGAAGTTCTCATTATAGCAAATTTGTAGATTATCCATTTTCTTCATTTCTCCTCCATTTCCTTTCAGTGTTTCCCTTAAATCATCAAGTTACCTTTTCATGCTATGCAAAAACAAACAAACACAAAACTCCAGGATGCATAATCAACACTTAATGTTATGACACCTCCCAACAAGAAAAATATTCAGTCAGGCATCACAGAATTATTTACGGATTAATAATGACTGTAATCCCTGAACTCCCAGAAATGCTTTACCAATATATCAACTGATCCAATATGCCAGTATTGTATTGTGGTCAAAAGTGATTAACACACAGCAACAATACAGGGTTACTGCTTTTTCTTTTTCAGAAAAAGTTAGCATCTTTTATTTCAGAATAGTTAGTGTCTGCTAACTTCTTTGCCCCTGAAATTTCCAGAGTGTAAATACATGAAGAACTTGGTGCCCCAGTGTCGTGAACTCACACGGAGTGCTTATTTTTGGGAGTTTATAGAAATGGTCCCTCGGCTTCCCTTTGGACTGCTTCCTGTCCTGCACTACCCACTTTCTACAGCCCTAGCAGGACCAGGAAAGGAAAAGAGGCTGTGATGAGTCAAAAAGCACTCCATATCAGGCACAGTTTAAAAAAAAAAAAAATGTTTAATGGGGAGAGATGCACTAGTCAAAAACTAAGAAAAAGTTTTAAAATATTCATGAGTAATGAACATGGAGACATCCAAAAAGGCAAATGATAAACAGGTATCAGACACTATCAACTCTGAAAAACACACATACTCTTCCTGTCCTTCAGTATAATGGCAATCAAGAGTTGGTTACTAAGAGCCAGGGATAGCAGTAAGAGTTTGTGGCTAATGATACTGCTTATATCAAAAGGAACTATATAGGAGGAAACCAAAACAAAACAGTAATGAAAGAATGAAGATCACTTGAAATTTGCCAAGATAGGCTTTTTTTTATCTTTAGAAGGAAAAAAAACATTAAGGTGAGGGCTTCAAAAAATTAATATCAGGAATTTTACCAAAATTAAGCATGATATTAAGAACATTTTCCCTTTAATTTATTTTTTAAATAACATTTTCCCTTTAAAATGCACTTCTGAAACATACAAATGTGTAATATATTTGATGAAAATATTTCCTTTCAAAGAGATCTTTAGCTTTGGACAAATAAAAGAGGTTGTGAAATGTTATTTTCTCTAAGTCCCTTCCCCGTATTGCAGCAGTTCTGAATATAAGATGAACACACCACACTTTATTACCCTATCAATCACAGAGAATCCCACAATAATACCACCCACGTACTGAAGAGACAGAAGCAATTTTACCAATTAGGCATCACCTAAATTTGCGTAAAAGATTAGGCTATTACACTCATTACACTTACTCTTTTCCAGAAAAAAACAAAAACAAAACACAAAACAAAACAAAACACTTTTAAAAAATAATGCCAACCAAAATTTCTTAGGCCATTCAGCTCTTGACCTTATAAAAGGAAGAAAATTAGACTTTGCCTTAGAGAGTCCACGAAACTTTAAACTTGGTGAATCTATGCCTAATGAGTTCTCTGAAATAATTAGCACAGTGGAAATTCATTCCTGCAGCCTCCAGTCCTTTGCTAGCATGTGCAAATGACATACTCAAAACCCAGATGTCATGTAACAGCCATAATAATAATTCAGAGGAATGCCAACGAATTTCCATTTCATTATTTAATTGATCAAGCAAATAGGTACATGGCTACCAGCGATAACTCACTAAATACCAAACTTGCATTTATCTCAGTAACAGCACAGACTAAATAACAACAGTCCTTTTCAAAGTTTGTGACATTCAATGGGGCTCATTTCTAACAGGCTATCTTACACGACCACTTATATCAAACGACACACATCTGAACATCTATACTTTTTGATTAAGTGGTACTACTTTTTGGATAGTAAACATTCCTATGACCATACCAATCAGAATAACTACCATACTGAACGCATTCAAGCAATACTCCCAACATAAAGAAAGCTTAGGGCCTCAATAAAATTGGCAAAACAAGTGGAAAACTTCTTTATCACACTACCTTCTAATAGGAAGACTGCTTGCTTGCGAAAAATTTTCACCAGTGTGTCATCCAATTCAATTTCCTGAAGCTTGGAAATGAGCTGCTCCTCATTCCGGCAAACCTTCTCTTGTGTGTATAGCCCATCAGGCATGATACGCTGCTGTCCCAGCCCTATCAGGGCTACTTCCACAGCTAGTGTTAAATAGGATTCCCCTTCTTCTAAGAATTTGTGTGCAGGTAGATGTTGGTATTCCAGAGACTTGCACTGTCCCATATTCTCTGTAAAATGTCACAAACGAAATCAGAGTTCAGATACTACTTTGGCCTGTACTGATAGGTGTGAGTATTTCTTTTACCCAGTACTGAAAAATGAATTATTTGAGAACTATATAATGATTTTCTAGGATCTTTTAAAACATGACCATGAATGACCAGATACGTGTGTTTTGGGGGAATGAATTTACAAACATTTTTCTCCCAGTGAAAATGAATCACCAAAAAAACCCTACAAATCTTCTAAGAAGACATCATAAGAATACTTAAGAGTGAAAAAAGACTTTAAACAAGAGCAAAATTACATGACTACAATAGGTACCAAGTCTTTAAAGCATGGCATTAAAAAAAAAGTTTCCAAACTGTTATCACAATGTTGAAATTTAATGAGAAAGGGAGAGAACACAACATTCATAATCCAATTTCAAGGTCCTTTCTCTTACCAAAGAGTCATCAGTTACCAAAAGAGGAATGATTCTTTGAGCATTCTCTTATCTCTGTTAAAGTATTTCCCTTAGAAATGTTAACAAAGTTTAACCAGCAAACTCCCAAGGAAAGGGAAGTCAGTGTCATACTTTTCACAGTCTTGATAGAGTTTGGGGCACCCATAACCCATGAAGGCAAACACCACAGGAGAAATTACGGAGGTGCAATATAATTAATCCTCTGAGTTCACCCAGGCATGACAGCAGCCGAGGGACAATCCTTCCTGCCTCCCACACCTCCATCCACAGGCCATGGGCAGTCATTTTAGGGATGATGCTTAAGTCTCAAGAGGCAGAGATAAATTTCAAAACACTGCTTTATAGGAATGTGTGATGTAAAACACTTTTAATGACATTAGATACTTCTCTTAAAGTAGACTACAACCCATTTAAGTGACAAGAAACTTCTAATGCAGGCAAATTTCTAGTTTTAAATGCTATGATACACATCTTTATTTTAAATCATGATGCTGAAAAACAGTCATAAATGCAGATAAATTCTTAGATGCAGAATCACTGGCTAGAAGAAAATAAGTATCTTTAAGGTTCTTAGAGATTTTTTATTTATTTATTTGGGAGAGAAAGAGTGAGATAGAGAGAGAGCATGAGCAGGGCGGAGGGTAGAGAGAAAAGCAGACTCCCCCGCTGAGCAGGGAGCCCAATGCAGGGCTCCATCCCAGGCCCCTGGGACGATGACTTGAGCCGAAGGCAGACGCTTAATTGACTGAGCCACCCAGGCGCCCAGTATCTTTAAGGTTCTTAACACATGCTGCCAACTGTCGATTCTAAGACTTTTCCCAGTTTGTAAAGCCTTCCACAAAAGCACGCTTTCCTTGCTCCCCTGCTCACTGTAAGTACTATTAACCCTATGGATTCATAAAACAAACTGTGACAAAAACAATGACTAACGCCACTCAGAGCTGAAGGGAGAAAAGCACATGAGAGAATGCCACCAGTGTTACCTGTAAAATCGGAGAACCCAGAGAAGTTTTCATCCTCGATTCGGCAGGCTTCCATGAGGCTGCTGAAAAGAGTTCCCACGGGGTCCAGGGGGTGTCCAACCCAGCCCTCAAGATTGGTTATCGAGGTGATGCTTTTATGGGGTAGCTCTGTGTAAGAAAAGGGAATTGAGAGATGGAAACAAGTAGAGGAAGAGAGGCTTTACCACTTAATAGTGGCATCCTAACAAATTAGTACTGAATTCAATTGGCAATTCCTCTTTAATGAAAAAAACAAAGGTACACATAACTCCCAACATGTTAAATATTTTGTGTTCATAAAGTCTATCTGTAAATCAGTATAAATGGTGCCAACTTTCCAGGACAGCCCCCAAACGTCAACTCGTGTGTCCAAGGTACTGGGTGAACATTATTACTTATACTATTAAATGATGTTGTATGAGGACAAATGAGCTCCAAATTTTCATCTGAGAAGCGAGGAACAACTCCCCTCACTTCCCCAAGAGTGCCATTAGAGAAGACTATGAAGTCCCCCTGGAATGATCACTGGCTACCTATATTAAGAAGATACCCTCAGAGTCAATGTTCACTGGGTCATCTACACTGGAGACTAGAGAGCAGTGGTAACCTGGGTCCAACCTGGACTCCCCTATGGAGATCATTAAACTTCTCCCCTTGCACCTATGGAAGGCCTCATTATCATGGATCTGTATGCCATTTAAGGGAGGGCCTATAGCATTTAAGGGGAACTATAGCAGACAGAAGGTAACATATAATTTAGATGAAATGTATCCTTTTCATTTTCTTCACAGAATGGTAGCACTTTTCAAGTTCTTATGGTAAATTACAGAGTCCTGAGAAAAAAGCTGTAAATATTTTAAGATATGTTCCTTGTTGTAAAGAATGCACTATTTTACATCCAAATGTTTACTAATAGTAGCTCCTTCTTAAAGGAAAATATAATGAAATCTATATACAACATAAAGTATCCAAGACAAAAACTGGCTTTTTACAAATAGCTAAAGAAACATTCCATGAATCCAGTATTCCTTTAGAAGTCTTCCGGTTTTGGACTATCAACTATCAGTACATTAAAAATAAAGAATGGCCTGGCACAAGGTATTCAAATTTATAGAAGCTGGGTCCTATATTCCTTGAAAGGGTCTTTCCCTTTGGTTTCTGTCACTGGCTTTCATACACATAACCAGTATGAAAAAAGGAACATGAGTATTACTCTCAGAACAACAAAATATATGTTTGATGGGGGGAGGAGGGGGCGTGTGTGTGTGTGTGTGTGTGTGTGTGTGTGTGTGTGGTGAAAGGAAGTGTTGTGCTTACACAGATAAATCTATTACCAAGTGATGGAAACGAGAGAGAAAAATTTATAAAGTATTTCCTCTATTTTCTTTCCACACAAAAATTAGTGAAAACAACACGGAAATGAGGGAAATGAATTTTAAAAAAGGAGTACAATTTTTTTTCAGAATCAAGAACCTAAGTGAACTAAGAGAACGACAAATACCATATGATCTCTCTTATATGTGGAATCTAAAAAAAAAACCCAAGCTCCTAGATACAGAGAACAGACTGGTAGTTGCCAGAGGCAGGGGTGGATATGAGTGAAAGGAGTCAAAGGGGCAAAGGTACAAACTTGCACTTACACAATGAACAAATCATGGCAATGTAATGTATAGCATGACAACTATAGAATACTGTGTTACATATTTGAAAGTTGCTAAGAGTAAATCTTAAAAGTTCTTGTCACAAGAAAAAAATTGTGTAACTATATATGGTGACAGATATTAACTAGACTTACTGTGGTGATCATTTTGAAATATATAAATATCGAATCATTATACCGTATACCTGAACTAATATGATCTTATGTCAATTATATCTCAATTAACAACAACAAAACCTGACATACAATGCCAAATAGTACTGAAAATGTATAAGGTATATATTTCCTAATCTTGACCACATAACAAATAAATGTCATGAAAATCTGAAATTATAACAGCTATGAAAAACCTATTCTTTAAATATGGACCAAAAAAGGGAGGGAAAGATATAGGTATAGAGATGCAATCACAGTAATACTTAAGAATAGTCTGAAATAAGTTTTCATTGCTCACAAGATAAAAGAGAAATGGGTCCAAGAGTGGTTTCAAAGACAAAGGAGTCTAACTTAACATATATTCTAACTTACCTAAACAAACTAACATTTTTACACTTTTCATTTCTTAGATATTGCAACATTTTTATTAAATTTATTTTAAACATTTCTAAGAAAAGTTTATAATATGATTTTTTAATCTAATAATCATCATGACCTAGCTTTAATTTTACAGTATAAAAAATACCTCACTCTCTCTTAGCCTGGATATTACTATCCTTCATAGTTTCCAGAAGTAGGTATCTTCTGGCTATAGACTGTTTATATTTGGGAGGAGGGGGTATTTCAGAAAAATTTTCCAAAGGTCCAAGCAAGATAGTTTGCAAACATATGGGAATCAGTTATGTTATGAAGAACATGAAGAAATGGACAAAATAGTGATCACCAGGGATATTACATTCCAATTCCATTTAAGCTCCCCTTTTTTGGTTCAAATTTTAACTCTAAAAAATTTTCTGTCATCATACATATGATAATGTTAGTTAACATTTATAATAAGTCTGATATAGATGGTATTAAAAGTTGTAACAAAAGCTCACTTTAACCTTCAGCTTATTTCAACAACTTTTGATAAATTTTAGCTGTATCCTTGGTGTGTGTATAATCACAGAAGGATGAAAAACAAAAACATGACTCAAAAAATCCCCCAGCAACTAAAAGTATCTCTCTGAATAAGCAACAAAACTCCAGAGTGAAAAAACAAACCTAATCAAAGAAATATAAAAAGGTTTATACCTATAGAAGGAACAAGAAGTGCATCGATTAATCAGAAAAAGCATATATACATTTTTTCTGGTCAGGGCCTTATGCGTGTAATAAAACTCTCTGCAACTGCTATTACTCAGTAATACTTATTTAAAATTTAAAAGATTAATAGTGAACTAAGATGAAGCGAAGTTAAATTAAAATGTGTTGTCAGTTAGGCAGCTCATCAAATGTTATTTACAGAATTTAAAAAATCCAGGAGTTTTGATCACTTAAAATAAATACCATGTCCTGAAGTACAAACTGTTACAGGTAAAAAGTTTTAGAGTGCTTACACACTGTGCCAACTCTTTTAAGAGCTTTATAGGGATTAACTAGTTTAATTTTCTCAACAACTCTTAAGAGACAGGTCTTCTACTGAGCCCCATTCCACAGATGAGGAATCTAAATCACAGAGCTCCAGTCACTGCCTAAGGTCTCCCAGCTGTGACCTATGGCTAGGATTCAAACATAGACAGTCTGGCCCCAGACCCCTCACTGTTAGAATTAAAACGCACTTTCACAAAGTAAGATATTTGGTTAACTGGCATTTTCAATAATTCAGACATACTAAATAATTACTTGAACAATAAAAAAAAAAACTATCCCCTAAAAAAATTAACTAACCCAAGAAATAAAAATCTTATCTCTTACAACATTCAACCAGGAAAAATGTGCCTAAAATTTCTCACAGATCAGCTATTAAATATTCCCAATGAGTGGTGAGCAAAGTCATTTCCATTGCTCTAATTTTAAAAGGCATCTCTCTCAAGAGAGGACAAAATCTAGTGATGTCATCACCAAGAATCCCATTCCAATGGAAACAAACTCCTTCACATTCACCTTTTTTTTGAGTTCGGAACATTTCCAACTGTTTCTGTTGCTGTCGTCTTAACGTGTTAACAATAGCTATTGCTAATCTCAGTGCTTCTCTGGGGTACCCATGAGAACGTAATGCGTCCACTCTTGCACAAGCTGTAGGAACATGTTCTAAAACAAAAAGTTAAGGGGAGAAAGTTGCCATCGTCAGATATGTCTATAAAAATAGCATTTAAATATAGTAAGATGTTTTTCCCCAAAATACTATTAAAAAGACACAAGAACCTACTTCTGAACTTGGATTTGAATGAAACACTCAGCTCCTACTGCCAAGCATTCATCCATCTCCCACTGAATCCCTCCACTCTGCACCTCCCACTCCAATAATGCTATAGAAACGAAACAAAGAAGTAAGTCATGGAAATGTCTTTCCGGTTTGGCCACTTACCATGCCAGAGGGGCCACCCGCGGGAGTCAAAGAGGGAGTTTTCAGTGTCGTCATGGTAACAGTAGTTGGTGTATAGGTCACTGCTGATAATGTGCTGCAAGTGGCTATCCTGCCAGTGGAGATCGCACGCCTCGATGGCTCGGGTGAACACTGTCCGATGTGGCCTGTTCGATGAATCTGTTTTTCCCACAATTCAGAAAGCCGGGTCAGCTATTATTCACATGTGAATCCATCAGTCATACCATTCTGTGGCCAGATGTTCATGAACACACCCACACACACTGTCCTGCACCCCCTAAGCGGAAGGATGAAGGGTGAATACTCTCATGTCCTAAGTACTAGGAGGCAAGTCAGCCCAAAGAGCCACCATCCACTCACTTGTTTTATCAAACACACACACTCTGCAGCCATCAAAGCTAAGGTTAAAGGCATCCTGCAAAAAGAAGTGTCAAGTCTAGTTTCCATGCCAAATACACTCAGAAGAGGCACTCGGCACAAAAGTCACATGAAAACTCACTGCTCCCCACTTCTGAGGTGCTGTGGTGGGCTGCCCTGATGGGATCAACAGCTCTCACAAACACTATGCAAGAGATGCGACACCAGCCATGGAACCTTTCAGGAAGATGCAATCAGCCTTTAAAGATATGCAGAAGGGTTGTGCTTTTGGTTGTATTTTTTAACTATATTGTGCGGTTTTGCACAATTAAAACTATTATGCTTCTTGGGATATAATGATTAAATGCCACTTTATATCCCAAAGGGCATAAATGCATATATTTAACATTTCACAAAGCCACACAACATAGCTACAAAACAAACCAGCGCACTTACCTTGCCCCTACAGGCTGCCTCCTGACTCCTGGGCAGGTTCCATGACTGGTGTGATGTCCCCAGCATAGTGTATGCCGGGGCATCACAAAAGAGCAGAAGCAAACACTCCGAAGAGGATTCAAGTTTCAGGACCTGACGGAGAAAAGAAATGTTTGGGGAATAAAGAATATTCTCATCCCAACTCCTGGGATTATTCAGTCCCTCTGGATAACATGGTTCAAATTCTGTAACTGCAATCCCACCCCTTGGGTCCCCACTCCAGACTTACCTTCAATTGTGGCACAAACCTTAGCAAGTCTCAACTGAAAATCAGGGAAACAAACTATGCTTACGTATGTGTATTTTACTCGGCCCTAGTATCACCCCTCACTGTACTGAGACTTAATAAGAAGCAAACTAGAGCTTTGGCTAAGCAAAGACAAAAAGGGAATCATAAACACCAAAACACAACAAATTGAGAAGAACTCTGGGAACTCATCCAGCGTGATGAGTTCAACTCCCCTATTCTGCCGATGGAACCGAAAACCCAGAGAAGTGACATGACTTGCCAAGGTTACATAGCCAGGCAATGGCAGGCAAGATCAAAACATAAATATCCACACTCTAAATTCAGCCATTTCAGCTGTTGTGAAAGGCTTCTGAGAAGTCTTTAACAGAGTGAGACATTACTTCAGCTTGGTTTCAGGTCAACTTAGATATATCTATATTTGAATGCAAGACGTATCAAAATGTACGATGACATAATTTGAGAGGCATAAATACTGACGTCTCTGCTACGGCCCTGCCCAGTGCAGAGATGCACACCTTGCAAATAGGAAGAGGGGGCCCTATATTTAAGGGCCTTTGAACCTATCAGGCCTTTTTGCTGAGCAAGGTAGAGATACTCCTACCCAACAGAAAATTGGTTCCATGACTTCTGTCATTTGGTTAAATATTCCCAAGTCCAAATTTTATACATTTTAAGTGACTCTGTCATTTCGCTTTTTTTATTTAGCTCAAATCACAGAAACAGAATTTAAAACTAGGAGACTTTAAAAAAGCAACTTAGTATTATGCATGTATTAAAAAATTAGAGTTCTACTTCTCAATTTGGCTCACTGTGGTATCAATAATAAAATTAAGTTGTAGAGTATGATTCCACTTAAAAAAAAAAAACAAAAATCTCAACTTTTCCCATGTTTGTATGTATGAGCAAAGAGAAAAGTACAGGAACACACCACACTTTTAACAGTGGTTAGCTATAAAAGGCAAATAAAACCAATTCTAACAAAAAAGGTTAAATATTCTGGCTCCTCTAAACAGAAAACAAAAAAGAAAAAAAAGCTAAATACTAATGAAATAATAATTAAATGAAAATATAAGATAGAAAGCCTCTAATAACACGGTAAATAAAGGTTGTGTATATAGACAATGACTACAAAGATAAAACTTGATTAGTATCAAAATTATGGTCCATTTTTATCTTACATGTCTAGTTTTTTTTATTTTTGCAACAAGATGGAAAAAAGAAATGGATTATCTAACGAAATTTTCAAAGTGATAAATATACAAATTTATAAACAAGTTTTAAATAAAGTATATAACACATTAATACATGCTGATTAAAGAAAATTTGGGAAATTCAGAAAAGTAAAAAGGGGAAAACTAATAGCTCTTTTATAAAAAAATTAAAATAAAAAAATTGGCTATCATTCTGGTGTATTAAAAAAAACCCTACTCTTTCAAAGAGTGTGGATTTTAAGGTTGCTAATTAATTCTAACAAATAATCTTAGCGAAGACAAGGCCTGATTCCCCTTCACATTCACTCCAGCGTGCCAGCACATCCAATTCTGCCCACGGCCTGAGTCCTGTGTACACTCTACCCAGCTGCAATGGTGTGGCTGCTGGGCTTTGCTAGCTACCACAGACTCTCCCCTGCATTCCAATACAGGTATGCAGGCCGAACATCAGTGTCCCTCTGTACAGATGTCTCTTCTGACAGCCCCTCTACAGGATGTGGATATTCTGCTAAAAACAGGAACCCTGTGCCTTTAGGCCCAATAGCGAGAAACACTGCCCTTAGAAACTAGATTCTGACTTCATGTGCCTCGACCAAACCAAACATGAAATGAACTTTCATCTGGAGGCTGGACCTCTTCTTAAAGGCTCTCTAAAGTCCATGGAATATTTCTGTTTAATCAAAGAGAAAGTAACCAAACGTAAAGTAAAGTAGTAAACTGTAAAATGTTAGGATGGCAGTCCCAAAAACTAGGTGGGAAGTGAAACACAGAGAAACCTCCAACTATAGTTAATTAAAAGGAGATTAACGTGATTACCTATGTAGATATAGGCATGCCCTTTCCTAGCAATGAAAGAAAATAAATGTTGAATTGTTAAATTTGAAAATTCTAAGTTTCTGGAAAAAAAGAAACGGAGTATACTTATTTTCTTTGAAGTTATTAAACAAAATAATCATGGGCAATAAAGATACGACAGATTTCAAATACTAAAATCCCAAGGCAAATAACTCTAGACAAAGCAAAGCCAGATCTTTTCCAAGTCCTAAAACTTCTTTTTGATTGGACAAATCCCTATGGACTAATACATCTGATCTTCTCTCTTTGTAGAGACTGAAAACACTATGCTAACATTCATACTCAACACAATGTCCAGCTCTTTCTAGTAGAACCAACTCCATATAGGGCCAGCACATACAGAATGACAATTGCGATTCTGGATCCTTCCAGGGTCATTTAACTCCCACCTTACATTGATCATAACTTTAAAGTCTGTCAAATCCCCCACAGCATCTCTCCCCCCGATCCCCAAAAAAGGCAGCAGGAGCACAAAATCACACAAAAATAGTGACATGAATTAGTGAATTAAATTTTTATTTGTAAGATTTAACTTCTTTAAGGACTTGGTTCTGAAAGAGAGAAGAAAATAGTACAATAGCTGGAAGGGAAAATGAGGCCAAGGAAGGATTTGGGGTTTTTTGGAAGATGAGAGGAACTTGATCTAAATGGGTGGATCCAACAGAAAAGGAAAAGCTGAAAAAACAGCATAGAAATGAGAGACACAGGTCCTTAAGAGGACATACGGAAGTGTCTGAAAAATCTCTTAGTTGTCCCAAAGATTGGAGGGCACTATTAGCTTACAGCAGGTGGGAATAAGTATGCTAGATAATCCTTTACAATAAAGAATTTTCCTACTCCAAATGCCAACAGAATCTCATGTCCCTCCAGCCCAGTCATAAATGTTTATTTGCTATATTATTAAAACTAACAATTTTTAATGATGAAATTACAAAGCAACCCCAATATGAATTGGTTTGCACCAAGAGAGATAAAAACACACAGTTTCTCAAGCCTGTCAATATTTTGTTTTACAAGGTAATATATTACCACCCTATTCCATGATTTTTAAAAATTATTTTCAAAATTAAATAATTAATAGGGAATTTTAACACATACTAATACATAAAAGTATAATATCTATCTGTATTCTGATAGTATGGAAAAACATACACAAAGGAATCAAGTAAAAATTAAAAATGCATACATTCATATTCAAAACATGAATGCCTTAAATTACTGTAAGTTCTAGTGGGCAAAATAATTTTCCTACATATATTATGGGTTACTGTTATAAGCATATATGCACAATTAGGTGGATACAAAGTGAGCAGAATATTACCGTGGACTCACCTTGGTTGGCATTTGCACCCTGAGGCAAAGCATTGGTTAAGTTGGGTAATTCACTGCCATGATTTCCATCTTCCCATGGACAGACATCAACACTGTTCCACTTTTTCAGCTGTTTTAGCCAACTGGCCTTCTGCTCCAACTTGCAGTGGGGGTTTAAAACTATACACATCCACAGAGCACCTAATATATGGGAGAGAGGGAAGTAAATTTCAAAAATTATAAAAATTTCCAATTCTAATAAATAATGGTACATTTTAAATGCTTTCAAAATGGACTCAGGTCTGCCATTTTTATAACTCAATTCTCTCCTTAATCCAAGTGATAAATCTCATACAGAGTTTAATGGAAGAACAACAGAGCCCGAATTTGAACCAAATATCCAAACCCTGTTACACATAAAGATGAAAGATATTTCAAATGATAACTGTAATCACCTTCTTACTTGTGTGACATTTTGGACAAAAACGTCAATAAAGAATACAACCCTACAGTCCAATTTGCCACTTTAATACAACCCTACAGTCCAATTTGCCACTTTAATTTACAAACAGGTTTTATATATGAATGCTGCAACAAACCACTCTAAATTGTTCTTCAATGCAAAAATTAAATTTCCCTTTTTATAATAAAATCATAAAGGTATAAAATGGACCCAGTTTCCTAGTCTTCTTATAAGCTTTCCAAACTTTATTATGTTTTTAAATTAGTATGCGTATCTATATATCAATTAATATGTATATTTATATATCAATAAATCTTTAAAAAATTCACTTAAACATACTTCCCTAAATGATTTAACCAGAAACTAATCTTATTATAAGTGAAATCACTAAATTTATGTCTTTATGTGAATGAAATCATTAAACATGCATCAAAATTTCACTTGTTTTTCAAAGGAAAAGCCATAATGAATTTAGAAGGCATAACTCATAATTTGAATTAAGTACTGATAAAATTTATTATTCCTTTCTACATTCTTCAAAGAGATAGCTAATTCAAACAATTATTTCATAAGTTCTAAAACTTCAAGTTTTACTTTACTAATTTCAACACAAGACAGATTCTAGTATTTCAAACCCATTCTCAACACTTTTTCTTTAAAAAGGTATGTGTATCTGTGTCTATTTTAATCAACTATGTTAGCCAAGTGAATAACAAAGGTAGAAATGAGCAGTTTGTTTTGTCCAAAAGAGATGCTTTCTATCCTTCCACATTTAAAATTAGCAAGTTTTCCAAGTGTCCATCAATAGATAAATGGATAAAGATGTGGTGTGTACGTACACACACACACACACACACACACACACACACACACACAATGGAATAATATTCAGCCATAAAAAAATGAAACCTTGCCATTTCCAACAACAAGGATGGAACTAGACAGTATAAATGCTAACTAAAATAAGTCAGTCAGAGAAAAGACAAATCCCATATGGTTTCACTCATATGTGGAATTTAAGAAACAAAAGAAATGAATGAAGGAAAAAAGGAGGGGAAGAGACAAACCAAGAAACAAACTCTTAACTATAAAGAACAAACTGATGGTTCCCAGAGGGGAAGTAGGTGAGGAATGGGTAAAATAGGTGATAGGGATTAAAGAGTACACTTACAACGATGAACAGGGTAATGTATAGAATTGTTGAATCACTATATTGTACACCTGCAACTAACATAACACTGTATGTTAACTATATTGGGATTAAAATTAAAAACTCAATTAAATTAAAGTAAATAAAATTAGCAAGCTTTTTCAATTACAGAATCTAATATTTTAAATATCATATAACTTTTACCAACAGAAAATAAAAATGGCTACAACCTATTCAAGCCACAGATATCTAAAAATTACATTTCTATATTTTTTTAATTTTTTTATTGTTATGTTAATCCCCATAAATTACATCATTAGTTTTAGATATAGTGTTCCATGATTCATTGTTTGTGCATAACACCCAGTGCTCCATGCAGAACGTGCCCTCCTCAATACCCATCACCAGGCTAACCCATCCTCCCA